>NC_087478.1:64607286-64912717 GCF_036417665.1 Passer domesticus
CCAGACAGAACTGATCAAAACATTGAAAAAACTAGGCAAAACATCATAAAAACAAATCAAAACCAACCAAAAAATTCCAAAAACCTGACAAAATAGTTTAGAACCCGCCAAAACTGATCAAAACATTCTGAAAAGATGCCAAAATACTAGAAAACCAGTCAGAAGTGATCGAAACTTTCAATAATTTGCCAAAACATAATCAAAACAAATGAAAGCAAACCAAAAACATTCCAAATACCCGCCAAAATATTTTCAAACCCGCCAAAACTAATCCAAAAATATTTTCAAACCCGCCAAAATAGAAAACCAGACAGAAGAGATCAATACATTCGAAAAAACCTGACAAAACATGATCAAGCCCACCAAAGCTAATCCAAACACACCAAAAACTGGGCTAAACAGAATCAAAACAAATCAAAACAAATCGAAACCTTCTAAAAACCCACCAAAATATTTCAAAACCCGTCAAAACTAATCAAAACATTCCGAACACCCGCCAAAACATTCCGAACACCCGCCAAAAGGAATCCAAACATTCCAAAACCTGCCAACACAATAAAAACAACTCAAGAGAATACAAAACATTCTAAAACCCAACCAAAACATTCCGAAAACCCACCAAAACATCATAAAAAAAAAATCAAAACCAACCAAAATATTCCGAAAACCCGCCAAAATAATTTAGACCCGCAAAACTCATCAAAACTTTCTGAAAAGATGCCAAAACATTAGAAAACCAGACAGAACTGATCAAAACATTGAAAAAACTAGGCAAAACATCATAAAAACAAATCAAAACCAACCAAAAAATTCCAAAAACCTGACAAAATAGTTTAGAACCCGCCAAAACTGATCAAAACATTCTGAAAAGATGCCAAAATACTAGAAAACCAGTCAGAAGTGATCGAAACTTTCAATAATTTGCCAAAACATAATCAAAACAAATGAAAGCAAACCAAAAACATTCCAAATACCCGCCAAAATATTTGAAAACCCGCCAAAAGGAATCCAAACATTCCACAACCTGCCAAGACAATAAAAACAACACAAGAGAAAACAAAACATTCTAAAACACCACCAAAACATTCCGAAAACCCACCAAAACATCATCAAAACAAATCAAAACAAACCAAACAATAAGAGGAACACGGCAACATATTGGCAAGCAAGAGACGGAGAGCGCGGCACCTTCTAGGAGGCCAAGAAGGAAGCCGCACAACACCTGCACTGTGTCTGCAACTTTCAAACTGCTAGAAGCTAGTGGCTTGCCACTGGCCTGCCTCTTCAATTGCCATTAGCATTCCAATGGAAGCTATTCTTGGACAACTTTGCTCTGCTTGCTGCTAGTTCTGCCCCAGCCTACCATAGATAACCTTGCTCTTCCCTTGAGGCTCTGAGATGCCAAGAACTTGTCAACTTCAAAGGGCGGGCCAGGCTACATCTACTCAGCTGCCACAGTTTCTCCTTGCTAGACCTAGTGGGAAAGCATTTTGCTGAGATGCAGAAGGCAAGAAACGCAGCATACGGAGACGCGGAGCTGTCCCAAGTGCCGCTGCCTAGGCGTCTTTCCGCAGAAGGAGCGCCCCGGAGCGCACCGCAACCGGCGCCGTCATCTCTGCGCAAAGAGCCAAAATATTTTAAAACCCACCAAAACTAATCCAAAAATATTTTCAAACCCGCCAAAATAGAAAACCAGACAGAAGAGATCAATACATTCGAAAAAACCTGACAAAACATGATCAAGCCCACCAAAGCTAATCCAAACACACCAAAAACTGGGCTAAACAGAATCAAAACAAATCAAAACCTTCTAAAAGCCCGCCAAAATATTTCAAAACCCGTCAAAACTAATCAAAATATTCCAAATACCCGCCAAAACATTCCGAACACCCACCAAAAGGAATCCAAACATTCCAAAACCTGTCAACACAATAAAAACAACTCAAGAGAATACCAAACATTCTAAAACCCAACCAACACATTCCGAAAACCCGCCAAAACATCATAAAAACAAATCAAAACCAACCAAAATATTCCGAAAACCCGCCAAAATAATTTAGACCCGCAAAACTCATCAAAACATTCTAAAAAGATGCCAAAACATTAGAAAACCAGACAGAACTGATCAAAACATTCAAAAAACTTGGCAAAACATCATAAAAACAAATCAAAACCAACCAAAACATTCCAAAAACCCGACAAAATAGTTTAGAACCTGCCAAAACTGATCAAAACATTCGGAAAAGATGCCAAAATACTAGAAAACCAGTCAGAAGTGATCAAAACATTCAAAAAACCCGCCAAAATATAGTAAAAACAAAGCTAAAGAAACCAAAATATTATAAACAACCTCTAAAATATCTTAAAACCCGCCAAAACTGATCAAAACATTCTGAAAATCGGCCAACATATTAGAAAACCAGCCAGAACTGATCAAACCAAAAAAAAACCCTTGCCAAAACATAACAAAAAAAAATGAAAACCAAGCAAAACCTTCCAAATACATGCCAAAATATTTTAAACTAGACAAAACAAATCAAAACATTCCAAAACCCACAAAATAATATTAAAAAGAAATCAAAACCAACCAAAACATTCTAGAAAACCGACCAAAACATTCTGAAAACCCGCAAAATCAAAATAAAAACAAATCAAAACCAAGCAAAACATTCCAAAAACCCAACAAAATAGTTTAGAACCCGCCAAAACTGATCAAAACATTCTGAAAAGATGCCAAAATACTAGAAAACCAGTCAGAAGTGATCAAAACATTCAATAACTTGCCAAAACATAATCAAAACAAATGAAAGCAAACCAAAAACATTCCAAATACCCGCCAAAAGATTTTAAAACCCGCCAAAAGGAATCCAAACGTTCCACAACCTGCCAACACAATAAAAACAACACAAGAGAAAACAAAACATTCTAAAACACCACCAAAACATTCCGAAAACCCGCCAAAACATCATCAAAACAAATCAAAACAAACCAAACAATAAGAGGAACACGGCAACATATTGGCAAGCAAGAGACGGAGAGCGCGGCACCTTCTAGGAGGCCAAGAAGGAAGCCGCACAACACCTGCACTGTGTCTGCAACTTTCAAACTGCTAGAAGCTAGTGGCTTGCCACTGGCCTGCCTCTTCAATTGCCATTAGCATTCCAATGGAAGCTATTCTTGGACAACTTTGCTCTGCTTGCTGCTAGTTCTGCCCCAGCCTACCATAGAGAACCTTGCTCTTGCCTTGAGGCTCTGAGATGCCAAGAACTTGTCAACTTCAAAGGGCGGGCCGGGCTACATCTACTCAGCTGCCACAGTTTCTCCTTGCTAGACCTAGTGGGAAAGCATTTTGCTGAGATGCAGAAGGCAAGAAACGCAGCATACGGAGACGCGGAGCTGTCCCAAGTGCCGCTGCCTAGGCGTCTTTCCGCAGAAGGAGCGCCCCGGAGCGCACCGCAACCGGCGCCGTCATCTCTGCGCAAAGAGCCAAAATATTTTAAAACCTGCCAAAACTAATCCAAAAATATTTTCAAACCCGCCAAAATAGAAAACCAGACAGAAGAGATCAATACATTCGAAAAAACCTGACAAAACATGATCAAGCCCACCAAAGCTAATCCAAACACACCAAAAACTGGGCTAAACAGAATCAAAACAAATCAAAACCTTCTAAAAGCCCGCCAAAATATTTCAAAACCCGTCAAAACTAATCAAAATATTCCAAATACCCGCCAAAACATTCCGAACACCCACCAAAAGGAATCCAAACATTCCAAAACCTGTCAACACAATAAAAACAACTCAAGAGAATACAAAACATTCTAAAACCCAACCAACACATTCCGAAAACCCGCCAAAACATCATAAAAACAAATCAAAACCAACCAAAATATTCCGAAAACCCGCCAAAATTATTTAGACCCGCAAAACTCATCAAAACATTCTAAAAAGATGCCAAAACATTAGAAAACCAGACAGAACTGATCAAAACATTGAAAAAACTAGGCAAAACATCATAAAAACAAATCAAAACCAACCAAAACATTCCAAAAACCCGACAAAATAGTTTAGAACCTGCCAAAACTGATCAAAACATTCGGAAAAGATGCCAAAATACTAGAAAACCAGTCAGAAGTGATCGAAACATTCAAAAAACCCGCCAAAATATAGTAAAAACAAAGCTAAAGAAACCAAAATATTATAAACAACCTCTAAAATATCTTAAAACCCGCCAAAACTGATCAAAACATTCTGAAAATCGGCCAACATATTAGAAAACCAGCCAGAACTGATCAAACAAAAAAAAAACCCTTGCCAAAACATAACAAAAAAAAATGAAAACCAAGCAAAACCTTCCAAATACATGCCAAAATATTTTAAACTAGACAAAACAAATCAAAACATTCCAAAACCCACAAAATAATATTAAAAAGAAATCAAAACCAACCAAAACATTCTAGAAAACCGACCAAAACATTCTGAAAACCCGCAAAATCAAAATAAAAACAAATCAAAACCAAGCAAAACATTCCAAAAACCTGACAAAATAGTTTAGAACCCGCCAAAACTGACCAAAACATTCTGAAAAGATGCCAAAATACTAGAAAACCAGTCAGAAGTGATCAAAACATTCAATAACTTGCCAAAACATAATCAAAACAAATGAAAGCAAACCCAAACATTCCAAATACCCGCCAAAATATTTTAAAACCCGCCAAAAGGAATCCAAACGTTCCACAACCTGCCAACACAATAAAAACAACACAAGAGAAAACAAAACATTCTAAAACACCACCAAAACATTCCGAAAACCCGCCAAAACATCATAAAAACAAATCAAAACAAACCAAACAATAAGAGGAACACGGCAACATATTGGCAAGCAAGAGACGGAGAGCGCGGCACCTTCTAGGAGGCCAAGAAGGAAGCCGCACAACACCTGCACTGTGTCTGCAACTTTCAAACTGCTAGAAGCTAGTGGCTTGCCACTGGCCTGCCTCTTCAATTGCCATTAGCATTCCAATGGAAGCTATTCTTGGACAACTTTGCTCTGCTTGCTGCTAGTTCTGCCCCAGCCTACCATAGAGAACCTTGCTCTTGCCTTGAGGCTCTGAGATGCCAAGAACTTGTCAACTTCAAAGGGCGGGCCGGGCTACATCTACTCAGCTGCCACAGTTTCTCCTTGCTAGACCTAGTGGGAAAGCATTTTGCTGAGATGCAGAAGGCAAGAAACGCAGCATACGGAAACGCGGAGCTGTCCCAAGTGCCGCTGCCTAGGCGTCTTTCCGCAGAAGGAGCGCCCCGGAGCGCACCGCAACCGGCGCCGTCATCTCTGCGCAACGAGCCAAAATATTTTAAAACCCGCCAAAACTAATCCAAAAATATTTTCAAACCCGCCAAAATAGAAAACCAGACAGAAGAGATCAATACATTCGAAAAAACCTGACAAAACATGATCAAGCCCATCAAAGATAACCCAAACACACCAAAAACTGGGCTAAACAGAATCAAAACAAATCAAAACAAATCGAAACCTTCTAAAAACCCACCAAAATATTTCAAAACCCGTCAAAACTAATCAAAACATTCCGAACACCCGCCAAAACATTCCGAACACCCGCCAAAAGGAATCCAAACATTCCAAAACCTGCCAACACAATAAAAACAACTCAAGAGAATACAAAACATTCTAAAACCCAACCAAAACATTCCGAAAACCCACCAAAACATCATAAAAACAAATCAAAACCAACCAAAATATTCCGAACACCCGCCAAAATAATTTAGACCCGCAAAACTCATCAAAACTTTCTGAAAAGATGCCAAAACATTAGAAAACCAGACAGAACTGATCAAAACATTGAAAAAACTAGGCAAAACATCATAAAAACAAATCAAAACCAACCAAAAAATTCCAAAAACCTGACAAAATAGTTTAGAACCTGCCAAAACTGATCAAAACATTCTGAAAAGATGCCAAAATACTAGAAAACCAGTCAGAAGTGATCGAAACTTTCAATAACTTGCCAAAACATAATCAAAACAAATGAAAGCAAACCAAAAACATTCCAAATACCCGCCAAAATATTTGAAAACCCGCCAAAAGGAATCCAAATATTCCACAACCTGCCAAGACAATAAAAACAACACAAGAGAAAACAAAACATTCTAAAACACCACCAAAACATTCCGAAAACCCACCAAAACATCATCAAAACAAATCAAAACAAACCAAACAATAGGAGGAACACGGCAACATATTGGCAAGCAAGAGACGGAGAGCGCGGCACCTTCTAGGAGGCCAAGAAGGAAGCCGCACAACACCTGCACTGTGTCTGCAACTTTCAAACTGCTAGAAGCTAGTGGCTTGCCACTGGCCTGCCTCTTCAATTGCCATTAGCATTCCAATGGAAGCTATTCTTGGACAACTTTGCTCTGCTTGCTGCTAGTTCTGCCCCAGCCTACCATAGAGAACCTTGCTCTTCCCTTGAGGCTCTGAGATGCCAAGAACTTGTCAACTTCAAAGGGCGGGCCGGGCTACATCTACTCAGCTGCCACAGTTTCTCCTTGCTAGACCTAGTGGGAAAGCATTTTGCTGAGATGCAGAAGGCAAGAAACGCAGCATACGGAGACGCGGAGCTGTCCCAAGTGCCGCTGCCTAGGCGTCTTTCCGCAGAAGGAGCGCCCCGGAGCGCACCGCAACCGGCGCCGTCATCTCTGCGCAAAGAGCCAAAATATTTTAAAACCTGCCAAAACTAATCCAAAAATATTTTCAAACCCGCCAAAATAGAAAACCAGACAGAAGAGATCAATACATTCGAAAAAACCTGACAAAACATGATCAAGCCCACCAAAGCTAATCCAAACACACCAAAAACTGGGCTAAACAGAATCAAAACAAATCAAAACCTTCTAAAAGCCCGCCAAAATATTTCAAAACCCGTCAAAACTAATCAAAATATTCCAAATACCCGCCAAAACATTCCGAACACCCACCAAAAGGAATCCAAACATTCCAAAACCTGTCAACACAATAAAAACAACTCAAGAGAATACAAAACATTCTAAAACCCAACCAACACATTCCGAAAACCCGCCAAAACATCATAAAAACAAATCAAAACCAACCAAAATATTCCGAAAACCCGCCAAAATTATTTAGACCCGCAAAACTCATCAAAACATTCTAAAAAGATGCCAAAACATTAGAAAACCAGCCAGAACTGATCAAAACATTCAAAAAACTTGGCAAAACATCATAAAAACAAATCAAAACCAACCAAAACATTCCAAAAACCCGACAAAATAGTTTAGAACCTGCCAAAACTGATCAAAACATTCGGAAAAGATGCCAAAATACTAGAAAACCAGTCAGAAGTGATCGAAACATTCAAAAAACCCGCCAAAATATAGTAAAAACAAAGCTAAAGAAACCAAAATATTATAAACAACCTCTAAAATATCTTAAAACCCGCCAAAACTGATCAAAACATTCTGAAAATCGGCCAACATATTAGAAAACCAGCCAGAACTGATCAAACAAAAAAAAAACCCTTGCCAAAACATAACAAAAAAAAATGAAAACCAAGCAAAACCTTCCAAATACATGCCAAAATATTTTAAACTAGACAAAACAAATCAAAACATTCCAAAACCCACAAAATAATATTAAAAAGAAATCAAAACCAACCAAAACATTCTAGAAAACCGACCAAAACATTCTGAAAACCCGCAAAATCAAAATAAAACCAAATCAAAACCAAGCAAAACATTCCAAAAACCTGACAAAATAGTTTAGAACCCGCCAAAACTGACCAAAACATTCTGAAAAGATGCCAAAATACTAGAAAACCAGTCAGAAGTGATCAAAACATTCAATAACTTGCCAAAACATAATCAAAACAAATGAAAGCAAACCCAAACATTCCAAATACCCGCCAAAATATTTTAAAACCCGCCAAAAGGAATCCAAACGTTCCACAACCTGCCAACACAATAAAAACAACACAAGAGAAAACAAAACATTCTAAAACACCACCAAAACATTCCGAAAACCCGCCAAAACATCATAAAAACAAATCAAAACAAACCAAACAATAAGAGGAACACGGCAACGTATTGGCAAGCAAGAGACGGAGAGCGCGGCACCTTCTAGGAGGCCAAGAAGGAAGCCGCACAACACCTGCACTGTGTCTGCAACTTTCAAACTGCTAGAAGCTAGTGGCTTGCCACTGGCCTGCCTCTTCAATTGCCATTAGCATTCCAATGGAAGCTATTCTTGGACAACTTTGCTCTGCTTGCTGCTAGTTCTGCCCCAGCCTACCATAGATAACCTTGCTCTTGCCTTGAGGCTCTGAGATGCCAAGAACTTGTCAACTTCAAAGGGCGGGCCGGGCTACATCTACTCAGCTGCCACAGTTTCTCCTTGCTAGACCTAGTGGGAAAGCATTTTGCTGAGATGCAGAAGGCAAGAAACGCAGCATACGGAAACGCGGAGCTGTCCCAAGTGCCGCTGCCTAGGCGTCTTTCCGCAGAAGGAGCGCCCCGGAGCGCACCGCAACCGGCGCCGTCATCTCTGCGCAACGAGCCAAAATATTTTAAAACCCGCCAAAACTAATCCAAAAATATTTTCAAACCCGCCAAAATAGAAAACCAGACAGAAGAGATCAATACATTCGAAAAAACCTGACAAAACATGATCAAGCCCACCAAAGCTAATCCAAACACACCAAAAACTGGGCTAAACAGAATCAAAACAAATCAAAACAAATCGAAACCTTCTAAAAACCCACCAAAATATTTCAAAACCCGTCAAAACTAATCAAAACATTCCGAACACCCGCCAAAACATTCCGAACACCCGCCAAAAGGAATCCAAACATTCCAAAACCTGCCAACACAATAAAAACAACTCAAGAGAATACAAAACATTCTAAAACCCAACCAAAACATTCCGAAAACCCACCAAAACATCATAAAAACAAATCAAAACCAACCAAAATATTCCGAACACCCGCCAAAATAATTTAGACCCGCAAAACTCATCAAAACTTTCTGAAAAGATGCCAAAACATTAGAAAACCAGACAGAACTGATCAAAACATTGAAAAAACTAGGCAAAACATCATAAAAACAAATCAAAACCAACCAAAAAATTCCAAAAACCTGACAAAATAGTTTAGAACCTGCCAAAACTGATCAAAACATTCTGAAAAGATGCCAAAATACTAGAAAACCAGTCAGAAGTGATCGAAACTTTCAATAACTTGCCAAAACATAATCAAAACAAATGAAAGCAAACCAAAAACATTCCAAATACCCGCCAAAATATTTGAAAACCCGCCAAAAGGAATCCAAATATTCCACAACCTGCCAAGACAATAAAAACAACACAAGAGAAAACAAAACATTCTAAAACACCACCAAAACATTCCGAAAACCCACCAAAACATCATCAAAACAAATCAAAACAAACCAAACAATAGGAGGAACACGGCAACATATTGGCAAGCAAGAGACGGAGAGCGCGGCACCTTCTAGGAGGCCAAGAAGGAAGCCGCACAACACCTGCACTGTGTCTGCAACTTTCAAACTGCTAGAAGCTAGTGGCTTGCCACTGGCCTGCCTCTTCAATTGCCATTAGCATTCCAATGGAAGCTATTCTTGGACAACTTTGCTCTGCTTGCTGCTAGTTCTGCCCCAGCCTACCATAGAGAACCTTGCTCTTGCCTTGAGGCTCTGAGATGCCAAGAACTTGTCAACTTCAAAGGGCGGGCCGGGCTACATCTACTCAGCTGCCACAGTTTCTCCTTGCTAGACCTAGTGGGAAAGCATTTTGCTGAGATGCAGAAGGCAAGAAACGCAGCATACGGAGACGCGGAGCTGTCCCAAGTGCCGCTGCCTAGGCGTCTTTCCGCAGAAGGAGCGCCCCGGAGCGCACCGCAACCGGCGCCGTCATCTCTGCGCAAAGAGCCAAAATATTTTAAAACCTGCCAAAACTAATCCAAAAATATTTTCAAACCCGCCAAAATAGAAAACCAGACAGAAGAGATCAATACATTCGAAAAAACCTGACAAAACATGATCAAGCCCACCAAAGCTAATCCAAACACACCAAAAACTGGGCTAAACAGAATCAAAACAAATCAAAACCTTCTAAAAGCCCGCCAAAATATTTCAAAACCCGTCAAAACTAATCAAAATATTCCAAATACCCGCCAAAACATTCCGAACACCCACCAAAAGGAATCCAAACATTCCAAAACCTGTCAACACAATAAAAACAACTCAAGAGAATACAAAACATTCTAA
This sequence comes from Passer domesticus, assembly GCF_036417665.1. Taxonomy (NCBI): domain Eukaryota; kingdom Metazoa; phylum Chordata; class Aves; order Passeriformes; family Passeridae; genus Passer; species Passer domesticus. The sequence goes on from NC_087478.1 coordinate 64,617,598, forward strand.
AACCCAACCAACACATTCCGAAAACCCGCCAAAACATCATAAAAACAAATCAAAACCAACCAAAATATTCCGAAAACCCGCCAAAATTATTTAGACCCGCAAAACTCATCAAAACATTCTAAAAAGATGCCAAAACATTAGAAAACCAGCCAGAACTGATCAAAACATTCAAAAAACTTGGCAAAACATCATAAAAACAAATCAAAACCAACCAAAACATTCCAAAAACCCGACAAAATAGTTTAGAACCTGCCAAAACTGATCAAAACATTCGGAAAAGATGCCAAAATACTAGAAAACCAGTCAGAAGTGATCGAAACATTCAAAAAACCCGCCAAAATATAGTAAAAACAAAGCTAAAGAAACCAAAATATTATAAACAACCTCTAAAATATCTTAAAACCCGCCAAAACTGATCAAAACATTCTGAAAATCGGCCAACATATTAGAAAACCAGCCAGAACTGATCAAACAAAAAAAAAACCCTTGCCAAAACATAACAAAAAAAAATGAAAACCAAGCAAAACCTTCCAAATACATGCCAAAATATTTTAAACTAGACAAAACAAATCAAAACATTCCAAAACCCACAAAATAATATTAAAAAGAAATCAAAACCAACCAAAACATTCTAGAAAACCGACCAAAACATTCTGAAAACCCGCAAAATCAAAATAAAAACAAATCAAAACCAAGCAAAACATTCCAAAAACCTGACAAAATAGTTTAGAACCCGCCAAAACTGACCAAAACATTCTGAAAAGATGCCAAAATACTAGAAAACCAGTCAGAAGTGATCAAAACATTCAATAACTTGCCAAAACATAATCAAAACAAATGAAAGCAAACCCAAACATTCCAAATACCCGCCAAAATATTTTAAAACCCGCCAAAAGGAATCCAAACGTTCCACAACCTGCCAACACAATAAAAACAACACAAGAGAAAACAAAACATTCTAAAACACCACCAAAACATTCCGAAAACCCGCCAAAACATCATCAAAACAAATCAAAACAAACCAAACAATAAGAGGAACACGGCAACATATTGGCAAGCAAGAGACGGAGAGCGCGGCACCTTCTAGGAGGCCAAGAAGGAAGCCGCACAACACCTGCACTGTGTCTGCAACTTTCAAACTGCTAGAAGCTAGTGGCTTGCCACTGGCCTGCCTCTTCAATTGCCATTAGCATTCCAATGGAAGCTATTCTTGGACAACTTTGCTCTGCTTGCTGCTAGTTCTGCCCCAGCCTACCATAGATAACCTTGCTCTTGCCTTGAGGCTCTGAGATGCCAAGAACTTGTCAACTTCAAAGGGCGGGCCGGGCTACATCTACTCAGCTGCCACAGTTTCTCCTTGCTAGACCTAGTGGGAAAGCATTTTGCTGAGATGCAGAAGGCAAGAAACGCAGCATACGGAAACGCGGAGCTGTCCCAAGTGCCGCTGCCTAGGCGTCTTTCCGCAGAAGGAGCGCCCCGGAGCGCACCGCAACCGGCGCCGTCATCTCTGCGCAACGAGCCAAAATATTTTAAAACCCGCCAAAACTAATCCAAAAATATTTTCAAACCCGCCAAAATAGAAAACCAGACAGAAGAGATCAATACATTCGAAAAAACCTGACAAAACATGATCAAGCCCACCAAAGCTAATCCAAACACACCAAAAACTGGGCTAAACAGAATCAAAACAAATCAAAACAAATCGAAACCTTCTAAAAACCCACCAAAATATTTCAAAACCCGTCAAAACTAATCAAAACATTCCGAACACCCGCCAAAACATTCCGAACACCCGCCAAAAGGAATCCAAACATTCCAAAACCTGCCAACACAATAAAAACAACTCAAGAGAATACAAAACATTCTAAAACCCAACCAAAACATTCCGAAAACCCACCAAAACATCATAAAAACAAATCAAAACCAACCAAAATATTCCGAACACCCGCCAAAATAATTTAGACCCGCAAAACTCATCAAAACTTTCTGAAAAGATGCCAAAACATTAGAAAACCAGACAGAACTGATCAAAACATTGAAAAAACTAGGCAAAACATCATAAAAACAAATCAAAACCAACCAAAAAATTCCAAAAACCTGACAAAATAGTTTAGAACCTGCCAAAACTGATCAAAACATTCTGAAAAGATGCCAAAATACTAGAAAACCAGTCAGAAGTGATCGAAGCTTTCAATAACTTGCCAAAACATAATCAAAACAAATGAAAGCAAACCAAAAACATTCCAAATACCCGCCAAAATATTTGAAAACCCGCCAAAAGGAATCCAAATATTCCACAACCTGCCAAGACAATAAAAACAACACAAGAGAAAACAAAACATTCTAAAACACCACCAAAACATTCCGAAAACCCACCAAAACATCATCAAAACAAATCAAAACAAACCAAACAATAGGAGGAACACGGCAACATATTGGCAAGCAAGAGACGGAGAGCGCGGCACCTTCTAGGAGGCCAAGAAGGAAGCCGCACAACACCTGCACTGTGTCTGCAACTTTCAAACTGCTAGAAGCTAGTGGCTTGCCACTGGCCTGCCTCTTCAATTGCCATTAGCATTCCAATGGAAGCTATTCTTGGACAACTTTGCTCTGCTTGCTGCTAGTTCTGCCCCAGCCTACCATAGAGAACCTTGCTCTTGCCTTGAGGCTCTGAGATGCCAAGAACTTGTCAACTTCAAAGGGCGGGCCGGGCTACATCTACTCAGCTGCCACAGTTTCTCCTTGCTAGACCTAGTGGGAAAGCATTTTGCTGAGATGCAGAAGGCAAGAAACGCAGCATACGGAGACGCGGAGCTGTCCCAAGTGCCGCTGCCTAGGCGTCTTTCCGCAGAAGGAGCGCCCCGGAGCGCACCGCAACCGGCGCCGTCATCTCTGCGCAAAGAGCCAAAATATTTTAAAACCTGCCAAAACTAATCCAAAAATATTTTCAAACCCGCCAAAATAGAAAACCAGACAGAAGAGATCAATACATTCGAAAAAACCTGACAAAACATGATCAAGCCCACCAAAGCTAATCCAAACACACCAAAAACTGGGCTAAACAGAATCAAAACAAATCAAAACCTTCTAAAAGCCCGCCAAAATATTTCAAAACCCGTCAAAACTAATCAAAATATTCCAAATACCCGCCAAAACATTCCGAACACCCACCAAAAGGAATCCAAACATTCCAAAACCTGTCAACACAATAAAAACAACTCAAGAGAATACAAAACATTCTAAAACCCAACCGACACATTCCGAAAACCCGCCAAAACATCATAAAAACAAATCAAAACCAACCAAAATATTCCGAAAACCCGCCAAAATTATTTAGACCCGCAAAACTCATCAAAACATTCTAAAAAGATGCCAAAACATTAGAAAACCAGCCAGAACTGATCAAAACATTCAAAAAACTTGGCAAAACATCATAAAAACAAATCAAAACCAACCAAAACATTCCAAAAACCCGACAAAATAGTTTAGAACCTGCCAAAACTGATCAAAACATTCGGAAAAGATGCCAAAATACTAGAAAACCAGTCAGAAGTGATCGAAACATTCAAAAAACCCGCCAAAATATAGTAAAAACAAAGCTAAAGAAACCAAAATATTATAAACAACCTCTAAAATATCTTAAAACCCGCCAAAACTGATCAAAACATTCTGAAAATCAGCCAACATATTAGAAAACCAGCCAGAACTGATCAAACAAAAAAAAAACCCTTGCCAAAACATAACAAAAAAAAATGAAAACCAAGCAAAACCTTCCAAATACATGCCAAAATATTTTAAACTAGACAAAACAAATCAAAACATTCCAAAACCCACAAAATAATATTAAAAAGAAATCAAAACCAACCAAAACATTCTAGAAAACCGACCAAAACATTCTGAAAACCCGCAAAATCAAAATAAAACCAAATCAAAACCAAGCAAAACATTCCAAAAACCCAACAAAATAGTTTAGAACCCGCCAAAACTGACCAAAACATTCTGAAAAGATGCCAAAATACTAGAAAACCAGTCAGAAGTGATCAAAACATTCAATAACTTGCCAAAACATAATCAAAACAAATGAAAGCAAACCCAAACATTCCAAATACCCGCCAAAATATTTTAAAACCCGCCAAAAGGAATCCAAACGTTCCACAACCTGCCAACACAATAAAAACAACACAAGAGAAAACAAAACATTCTAAAACACCACCAAAACATTCCGAAAACCCGCCAAAACATCATAAAAACAAATCAAAACAAACCAAACAATAAGAGGAACACGGCAACATATTGGCAAGCAAGAGACGGAGAGCGCGGCACCTTCTAGGAGGCCAAGAAGGAAGCTGCACAACACCTGCACTGTGTCTGCAACTTTCAAACTGCTAGAAGCTAGTGGCTTGCCACTGGCCTGCCTCTTCAATTGCCATTAGCATTCCAATGGAAGCTATTCTTGGACAACTTTGCTCTGCTTGCTGCTAGTTCTGCCCCAGCCTACCATAGAGAACCTTGCTCTTGCCTTGAGGCTCTGAGATGCCAAGAACTTGTCAACTTCAAAGGGTGGGCCGGGCTACATCTACTCAGCTGCCACAGTTTCTCCTTGCTAGACCTAGTGGGAAAGCATTTTGCTGAGATGCAGAAGGCAAGAAACGCAGCATACGGAAACGCGGAGCTGTCCCAAGTGCCGCTGCCTAGGCGTCTTTCCGCAGAAGGAGCGCCCCGGAGCGCACCGCAACCGGCGCCGTCATCTCTGCGCAAAGAGCCAAAATATTTTAAAACCCGACAAAACTAATCCAAAAATATTTTCAAACCCGCCAAAATAGAAAACCAGACAGAAGAGATCAATACATTCGAAAAAACCTGACAAAACATGATCAAGCCCATCAAAGCTAACCCAAACACACCAAAAACTGGGCTAAACAGAATCAAAACAAATCAAAACAAATCGAAACCTTCTAAAAACCCACCAAAATATTTCAAAACCCGTCAAAACTAATCAAAACATTCCGAACACCCGCCAAAACATTCCGAACACCCGCCAAAAGGAATCCAAACATTCCAAAACCTGCCAACACAATAAAAACAACTCAAGAGAATACAAAACATTCTAAAACCCAACCAAAACATTCCGAAAACCCACCAAAACATCATAAAAAAAAAATCAAAACCAACCAAAATATTCCGAAAACCCGCCAAAATAATTTAGACCCGCAAAACTCATCAAAACTTTCTGAAAAGATGCCAAAACATTAGAAAACCAGACAGAACTGATCAAAACATTGAAAAAACTAGGCAAAACATCATAAAAACAAATCAAAACCAACCAAAACATTCCAAAAACCCGACAAAATAGTTTAGAACCTGCCAAAACTGATCAAAACATTCGGAAAAGATGCCAAAATACTAGAAAACCAGTCAGAAGTGATCGAAACTTTCAATAACTTGCCAAAACATAATCAAAACAAATGAAAGCAAACCAAAAACATTCCAAATACCCGCCAAAATATTTGAAAACCCGCCAAAAGGAATCCAAATATTCCACAACCTGCCAAGACAATAAAAACAACACAAGAGAAAACAAAACATTCTAAAACACCACCAAAACATTCCGAAAACCCACCAAAACATCATCAAAACAAATCAAAACAAACCAAACAATAGGAGGAACACGGCAACATATTGGCAAGCAAGAGACGGAGAGCGCGGCACCTTCTAGGAGGCCAAGAAGGAAGCCGCACAACACCTGCACTGTGTCTGCAACTTTCAAACTGCTAGAAGCTAGTGGCTTGCCACTGGCCTGCCTCTTCAATTGCCATTAGCATTCCAATGGAAGGTATTCTTGGACAACTTTGCTCTGCTTGCTGCTAGTTCTGCCCCAGCCTACCATAGAGAACCTTGCTCTTGCCTTGAGGCTCTGAGATGCCAAGAACTTGTCAACTTCAAAGGGCGGGCCGGGCTACATCTACTCAGCTGCCACAGTTTCTCCTTGCTAGACCTAGTGGGAAAGCATTTTGCTGAGATGCAGAAGGCAAGAAACGCAGCATACGGAGACGCGGAGCTGTCCCAAGTGCCGCTGCCTAGGCGTCTTTCCGCAGAAGGAGCGCCCCGGAGCGCACCGCAACCGGCGCCGTCATCTCTGCGCAAAGAGCCAAAATATTTTAAAACCCGCCAAAACTAATCCAAAAATATTTTCAAACCCGCCAAAATAGAAAACCAGACAGAAGAGATCAATACATTCGAAAAAACCTGACAAAACATGATCAAGCCCACCAAAGCTAATCCAAACACACCAAAAACTGGGCTAAACAGAATCAAAACAAATCAAAACCTTCTAAAAGCCCGCCAAAATATTTCAAAACCCGTCAAAACTAATCAAAATATTCCAAATACCCGCCAAAACATTCCGAACACCCACCAAAAGGAATCCAAACATTCCAAAACCTGTCAACACAATAAAAACAACTCAAGAGAATACAAAACATTCTAAAACCCAACCAACACATTCCGAAAACCCGCCAAAACATCATAAAAACAAATCAAAACCAACCAAAATATTCCGAAAACCCGCCAAAATTATTTAGACCCGCAAAACTCATCAAAACATTCTAAAAAGATGCCAAAACATTAGAAAACCAGCCAGAACTGATCAAAACATTCAAAAAACTTGGCAAAACATCATAAAAACAAATCAAAACCAACCAAAACATTCCAAAAACCCGACAAAATAGTTTAGAACCTGCCAAAACTGATCAAAACATTCGGAAAAGATGCCAAAATACTAGAAAACCAGTCAGAAGTGATCGAAACATTCAAAAAACCCGCCAAAATATAGTAAAAACAAAGCTAAAGAAACCAAAATATTATAAACAACCTCTAAAATATCTTAAAACCCGCCAAAACTGATCAAAACATTCTGAAAATCGGCCAACATATTAGAAAACCAGCCAGAACTGATCAAACAAAAAAAAAACCCTTGCCAAAACATAACAAAAAAAAATGAAAACCAAGCAAAACCTTCCAAATACATGCCAAAATATTTTAAACTAGACAAAACAAATCAAAACATTCCAAAACCCACAAAATAATATTAAAAAGAAATCAAAACCAACCAAAACATTCTAGAAAACCGACCAAAACATTCTGAAAACCCGCAAAATCAAAATAAAAACAAATCAAAACCAAGCAAAACATTCCAAAAACCCAACAAAATAGTTTAGAACCCGCCAAAACTGACCAAAACATTCTGAAAAGATGCCAAAATACTAGAAAACCAGTCAGAAGTGATCAAAACATTCAATAACTTGCCAAAACATAATCAAAACAAATGAAAGCAAACCCAAACATTCCAAATACCCGCCAAAAGATTTTAAAACCCGCCGAAAGGAATCCAAACGTTCCACAACCTGCCAACACAATAAAAACAACACAAGAGAAAACAAAACATTCTAAAACACCACCAAAACATTCCGAAAACCCGCCAAAACATCATAAAAACAAATCAAAACAAACCAAACAATAAGAGGAACACGGCAACATATTGGCAAGCAAGAGACGGAGAGCGCGGCACCTTCTAGGAGGCCAAGAAGGAAGCCGCACAACACCTGCACTGTGTCTGCAACTTTCAAACTGCTAGAAGCTAGTGGCTTGCCACTGGCCTGCCTCTTCAATTGCCATTAGCATTCCAATGGAAGCTATTCTTGGACAACTTTGCTCTGCTTGCTGCTAGTTCTGCCCCAGCCTACCATAGAGAACCTTGCTCTTGCCTTGAGGCTCTGAGATGCCAAGAACTTGTCAACTTCAAAGGGCGGGCCGGGCTACATCTACTCAGCTGCCACAGTTTCTCCTTGCTAGACCTAGTGGGAAAGCATTTTGCTGAGATGCAGAAGGCAAGAAACGCAGCATACGGAAACGCGGAGCTGTCCCAAGTGCCGCTGCCTAGGCGTCTTTCCGCAGAAGGAGCGCCCCGGAGCGCACCGCAACCGGCGCCGTCATCTCTGCGCAAAGAGCCAAAATATTTTCAAACCCGCCAAAACTAATCCAAAAATATTTTCAAACCCGCCAAAATAGAAAACCAGACAGAAGAGATCAATACATTCGAAAAAACCTGACAAAACATGATCAAGCCCACCAAAGCTAATCCAAACACACCAAAAACTGGGCTAAACAGAATCAAAACAAATCAAAACAAATCGAAACCTTCTAAAAACCCACCAAAATATTTCAAAACCCGTCAAAACTAATCAAAACATTCCGAACACCCGCCAAAACATTCCGAACACCCGCCAAAAGGAATCCAAACATTCCAAAACCTGCCAACACAATAAAAACAACTCAAGAGAATACAAAACATTCTAAAACCCAACCAAAACATTCCGAAAACCCACCAAAACATCATAAAAAAAAAATCAAAACCAATCAAAATATTCCGAAAACCCGCCAAAATAATTTAGACCCGCAAAACTCATCAAAACTTTCTGAAAAGATGCCAAAACATTAGAAAACCAGACAGAACTGATCAAAACATTGAAAAAACTAGGCAAAACATCATAAAAACAAATCAAAACCAACCAAAAAATTCCAAAAACCTGACAAAATAGTTTAGAACCCGCCAAAACTGATCAAAACATTCTGAAAAGATGCCAAAATACTAGAAAACCAGTCAGAAGTGATCGAAACTTTCAATAATTTGCCAAAACATAATCAAAACAAATGAAAGCAAACCAAAAACATTCCAAATACCCGCCAAAATATTTTCAAACCCGCCAAAACTAATCCAAAAATATTTTCAAACCCGCCAAAATAGAAAACCAGACAGAAGAGATCAATACATTCGAAAAAACCTGACAAAACATGATCAAGCCCACCAAAGCTAATCCAAACACACCAAAAACTGGGCTAAACAGAATCAAAACAAATCAAAACAAATCGAAACCTTCTAAAAACCCACCAAAATATTTCAAAACCCGTCAAAACTAATCAAAACATTCCGAACACCCGCCAAAACATTCCGAACACCCGCCAAAAGGAATCCAAACATTCCAAAACCTGCCAACACAATAAAAACAACTCAAGAGAATACAAAACATTCTAAAACCCAACCAAAACATTCCGAAAACCCACCAAAACATCATAAAAAAAAAATCAAAACCAACCAAAATATTCCGAAAACCCGCCAAAATAATTTAGACCCGCAAAACTCATCAAAACTTTCTGAAAAGATGCCAAAACATTAGAAAACCAGACAGAACTGATCAAAACATTGAAAAAACTAGGCAAAACATCATAAAAACAAATCAAAACCAACCAAAAAATTCCAAAAACCTGACAAAATAGTTTAGAACCCGCCAAAACTGATCAAAACATTCTGAAAAGATGCCAAAATACTAGAAAACCAGTCAGAAGTGATCGAAACTTTCAATAATTTGCCAAAACATAATCAAAACAAATGAAAGCAAACCAAAAACATTCCAAATACCCGCCAAAATATTTGAAAACCCGCCAAAAGGAATCCAAACATTCCACAACCTGCCAAGACAATAAAAACAACACAAGAGAAAACAAAACATTCTAAAACACCACCAAAACATTCCGAAAACCCACCAAAACATCATCAAAACAAATCAAAACAAACCAAACAATAAGAGGAACACGGCAACATATTGGCAAGCAAGAGACGGAGAGCGCGGCACCTTCTAGGAGGCCAAGAAGGAAGCCGCACAACACCTGCACTGTGTCTGCAACTTTCAAACTGCTAGAAGCTAGTGGCTTGCCACTGGCCTGCCTCTTCAATTGCCATTAGCATTCCAATGGAAGCTATTCTTGGACAACTTTGCTCTGCTTGCTGCTAGTTCTGCCCCAGCCTACCATAGAGAACCTTGCTCTTCCCTTGAGGCTCTGAGATGCCAAGAACTTGTCAACTTCAAAGGGCGGGCCAGGCTACATCTACTCAGCTGCCACAGTTTCTCCTTGCTAGACCTAGTGGGAAAGCATTTTGCTGAGATGCAGAAGGCAAGAAACGCAGCATACGGAGACGCGGAGCTGTCCCAAGTGCCGCTGCCTAGGCGTCTTTCCGCAGAAGGAGCGCCCCGGAGCGCACCGCAACCGGCGCCGTCATCTCTGCGCAAAGAGCCAAAATATTTTAAAACCCACCAAAACTAATCCAAAAATATTTTCAAACCCGCCAAAATAGAAAACCAGACAGAAGAGATCAATACATTCGAAAAAACCTGACAAAACATGATCAAGCCCACCAAAGCTAATCCAAACACACCAAAAACTGGGCTAAACAGAATCAAAACAAATCAAAACCTTCTAAAAGCCCGCCAAAATATTTCAAAACCCGTCAAAACTAATCAAAATATTCCAAATACCCGCCAAAACATTCCGAACACCCACCAAAAGGAATCCAAACATTCCAAAACCTGTCAACACAATAAAAACAACTCAAGAGAATACCAAACATTCTAAAACCCAACCAACACATTCCGAAAACCCGCCAAAACATCATAAAAACAAATCAAAACCAACCAAAATATTCCGAAAACCCGCCAAAATAATTTAGACCCGCAAAACTCATCAAAACATTCTAAAAAGATGCCAAAACATTAGAAAACCAGACAGAACTGATCAAAACATTCAAAAAACTTGGCAAAACATCATAAAAACAAATCAAAACCAACCAAAACATTCCAAAAACCCGACAAAATAGTTTAGAACCTGCCAAAACTGATCAAAACATTCGGAAAAGATGCCAAAATACTAGAAAACCAGTCAGAAGTGATCAAAACATTCAAAAAACCCGCCAAAATATAGTAAAAACAAAGCTAAAGAAACCAAAATATTATAAACAACCTCTAAAATATCTTAAAACCCGCCAAAACTGATCAAAACATTCTGAAAATCGGCCAACATATTAGAAAACCAGCCAGAACTGATCAAACCAAAAAAAAACCCTTGCCAAAACATAACAAAAAAAAATGAAAACCAAGCAAAACCTTCCAAATACATGCCAAAATATTTTAAACTAGACAAAACAAATCAAAACATTCCAAAACCCACAAAATAATATTAAAAAGAAATCAAAACCAACCAAAACATTCTAGAAAACCGACCAAAACATTCTGAAAACCCGCAAAATCAAAATAAAAACAAATCAAAACCAAGCAAAACATTCCAAAAACCCAACAAAATAGTTTAGAACCCGCCAAAACTGATCAAAACATTCTGAAAAGATGCCAAAATACTAGAAAACCAGTCAGAAGTGATCAAAACATTCAATAACTTGCCAAAACATAATCAAAACAAATGAAAGCAAACCCAAACATTCCAAATACCCGCCAAAAGATTTTAAAACCCGCCAAAAGGAATCCAAACGTTCCACAACCTGCCAACACAATAAAAACAACACAAGAGAAAACAAAACATTCTAAAACACCACCAAAACATTCCGAAAACCCGCCAAAACATCATCAAAACAAATCAAAACAAACCAAACAATAAGAGGAACACGGCAACATATTGGCAAGCAAGAGACGGAGAGCGCGGCACCTTCTAGGAGGCCAAGAAGGAAGCCGCACAACACCTGCACTGTGTCTGCAACTTTCAAACTGCTAGAAGCTAGTGGCTTGCCACTGGCCTGCCTCTTCAATTGCCATTAGCATTCCAATGGAAGCTATTCTTGGACAACTTTGCTCTGCTTGCTGCTAGTTCTGCCCCAGCCTACCATAGAGAACCTTGCTCTTGCCTTGAGGCTCTGAGATGCCAAGAACTTGTCAACTTCAAAGGGCGGGCCGGGCTACATCTACTCAGCTGCCACAGTTTCTCCTTGCTAGACCTAGTGGGAAAGCATTTTGCTGAGATGCAGAAGGCAAGAAACGCAGCATACGGAGACGCGGAGCTGTCCCAAGTGCCGCTGCCTAGGCGTCTTTCCGCAGAAGGAGCGCCCCGGAGCGCACCGCAACCGGCGCCGTCATCTCTGCGCAAAGAGCCAAAATATTTTAAAACCTGCCAAAACTAATCCAAAAATATTTTCAAACCCGCCAAAATAGAAAACCAGACAGAAGAGATCAATACATTCGAAAAAACCTGACAAAACATGATCAAGCCCACCAAAGCTAATCCAAACACACCAAAAACTGGGCTAAACAGAATCAAAACAAATCAAAACCTTCTAAAAGCCCGCCAAAATATTTCAAAACCCGTCAAAACTAATCAAAATATTCCAAATACCCGCCAAAACATTCCGAACACCCACCAAAAGGAATCCAAACATTCCAAAACCTGTCAACACAATAAAAACAACTCAAGAGAATACAAAACATTCTAAAACCCAACCAACACATTCCGAAAACCCGCCAAAACATCATAAAAACAAATCAAAACCAACCAAAATATTCCGAAAACCCGCCAAAATTATTTAGACCCGCAAAACTCATCAAAACATTCTAAAAAGATGCCAAAACATTAGAAAACCAGACAGAACTGATCAAAACATTGAAAAAACTAGGCAAAACATCATAAAAACAAATCAAAACCAACCAAAACATTCCAAAAACCCGACAAAATAGTTTAGAACCTGCCAAAACTGATCAAAACATTCGGAAAAGATGCCAAAATACTAGAAAACCAGTCAGAAGTGATCGAAACATTCAAAAAACCCGCCAAAATATAGTAAAAACAAAGCTAAAGAAACCAAAATATTATAAACAACCTCTAAAATATCTTAAAACCCGCCAAAACTGATCAAAACATTCTGAAAATCGGCCAACATATTAGAAAACCAGCCAGAACTGATCAAACAAAAAAAAAACCCTTGCCAAAACATAACAAAAAAAAATGAAAACCAAGCAAAACCTTCCAAATACATGCCAAAATATTTTAAACTAGACAAAACAAATCAAAACATTCCAAAACCCACAAAATAATATTAAAAAGAAATCAAAACCAACCAAAACATTCTAGAAAACCGACCAAAACATTCTGAAAACCCGCAAAATCAAAATAAAAACAAATCAAAACCAAGCAAAACATTCCAAAAACCTGACAAAATAGTTTAGAACCCGCCAAAACTGACCAAAACATTCTGAAAAGATGCCAAAATACTAGAAAACCAGTCAGAAGTGATCAAAACATTCAATAACTTGCCAAAACATAATCAAAACAAATGAAAGCAAACCCAAACATTCCAAATACCCGCCAAAATATTTTAAAACCCGCCAAAAGGAATCCAAACGTTCCACAACCTGCCAACACAATAAAAACAACACAAGAGAAAACAAAACATTCTAAAACACCACCAAAACATTCCGAAAACCCGCCAAAACATCATAAAAACAAATCAAAACAAACCAAACAATAAGAGGAACACGGCAACATATTGGCAAGCAAGAGACGGAGAGCGCGGCACCTTCTAGGAGGCCAAGAAGGAAGCCGCACAACACCTGCACTGTGTCTGCAACTTTCAAACTGCTAGAAGCTAGTGGCTTGCCACTGGCCTGCCTCTTCAATTGCCATTAGCATTCCAATGGAAGCTATTCTTGGACAACTTTGCTCTGCTTGCTGCTAGTTCTGCCCCAGCCTACCATAGAGAACCTTGCTCTTGCCTTGAGGCTCTGAGATGCCAAGAACTTGTCAACTTCAAAGGGCGGGCCGGGCTACATCTACTCAGCTGCCACAGTTTCTCCTTGCTAGACCTAGTGGGAAAGCATTTTGCTGAGATGCAGAAGGCAAGAAACGCAGCATACGGAAACGCGGAGCTGTCCCAAGTGCCGCTGCCTAGGCGTCTTTCCGCAGAAGGAGCGCCCCGGAGCGCACCGCAACCGGCGCCGTCATCTCTGCGCAACGAGCCAAAATATTTTAAAACCCGCCAAAACTAATCCAAAAATATTTTCAAACCCGCCAAAATAGAAAACCAGACAGAAGAGATCAATACATTCGAAAAAACCTGACAAAACATGATCAAGCCCATCAAAGATAACCCAAACACACCAAAAACTGGGCTAAACAGAATCAAAACAAATCAAAACAAATCAAAACCTTCTAAAAACCCACCAAAATATTTCAAAACCCGTCAAAACTAATCAAAACATTCCGAACACCCGCCAAAACATTCCGAACACCCGCCAAAAGGAATCCAAACATTCCAAAACCTGCCAACACAATAAAAACAACTCAAGAGAATACAAAACATTCTAAAACCCAACCAAAACATTCCGAAAACCCACCAAAACATCATAAAAACAAATCAAAACCAACCAAAATATTCCGAACACCCGCCAAAATAATTTAGACCCGCAAAACTCATCAAAACTTTCTGAAAAGATGCCAAAACATTAGAAAACCAGACAGAACTGATCAAAACATTGAAAAAACTAGGCAAAACATCATAAAAACAAATCAAAACCAACCAAAAAATTCCAAAAACCTGACAAAATAGTTTAGAACCTGCCAAAACTGATCAAAACATTCTGAAAAGATGCCAAAATACTAGAAAACCAGTCAGAAGTGATCGAAACTTTCAATAACTTGCCAAAACATAATCAAAACAAATGAAAGCAAACCAAAAACATTCCAAATACCCGCCAAAATATTTGAAAACCCGCCAAAAGGAATCCAAATATTCCACAACCTGCCAAGACAATAAAAACAACACAAGAGAAAACAAAACATTCTAAAACACCACCAAAACATTCCGAAAACCCACCAAAACATCATCAAAACAAATCAAAACAAACCAAACAATAGGAGGAACACGGCAACATATTGGCAAGCAAGAGACGGAGAGCGCGGCACCTTCTAGGAGGCCAAGAAGGAAGCCGCACAACACCTGCACTGTGTCTGCAACTTTCAAACTGCTAGAAGCTAGTGGCTTGCCACTGGCCTGCCTCTTCAATTGCCATTAGCATTCCAATGGAAGCTATTCTTGGACAACTTTGCTCTGCTTGCTGCTAGTTCTGCCCCAGCCTACCATAGAGAACCTTGCTCTTCCCTTGAGGCTCTGAGATGCCAAGAACTTGTCAACTTCAAAGGGCGGGCCGGGCTACATCTACTCAGCTGCCACAGTTTCTCCTTGCTAGACCTAGTGGGAAAGCATTTTGCTGAGATGCAGAAGGCAAGAAACGCAGCATACGGAGACGCGGAGCTGTCCCAAGTGCCGCTGCCTAGGCGTCTTTCCGCAGAAGGAGCGCCCCGGAGCGCACCGCAACCGGCGCCGTCATCTCTGCGCAAAGAGCCAAAATATTTTAAAACCTGCCAAAACTAATCCAAAAATATTTTCAAACCCGCCAAAATAGAAAACCAGACAGAAGAGATCAATACATTCGAAAAAACCTGACAAAACATGATCAAGCCCACCAAAGCTAATCCAAACACACCAAAAACTGGGCTAAACAGAATCAAAACAAATCAAAACCTTCTAAAAGCCCGCCAAAATATTTCAAAACCCGTCAAAACTAATCAAAATATTCCAAATACCCGCCAAAACATTCTGAACACCCACCAAAAGGAATCCAAACATTCCAAAACCTGTCAACACAATAAAAACAACTCAAGAGAATACAAAACATTCTAAAACCCAACCAACACATTCCGAAAACCCGCCAAAACATCATAAAAACAAATCAAAACCAACCAAAATATTCCGAAAACCCGCCAAAATTATTTAGACCCGCAAAACTCATCAAAACATTCTAAAAAGATGCCAAAACATTAGAAAACCAGCCAGAACTGATCAAAACATTCAAAAAACTTGGCAAAACATCATAAAAACAAATCAAAACCAACCAAAACATTCCAAAAACCCGACAAAATAGTTTAGAACCTGCCAAAACTGATCAAAACATTCGGAAAAGATGCCAAAATACTAGAAAACCAGTCAGAAGTGATCGAAACATTCAAAAAACCCGCCAAAATATAGTAAAAACAAAGCTAAAGAAACCAAAATATTATAAACAACCTCTAAAATATCTTAAAACCCGCCAAAACTGATCAAAACATTCTGAAAATCGGCCAACATATTAGAAAACCAGCCAGAACTGATCAAACCAAAAAAAAACCCTTGCCAAAACATAACAAAAAAAAATGAAAACCAAGCAAAACCTTCCAAATACATGCCAAAATATTTTAAACTAGACAAAACAAATCAAAACATTCCAAAACCCACAAAATAATATTAAAAAGAAATCAAAACCAACCAAAACATTCTAGAAAACCGACCAAAACATTCTGAAAACCCGCAAAATCAAAATAAAAACAAATCAAAACCAAGCAAAACATTCCAAAAACCTGACAAAATAGTTTAGAACCCGCCAAAACTGACCAAAACATTCTGAAAAGATGCCAAAATACTAGAAAACCAGTCAGAAGTGATCAAAACATTCAATAACTTGCCAAAACATAATCAAAACAAATGAAAGCAAACCCAAACATTCCAAATACCCGCCAAAAGATTTTAAAACCCGCCAAAAGGAATCCAAACGTTCCACAACCTGCCAACACAATAAAAACAACACAAGAGAAAACAAAACATTCTAAAACACCACCAAAACATTCCGAAAACCCGCCAAAACATCATAAAAACAAATCAAAACAAACCAAACAATAAGAGGAACACGGCAACGTATTGGCAAGCAAGAGACGGAGAGCGCGGCACCTTCTAGGAGGCCAAGAAGGAAGCCGCACAACACCTGCACTGTGTCTGCAACTTTCAAACTGCTAGAAGCTAGTGGCTTGCCACTGGCCTGCCTCTTCAATTGCCATTAGCATTCCAATGGAAGCTATTCTTGGACAACTTTGCTCTGCTTGCTGCTAGTTCTGCCCCAGCCTACCATAGATAACCTTGCTCTTGCCTTGAGGCTCTGAGATGCCAAGAACTTGTCAACTTCAAAGGGCGGGCCGGGCTACATCTACTCAGCTGCCACAGTTTCTCCTTGCTAGACCTAGTGGGAAAGCATTTTGCTGAGATGCAGAAGGCAAGAAACGCAGCATACGGAAACGCGGAGCTGTCCCAAGTGCCGCTGCCTAGGCGTCTTTCCGCAGAAGGAGCGCCCCGGAGCGCACCGCAACCGGCGCCGTCATCTCTGCGCAACGAGCCAAAATATTTTAAAACCCGCCAAAACTAATCCAAAAATATTTTCAAACCCGCCAAAATAGAAAACCAGACAGAAGAGATCAATACATTCGAAAAAACCTGACAAAACATGATCAAGCCCACCAAAGCTAATCCAAACACACCAAAAACTGGGCTAAACAGAATCAAAACAAATCAAAACAAATCGAAACCTTCTAAAAACCCACCAAAATATTTCAAAACCCGTCAAAACTAATCAAAACATTCCGAACACCCGCCAAAACATTCCGAACACCCGCCAAAAGGAATCCAAACATTCCAAAACCTGCCAACACAATAAAAACAACTCAAGAGAATACAAAACATTCTAAAACCCAACCAAAACATTCCGAAAACCCACCAAAACATCATAAAAACAAATCAAAACCAACCAAAATATTCCGAACACCCGCCAAAATAATTTAGACCCGCAAAACTGATCAAAACTTTCTGAAAAGATGCCAAAACATTAGAAAACCAGACAGAACTGATCAAAACATTGAAAAAACTAGGCAAAACATCATAAAAACAAATCAAAACCAACCAAAAAATTCCAAAAACCTGACAAAATAGTTTAGAACCTGCCAAAACTGATCAAAACATTCTGAAAAGATGCCAAAATACTAGAAAACCAGTCAGAAGTGATCGAAACTTTCAATAACTTGCCAAAACATAATCAAAACAAATGAAAGCAAACCAAAAACATTCCAAATACCCGCCAAAATATTTGAAAACCCGCCAAAAGGAATCCAAATATTCCACAACCTGCCAAGACAATAAAAACAACACAAGAGAAAACAAAACATTCTAAAACACCACCAAAACATTCCGAAAACCCACCAAAACATCATCAAAACAAATCAAAACAAACCAAACAATAGGAGGAACACGGCAACATATTGGCAAGCAAGAGACGGAGAGCGCGGCACCTTCTAGGAGGCCAAGAAGGAAGCCGCACAACACCTGCACTGTGTCTGCAACTTTCAAACTGCTAGAAGCTAGTGGCTTGCCACTGGCCTGCCTCTTCAATTGCCATTAGCATTCCAATGGAAGCTATTCTTGGACAACTTTGCTCTGCTTGCTGCTAGTTCTGCCCCAGCCTACCATAGAGAACCTTGCTCTTGCCTTGAGGCTCTGAGATGCCAAGAACTTGTCAACTTCAAAGGGCAGGCCGGGCTACATCTACTCAGCTGCCACAGTTTCTCCTTGCTAGACCTAGTGGGAAAGCATTTTGCTGAGATGCAGAAGGCAAGAAACGCAGCATACGGAGACGCGGAGCTGTCCCAAGTGCCGCTGCCTAGGCGTCTTTCCGCAGAAGGAGCGCCCCGGAGCGCACCGCAACCGGCGCCGTCATCTCTGCGCAAAGAGCCAAAATATTTTAAAACCTGCCAAAACTAATCCAAAAATATTTTCAAACCCGCCAAAATAGAAAACCAGACAGAAGAGATCAATACATTCGAAAAAACCTGACAAAACATGATCAAGCCCACCAAAGCTAATCCAAACACACCAAAAACTGGGCTAAACAGAATCAAAACAAATCAAAACCTTCTAAAAGCCCGCCAAAATATTTCAAAACCCGTCAAAACTAATCAAAATATTCCAAATACCCGCCAAAACATTCCGAACACCCACCAAAAGGAATCCAAACATTCCAAAACCTGTCAACACAATAAAAACAACTCAAGAGAATACAAAACATTCTAAAACCCAACCAACACATTCCGAAAACCCGCCAAAACATCATAAAAACAAATCAAAACCAACCAAAATATTCCGAAAACCCGCCAAAATTATTTAGACCCGCAAAACTCATCAAAACATTCTAAAAAGATGCCAAAACATTAGAAAACCAGCCAGAACTGATCAAAACATTCAAAAAACTTGGCAAAACATCATAAAAACAAATCAAAACCAACCAAAACATTCCAAAAACCCGACAAAATAGTTTAGAACCTGCCAAAACTGATCAAAACATTCGGAAAAGATGCCAAAATACTAGAAAACCAGTCAGAAGTGATCGAAACATTCAAAAAACCCGCCAAAATATAGTAAAAACAAAGCTAAAGAAACCAAAATATTATAAACAACCTCTAAAATATCTTAAAACCCGCCAAAACTGATCAAAACATTCTGAAAATCGGCCAACATATTAGAAAACCAGCCAGAACTGATCAAACCAAAAAAAAACCCTTGCCAAAACATAACAAAAAAAAATGAAAACCAAGCAAAACCTTCCAAATACATGCCAAAATATTTTAAACTAGACAAAACAAATCAAAACATTCCAAAACCCACAAAATAATATTAAAAAGAAATCAAAACCAACCAAAACATTCTAGAAAACCGACCAAAACATTCTGAAAACCCGCAAAATCAAAATAAAAACAAATCAAAACCAAGCAAAACATTCCAAAAACCTGACAAAATAGTTTAGAACCCGCCAAAACTGACCAAAACATTCTGAAAAGATGCCAAAATACTAGAAAACCAGTCAGAAGTGATCAAAACATTCAATAACTTGCCAAAACATAATCAAAACAAATGAAAGCAAACCCAAACATTCCAAATACCCGCCAAAATATTTTAAAACCCGCCAAAAGGAATCCAAACGTTCCACAACCTGCCAACACAATAAAAACAACACAAGAGAAAACAAAACATTCTAAAACACCACCAAAACATTCCGAAAACCCGCCAAAACATCATCAAAACAAATCAAAACAAACCAAACAATAAGAGGAACACGGCAACATATTGGCAAGCAAGAGACGGAGAGCGCGGCACCTTCTAGGAGGCCAAGAAGGAAGCCGCACAACACCTGCACTGTGTCTGCAACTTTCAAACTGCTAGAAGCTAGTGGCTTGCCACTGGCCTGCCTCTTCAATTGCCATTAGCATTCCAATGGAAGCTATTCTTGGACAACTTTGCTCTGCTTGCTGCTAGTTCTGCCCCAGCCTACCATAGATAACCTTGCTCTTGCCTTGAGGCTCTGAGATGCCAAGAACTTGTCAACTTCAAAGGGCGGGCCAGGCTACATCTACTCAGCTGCCACAGTTTCTCCTTGCTAGACCTAGTGGGAAAGCATTTTGCTGAGATGCAGAAGGCAAGAAACGCAGCATACGGAAACGCGGAGCTGTCCCAAGTGCCGCTGCCTAGGCGTCTTTCCGCAGAAGGAGCGCCCCGGAGCGCACCGCAACCGGCGCCGTCATCTCTGCGCAACGAGCCAAAATATTTTAAAACCCGCCAAAACTAATCCAAAAATATTTTCAAACCCGCCAAAATAGAAAACCAGACAGAAGAGATCAATACATTCGAAAAAACCTGACAAAACATGATCAAGCCCACCAAAGCTAATCCAAACACACCAAAAACTGGGCTAAACAGAATCAAAACAAATCAAAACAAATCGAAACCTTCTAAAAACCCACCAAAATATTTCAAAACCCGTCAAAACTAATCAAAACATTCCGAACACCCGCCAAAACATTCCGAACACCCGCCAAAAGGAATCCAAACATTCCAAAACCTGCCAACACAATAAAAACAACTCAAGAGAATACAAAACATTCTAAAACCCAACCAAAACATTCCGAAAACCCACCAAAACATCATAAAAAAAAAATCAAAACCAACCAAAATATTCCGAAAACCCGCCAAAATAATTTAGACCCGCAAAACTCATCAAAACTTTCTGAAAAGATGCCAAAACATTAGAAAACCAGACAGAACTGATCAAAACATTGAAAAAACTAGGCAAAACATCATAAAAACAAATCAAAACCAACCAAAACATTCCAAAAACCCGACAAAATAGTTTAGAACCTGCCAAAACTGATCAAAACATTCGGAAAAGATGCCAAAATACTAGAAAACCAGTCAGAAGTGATCGAAACTTTCAATAACTTGCCAAAACATAATCAAAACAAATGAAAGCAAACCAAAAACATTCCAAATACCCGCCAAAATATTTGAAAACCCGCCAAAAGGAATCCAAATATTCCACAACCTGCCAAGACAATAAAAACAACACAAGAGAAAACAAAACATTCTAAAACACCACCAAAACATTCCGAAAACCCACCAAAACATCATCAAAACAAATCAAAACAAACCAAACAATAGGAGGAACACGGCAACATATTGGCAAGCAAGAGACGGAGAGCGCGGCACCTTCTAGGAGGCCAAGAAGGAAGCCGCACAACACCTGCACTGTGTCTGCAACTTTCAAACTGCTAGAAGCTAGTGGCTTGCCACTGGCCTGCCTCTTCAATTGCCATTAGCATTCCAATGGAAGGTATTCTTGGACAACTTTGCTCTGCTTGCTGCTAGTTCTGCCCCAGCCTACCATAGATAACCTTGCTCTTGCCTTGAGGCTCTGAGATGCCAAGAACTTGTCAACTTCAAAGGGCGGGCCGGGCTACATCTACTCAGCTGCCACAGTTTCTCCTTGCTAGACCTAGTGGGAAAGCATTTTGCTGAGATGCAGAAGGCAAGAAACGCAGCATACGGAGACGCGGAGCTGTCCCAAGTGCCGCTGCCTAGGCGTCTTTCCGCAGAAGGAGCGCCCCGGAGCGCACCGCAACCGGCGCCGTCATCTCTGCGCAAAGAGCCAAAATATTTTAAAACCCGCCAAAACTAATCCAAAAATATTTTCAAACCCGCCAAAATAGAAAACCAGACAGAAGAGATCAATACATTCGAAAAAACCTGACAAAACATGATCAAGCCCACCAAAGCTAATCCAAACACACCAAAAACTGGGCTAAACAGAATCAAAACAAATCAAAACCTTCTAAAAGCCCGCCAAAATATTTCAAAACCCGTCAAAACTAATCAAAATATTCCAAATACCCGCCAAAACATTCCGAACACCCACCAAAAGGAATCCAAACATTCCAAAACCTGTCAACACAATAAAAACAACTCAAGAGAATACAAAACATTCTAAAACCCAACCAACACATTCCGAAAACCCGCCAAAACATCATAAAAACAAATCAAAACCAACCAAAATATTCCGAAAACCCGCCAAAATTATTTAGACCCGCAAAACTCATCAAAACATTCTAAAAAGATGCCAAAACATTAGAAAACCAGCCAGAACTGATCAAAACATTCAAAAAACTTGGCAAAACATCATAAAAACAAATCAAAACCAACCAAAACATTCCAAAAACCCGACAAAATAGTTTAGAACCTGCCAAAACTGATCAAAACATTCGGAAAAGATGCCAAAATACTAGAAAACCAGTCAGAAGTGATCGAAACATTCAAAAAACCCGCCAAAATATAGTAAAAACAAAGCTAAAGAAACCAAAATATTATAAACAACCTCTAAAATATCTTAAAACCCGCCAAAACTGATCAAAACATTCTGAAAATCGGCCAACATATTAGAAAACCAGCCAGAACTGATCAAACAAAAAAAAAACCCTTGCCAAAACATAACAAAAAAAAATGAAAACCAAGCAAAACCTTCCAAATACATGCCAAAATATTTTAAACTAGACAAAACAAATCAAAACATTCCAAAACCCACAAAATAATATTAAAAAGAAATCAAAACCAACCAAAACATTCTAGAAAACCGACCAAAACATTCTGAAAACCCGCAAAATCAAAATAAAAACAAATCAAAACCAAGCAAAACATTCCAAAAACCCAACAAAATAGTTTAGAACCCGCCAAAACTGACCAAAACATTCTGAAAAGATGCCAAAATACTAGAAAACCAGTCAGAAGTGATCAAAACATTCAATAACTTGCCAAAACATAATCAAAACAAATGAAAGCAAACCCAAACATTCCAAATACCCGCCAAAAGATTTTAAAACCCGCCGAAAGGAATCCAAACGTTCCACAACCTGCCAACACAATAAAAACAACACAAGAGAAAACAAAACATTCTAAAACACCACCAAAACATTCCGAAAACCCGCCAAAACATCATAAAAACAAATCAAAACAAACCAAACAATAAGAGGAACACGGCAACATATTGGCAAGCAAGAGACGGAGAGCGCGGCACCTTCTAGGAGGCCAAGAAGGAAGCCGCACAACACCTGCACTGTGTCTGCAACTTTCAAACTGCTAGAAGCTAGTGGCTTGCCACTGGCCTGCCTCTTCAATTGCCATTAGCATTCCAATGGAAGCTATTCTTGGACAACTTTGCTCTGCTTGCTGCTAGTTCTGCCCCAGCCTACCATAGAGAACCTTGCTCTTGCCTTGAGGCTCTGAGATGCCAAGAACTTGTCAACTTCAAAGGGCGGGCCGGGCTACATCTACTCAGCTGCCACAGTTTCTCCTTGCTAGACCTAGTGGGAAAGCATTTTGCTGAGATGCAGAAGGCAAGAAACGCAGCATACGGAAACGCGGAGCTGTCCCAAGTGCCGCTGCCTAGGCGTCTTTCCGCAGAAGGAGCGCCCCGGAGCGCACCGCAACCGGCGCCGTCATCTCTGCGCAAAGAGCCAAAATATTTTAAAACCCGCCAAAACTAATCCAAAAATATTTTCAAACCCGCCAAAATAGAAAACCAGACAGAAGAGATCAATACATTCGAAAAAACCTGACAAAACATGATCAAGCCCACCAAAGCTAATCCAAACACACCAAAAACTGGGCTAAACAGAATCAAAACAAATCAAAACAAATCGAAACCTTCTAAAAACCCACCAAAATATTTCAAAACCCGTCAAAACTAATCAAAACATTCCGAACACCCGCCAAAACATTCCGAACACCCGCCAAAAGGAATCCAAACATTCCAAAACCTGCCAACACAATAAAAACAACTCAAGAGAATACAAAACATTCTAAAACCCAACCAAAACATTCCGAAAACCCACCAAAACATCATAAAAACAAATCAAAACCAACCAAAATATTCCGAACACCCGCCAAAATAATTTAGACCCGCAAAACTCATCAAAACTTTCTGAAAAGATGCCAAAACATTAGAAAACCAGACAGAACTGATCAAAACATTGAAAAAACTAGGCAAAACATCATAAAAACAAATCAAAACCAACCAAAAAATTCCAAAAACCTGACAAAATAGTTTAGAACCTGCCAAAACTGATCAAAACATTCTGAAAAGATGCCAAAATACTAGAAAACCAGTCAGAAGTGATCGAAACTTTCAATAACTTGCCAAAACATAATCAAAACAAATGAAAGCAAACCAAAAACATTCCAAATACCCGCCAAAATATTTGAAAACCCGCCAAAAGGAATCCAAATATTCCACAACCTGCCAAGACAATAAAAACAACACAAGAGAAAACAAAACATTCTAAAACACCACCAAAACATTCCGAAAACCCGCCAAAACATCATCAAAACAAATCAAAACAAACCAAACAATAGGAGGAACACGGCAACATATTGGCAAGCAAGAGACGGAGAGCGCGGCACCTTCTAGGAGGCCAAGAAGGAAGCCGCACAACACCTGCACTGTGTCTGCAACTTTCAAACTGCTAGAAGCTAGTGGCTTGCCACTGGCCTGCCTCTTCAATTGCCATTAGCATTCCAATGGAAGCTATTCTTGGACAACTTTGCTCTGCTTGCTGCTAGTTCTGCCCCAGCCTACCATAGAGAACCTTGCTCTTGCCTTGAGGCTCTGAGATGCCAAGAACTTGTCAACTTCAAAGGGCGGGCCGGGCTACATCTACTCAGCTGCCACAGTTTCTCCTTGCTAGACCTAGTGGGAAAGCATTTTGCTGAGATGCAGAAGGCAAGAAACGCAGCATACGGAGACGCGGAGCTGTCCCAAGTGCCGCTGCCTAGGCGTCTTTCCGCAGAAGGAGCGCCCCGGAGCGCACCGCAACCGGCGCCGTCATCTCTGCGCAAAGAGCCAAAATATTTTAAAACCTGCCAAAACTAATCCAAAAATATTTTCAAACCCGCCAAAATAGAAAACCAGACAGAAGAGATCAATACATTCGAAAAAACCTGACAAAACATGATCAAGCCCACCAAAGCTAATCCAAACACACCAAAAACTGGGCTAAACAGAATCAAAACAAATCAAAACCTTCTAAAAGCCCGCCAAAATATTTCAAAACCCGTCAAAACTAATCAAAATATTCCAAATACCCGCCAAAACATTCCGAACACCCACCAAAAGGAATCCAAACATTCCAAAACCTGTCAACACAATAAAAACAACTCAAGAGAATACAAAACATTCTAAAACCCAACCAACACATTCCGAAAACCCGCCAAAACATCATAAAAACAAATCAAAACCAACCAAAATATTCCGAAAACCCGCCAAAATTATTTAGACCCGCAAAACTCATCAAAACATTCTAAAAAGATGCCAAAACATTAGAAAACCAGCCAGAACTGATCAAAACATTCAAAAAACTTGGCAAAACATCATAAAAACAAATCAAAACCAACCAAAACATTCCAAAAACCCGACAAAATAGTTTAGAACCTGCCAAAACTGATCAAAACATTCGGAAAAGATGCCAAAATACTAGAAAACCAGTCAGAAGTGATCGAAACATTCAAAAAACCCGCCAAAATATAGTAAAAACAAAGCTAAAGAAACCAAAATATTATAAACAACCTCTAAAATATCTTAAAACCCGCCAAAACTGATCAAAACATTCTGAAAATCGGCCAACATATTAGAAAACCAGCCAGAACTGATCAAACAAAAAAAAAACCCTTGCCAAAACATAACAAAAAAAAATGAAAACCAAGCAAAACCTTCCAAATACATGCCAAAATATTTTAAACTAGACAAAACAAATCAAAACATTCCAAAACCCACAAAATAATATTAAAAAGAAATCAAAACCAACCAAAACATTCTAGAAAACCGACCAAAACATTCTGAAAACCCGCAAAATCAAAATAAAAACAAATCAAAACCAAGCAAAACATTCCAAAAACCTGACAAAATAGTTTAGAACCCGCCAAAACTGACCAAAACATTCTGAAAAGATGCCAAAATACTAGAAAACCAGTCAGAAGTGATCAAAACATTCAATAACTTGCCAAAACATAATCAAAACAAATGAAAGCAAACCCAAACATTCCAAATACCCGCCAAAATATTTTAAAACCTGCCAAAAGGAATCCAAACGTTCCACAACCTGCCAACACAATAAAAACAACACAAGAGAAAACAAAACATTCTAAAACACCACCAAAACATTCCGAAAACCCGCCAAAACATCATCAAAACAAATCAAAACAAACCAAACAATAAGAGGAACACGGCAACATATTGGCAAGCAAGAGACGGAGAGCGCGGCACCTTCTAGGAGGCCAAGAAGGAAGCCGCACAACACCTGCACTGTGTCTGCAACTTTCAAACTGCTAGAAGCTAGTGGCTTGCCACTGGCCTGCCTCTTCAATTGCCATTAGCATTCCAATGGAAGCTATTCTTGGACAACTTTGCTCTGCTTGCTGCTAGTTCTGCCCCAGCCTACCATAGATAACCTTGCTCTTGCCTTGAGGCTCTGAGATGCCAAGAACTTGTCAACTTCAAAGGGCGGGCCGGGCTACATCTACTCAGCTGCCACAGTTTCTCCTTGCTAGACCTAGTGGGAAAGCATTTTGCTGAGATGCAGAAGGCAAGAAACGCAGCATACGGAAACGCGGAGCTGTCCCAAGTGCCGCTGCCTAGGCGTCTTTCCGCAGAAGGAGCGCCCCGGAGCGCACCGCAACCGGCGCCGTCATCTCTGCGCAACGAGCCAAAATATTTTAAAACCCGCCAAAACTAATCCAAAAATATTTTCAAACCCGCCAAAATAGAAAACCAGACAGAAGAGATCAATACATTCGAAAAAACCTGACAAAACATGATCAAGCCCACCAAAGCTAATCCAAACACACCAAAAACTGGGCTAAACAGAATCAAAACAAATCAAAACAAATCGAAACCTTCTAAAAACCCACCAAAATATTTCAAAACCCGTCAAAACTAATCAAAACATTCCGAACACCCGCCAAAACATTCCGAACACCCGCCAAAAGGAATCCAAACATTCCAAAACCTGCCAACACAATAAAAACAACTCAAGAGAATACAAAACATTCTAAAACCCAACCAAAACATTCCGAAAACCCACCAAAACATCATAAAAACAAATCAAAACCAACCAAAATATTCCGAACACCCGCCAAAATAATTTAGACCCGCAAAACTCATCAAAACTTTCTGAAAAGATGCCAAAACATTAGAAAACCAGACAGAACTGATCAAAACATTGAAAAAACTAGGCAAAACATCATAAAAACAAATCAAAACCAACCAAAAAATTCCAAAAACCTGACAAAATAGTTTAGAACCTGCCAAAACTGATCAAAACATTCTGAAAAGATGCCAAAATACTAGAAAACCAGTCAGAAGTGATCGAAGCTTTCAATAACTTGCCAAAACATAATCAAAACAAATGAAAGCAAACCAAAAACATTCCAAATACCCGCCAAAATATTTGAAAACCCGCCAAAAGGAATCCAAATATTCCACAACCTGCCAAGACAATAAAAACAACACAAGAGAAAACAAAACATTCTAAAACACCACCAAAACATTCCGAAAACCCACCAAAACATCATAAAAACAAATCAAAACAAACCAAACAATAGGAGGAACACGGCAACATATTGGCAAGCAAGAGACGGAGAGCGCGGCACCTTCTAGGAGGCCAAGAAGGAAGCCGCACAACACCTGCACTGTGTCTGCAACTTTCAAACTGCTAGAAGCTAGTGGCTTGCCACTGGCCTGCCTCTTCAATTGCCATTAGCATTCCAATGGAAGCTATTCTTGGACAACTTTGCTCTGCTTGCTGCTAGTTCTGCCCCAGCCTACCATAGAGAACCTTGCTCTTCCCTTGAGGCTCTGAGATGCCAAGAACTTGTCAACTTCAAAGGGCGGGCCGGGCTACATCTACTCAGCTGCCACAGTTTCTCCTTGCTAGACCTAGTGGGAAAGCATTTTGCTGAGATGCAGAAGGCAAGAAACGCAGCATACGGAGACGCGGAGCTGTCCCAAGTGCCGCTGCCTAGGCGTCTTTCCGCAGAAGGAGCGCCCCGGAGCGCACCGCAACCGGCGCCGTCATCTCTGCGCAAAGAGCCAAAATATTTTAAAACCTGCCAAAACTAATCCAAAAATATTTTCAAACCCGCCAAAATAGAAAACCAGACAGAAGAGATCAATACATTCGAAAAAACCTGACAAAACATGATCAAGCCCACCAAAGCTAATCCAAACACACCAAAAACTGGGCTAAACAGAATCAAAACAAATCAAAACCTTCTAAAAGCCCGCCAAAATATTTCAAAACCCGTCAAAACTAATCAAAATATTCCAAATACCCGCCAAAACATTCCGAACACCCACCAAAAGGAATCCAAACATTCCAAAACCTGTCAACACAATAAAAACAACTCAAGAGAATACAAAACATTCTAAAACCCAACCGACACATTCCGAAAACCCGCCAAAACATCATAAAAACAAATCAAAACCAACCAAAATATTCCGAAAACCCGCCAAAATTATTTAGACCCGCAAAACTCATCAAAACATTCTAAAAAGATGCCAAAACATTAGAAAACCAGCCAGAACTGATCAAAACATTCAAAAAACTTGGCAAAACATCATAAAAACAAATCAAAACCAACCAAAACATTCCAAAAACCCGACAAAATAGTTTAGAACCTGCCAAAACTGATCAAAACATTCGGAAAAGATGCCAAAATACTAGAAAACCAGTCAGAAGTGATCGAAACATTCAAAAAACCCGCCAAAATATAGTAAAAACAAAGCTAAAGAAACCAAAATATTATAAACAACCTCTAAAATATCTTAAAACCCGCCAAAACTGATCAAAACATTCTGAAAATCGGCCAACATATTAGAAAACCAGCCAGAACTGATCAAACAAAAAAAAAACCCTTGCCAAAACATAACAAAAAAAAATGAAAACCAAGCAAAACCTTCCAAATACATGCCAAAATATTTTAAACTAGACAAAACAAATCAAAACATTCCAAAACCCACAAAATAATATTAAAAAGAAATCAAAACCAACCAAAACATTCTAGAAAACCGACCAAAACATTCTGAAAACCCGCAAAATCAAAATAAAACCAAATCAAAACCAAGCAAAACATTCCAAAAACCCAACAAAATAGTTTAGAACCCGCCAAAACTGACCAAAACATTCTGAAAAGATGCCAAAATACTAGAAAACCAGTCAGAAGTGATCAAAACATTCAATAACTTGCCAAAACATAATCAAAACAAATGAAAGCAAACCCAAACATTCCAAATACCCGCCAAAATATTTTAAAACCCGCCAAAAGGAATCCAAACGTTCCACAACCTGCCAACACAATAAAAACAACACAAGAGAAAACAAAACATTCTAAAACACCACCAAAACATTCCGAAAACCCGCCAAAACATCATAAAAACAAATCAAAACAAACCAAACAATAAGAGGAACACGGCAACATATTGGCAAGCAAGAGACGGAGAGCGCGGCACCTTCTAGGAGGCCAAGAAGGAAGCTGCACAACACCTGCACTGTGTCTGCAACTTTCAAACTGCTAGAAGCTAGTGGCTTGCCACTGGCCTGCCTCTTCAATTGCCATTAGCATTCCAATGGAAGCTATTCTTGGACAACTTTGCTCTGCTTGCTGCTAGTTCTGCCCCAGCCTACCATAGATAACCTTGCTCTTGCCTTGAGGCTCTGAGATGCCAAGAACTTGTCAACTTCAAAGGGTGGGCCGGGCTACATCTACTCAGCTGCCACAGTTTCTCCTTGCTAGACCTAGTGGGAAAGCATTTTGCTGAGATGCAGAAGGCAAGAAACGCAGCATACGGAAACGCGGAGCTGTCCCAAGTGCCGCTGCCTAGGCGTCTTTCCGCAGAAGGAGCGCCCCGGAGCGCACCGCAACCGGCGCCGTCATCTCTGCGCAAAGAGCCAAAATATTTTAAAACCCGCCAAAACTAATCCAAAAATATTTTCAAACCCGCCAAAATAGAAAACCAGACAGAAGAGATCAATACATTCGAAAAAACCTGACAAAACATGATCAAGCCCATCAAAGCTAACCCAAACACACCAAAAACTGGGCTAAACAGAATCAAAACAAATCAAAACAAATCGAAACCTTCTAAAAACCCACCAAAATATTTCAAAACCCGTCAAAACTAATCAAAACATTCCGAACACCCGCCAAAACATTCCGAACACCCGCCAAAAGGAATCCAAACATTCCAAAACCTGCCAACACAATAAAAACAACTCAAGAGAATACAAAACATTCTAAAACCCAACCAAAACATTCCGAAAACCCACCAAAACATCATAAAAAAAAAATCAAAACCAACCAAAATATTCCGAAAACCCGCCAAAATAATTTAGACCCGCAAAACTCATCAAAACTTTCTGAAAAGATGCCAAAACATTAGAAAACCAGACAGAACTGATCAAAACATTGAAAAAACTAGGCAAAACATCATAAAAACAAATCAAAACCAACCAAAACATTCCAAAAACCCGACAAAATAGTTTAGAACCTGCCAAAACTGATCAAAACATTCGGAAAAGATGCCAAAATACTAGAAAACCAGTCAGAAGTGATCGAAACTTTCAATAACTTGCCAAAACATAATCAAAACAAATGAAAGCAAACCAAAAACATTCCAAATACCCGCCAAAATATTTGAAAACCCGCCAAAAGGAATCCAAATATTCCACAACCTGCCAAGACAATAAAAACAACACAAGAGAAAACAAAACATTCTAAAACACCACCAAAACATTCCGAAAACCCACCAAAACATCATCAAAACAAATCAAAACAAACCAAACAATAGGAGGAACACGGCAACATATTGGCAAGCAAGAGACGGAGAGCGCGGCACCTTCTAGGAGGCCAAGAAGGAAGCCGCACAACACCTGCACTGTGTCTGCAACTTTCAAACTGCTAGAAGCTAGTGGCTTGCCACTGGCCTGCCTCTTCAATTGCCATTAGCATTCCAATGGAAGGTATTCTTGGACAACTTTGCTCTGCTTGCTGCTAGTTCTGCCCCAGCCTACCATAGAGAACCTTGCTCTTGCCTTGAGGCTCTGAGATGCCAAGAACTTGTCAACTTCAAAGGGCGGGCCGGGCTACATCTACTCAGCTGCCACAGTTTCTCCTTGCTAGACCTAGTGGGAAAGCATTTTGCTGAGATGCAGAAGGCAAGAAACGCAGCATACGGAGACGCGGAGCTGTCCCAAGTGCCGCTGCCTAGGCGTCTTTCCGCAGAAGGAGCGCCCCGGAGCGCACCGCAACCGGCGCCGTCATCTCTGCGCAAAGAGCCAAAATATTTTAAAACCCGCCAAAACTAATCCAAAAATATTTTCAAACCCGCCAAAATAGAAAACCAGACAGAAGAGATCAATACATTCGAAAAAACCTGACAAAACATGATCAAGCCCACCAAAGCTAATCCAAACACACCAAAAACTGGGCTAAACAGAATCAAAACAAATCAAAACCTTCTAAAAGCCCGCCAAAATATTTCAAAACCCGTCAAAACTAATCAAAATATTCCAAATACCCGCCAAAACATTCCGAACACCCACCAAAAGGAATCCAAACATTCCAAAACCTGTCAACACAATAAAAACAACTCAAGAGAATACAAAACATTCTAAAACCCAACCAACACATTCCGAAAACCCGCCAAAACATCATAAAAACAAATCAAAACCAACCAAAATATTCCGAAAACCCGCCAAAATTATTTAGACCCGCAAAACTCATCAAAACATTCTAAAAAGATGCCAAAACATTAGAAAACCAGCCAGAACTGATCAAAACATTCAAAAAACTTGGCAAAACATCATAAAAACAAATCAAAACCAACCAAAACATTCCAAAAACCCGACAAAATAGTTTAGAACCTGCCAAAACTGATCAAAACATTCGGAAAAGATGCCAAAATACTAGAAAACCAGTCAGAAGTGATCGAAACATTCAAAAAACCCGCCAAAATATAGTAAAAACAAAGCTAAAGAAACCAAAATATTATAAACAACCTCTAAAATATCTTAAAACCCGCCAAAACTGATCAAAACATTCTGAAAATCGGCCAACATATTAGAAAACCAGCCAGAACTGATCAAACAAAAAAAAAACCCTTGCCAAAACATAACAAAAAAAAATGAAAACCAAGCAAAACCTTCCAAATACATGCCAAAATATTTTAAACTAGACAAAACAAATCAAAACATTCCAAAACCCACAAAATAATATTAAAAAGAAATCAAAACCAACCAAAACATTCTAGAAAACCGACCAAAACATTCTGAAAACCCGCAAAATCAAAATAAAAACAAATCAAAACCAAGCAAAACATTCCAAAAACCCAACAAAATAGTTTAGAACCCGCCAAAACTGACCAAAACATTCTGAAAAGATGCCAAAATACTAGAAAACCAGTCAGAAGTGATCAAAACATTCAATAACTTGCCAAAACATAATCAAAACAAATGAAAGCAAACCCAAACATTCCAAATACCCGCCAAAATATTTTAAAACCTGCCAAAAGGAATCCAAACGTTCCACAACCTGCCAACACAATAAAAACAACACAAGAGAAAACAAAACATTCTAAAACACCACCAAAACATTCCGAAAACCCGCCAAAACATCATAAAAACAAATCAAAACAAACCAAACAATAAGAGGAACACGGCAACATATTGGCAAGCAAGAGACGGAGAGCGCGGCACCTTCTAGGAGGCCAAGAAGGAAGCCGCACAACACCTGCACTGTGTCTGCAACTTTCAAACTGCTAGAAGCTAGTGGCTTGCCACTGGCCTGCCTCTTCAATTGCCATTAGCATTCCAATGGAAGCTATTCTTGGACAACTTTGCTCTGCTTGCTGCTAGTTCTGCCCCAGCCTACCATAGAGAACCTTGCTCTTGCCTTGAGGCTCTGAGATGCCAAGAACTTGTCAACTTCAAAGGGCGGGCCGGGCTACATCTACTCAGCTGCCACAGTTTCTCCTTGCTAGACCTAGTGGGAAAGCATTTTGCTGAGATGCAGAAGGCAAGAAACGCAGCATACGGAAACGCGGAGCTGTCCCAAGTGCCGCTGCCTAGGCGTCTTTCCGCAGAAGGAGCGCCCCGGAGCGCACCGCAACCGGCGCCGTCATCTCTGCGCAAAGAGCCAAAATATTTTAAAACCCGCCAAAACTAATCCAAAAATATTTTCAAACCCGCCAAAATAGAAAACCAGACAGAAGAGATCAATACATTCGAAAAAACCTGACAAAACATGATCAAGCCCATCAAAGCTAACCCAAACACACCAAAAACTGGGCTAAACAGAATCAAAACAAATCAAAACAAATCGAAACCTTCTAAAAACCCACCAAAATATTTCAAAACCCGTCAAAACTAATCAAAACATTCCGAACACCCGCCAAAACATTCCGAACACCCGCCAAAAGGAATCCAAACATTCCAAAACCTGCCAACACAATAAAAACAACTCAAGAGAATACAAAACATTCTAAAACCCAACCAAAACATTCCGAAAACCCACCAAAACATCATAAAAAAAAAATCAAAACCAACCAAAATATTCCGAAAACCCGCCAAAATAATTTAGACCCGCAAAACTCATCAAAACTTTCTGAAAAGATGCCAAAACATTAGAAAACCAGACAGAACTGATCAAAACATTGAAAAAACTAGGCAAAACATCATAAAAACAAATCAAAACCAACCAAAACATTCCAAAAACCCGACAAAATAGTTTAGAACCTGCCAAAACTGATCAAAACATTCGGAAAAGATGCCAAAATACTAGAAAACCAGTCAGAAGTGATCGAAACTTTCAATAACTTGCCAAAACATAATCAAAACAAATGAAAGCAAACCAAAAACATTCCAAATACCCGCCAAAATATTTGAAAACCCGCCAAAAGGAATCCAAATATTCCACAACCTGCCAAGACAATAAAAACAACACAAGAGAAAACAAAACATTCTAAAACACCACCAAAACATTCCGAAAACCCACCAAAACATCATCAAAACAAATCAAAACAAACCAAACAATAGGAGGAACACGGCAACATATTGGCAAGCAAGAGACGGAGAGCGCGGCACCTTCTAGGAGGCCAAGAAGGAAGCCGCACAACACCTGCACTGTGTCTGCAACTTTCAAACTGCTAGAAGCTAGTGGCTTGCCACTGGCCTGCCTCTTCAATTACCATTAGCATTCCAATGGAAGGTATTCTTGGACAACTTTGCTCTGCTTGCTGCTAGTTCTGCCCCAGCCTACCATAGATAACCTTGCTCTTGCCTTGAGGCTCTGAGATGCCAAGAACTTGTCAACTTCAAAGGGCGGGCCGGGCTACATCTACTCAGCTGCCACAGTTTCTCCTTGCTAGACCTAGTGGGAAAGCATTTTGCTGAGATGCAGAAGGCAAGAAACGCAGCATACGGAGACGCGGAGCTGTCCCAAGTGCCGCTGCCTAGGCGTCTTTCCGCAGAAGGAGCGCCCCGGAGCGCACCGCAACCGGCGCCGTCATCTCTGCGCAAAGAGCCAAAATATTTTAAAACCTGCCAAAACTAATCCAAAAATATTTTCAAACCCGCCAAAATAGAAAACCAGACAGAAGAGATCAATACATTCGAAAAAACCTGACAAAACATGATCAAGCCCACCAAAGCTAATCCAAACACACCAAAAACTGGGCTAAACAGAATCAAAACAAATCAAAACCTTCTAAAAGCCCGCCAAAATATTTCAAAACCCGTCAAAACTAATCAAAATATTCCAAATACCCGCCAAAACATTCCGAACACCCACCAAAAGGAATCCAAACATTCCAAAACCTGCCAACACAATAAAAACAACTCAAGAGAATACAAAACATTCTAAAACCCAACCAACACATTCCGAAAACCCGCCAAAACATCATAAAAACAAATCAAAACCAACCAAAATATTCCGAAAACCCGCCAAAATTATTTAGACCCGCAAAACTCATCAAAACATTCTAAAAAGATGCCAAAACATTAGAAAACCAGACAGAACTGATCAAAACATTCAAAAAACTTGGCAAAACATCATAAAAACAAATCAAAACCAAGCAAAACATTCCAAAAACCCGACAAAATAGTTTAGAACCTGCCAAAACTGATCAAAACATTCGGAAAAGATGCCAAAATACTAGAAAACCAGTCAGAAGTGATCGAAACATTCAAAAAACCCGCCAAAATATAGTAAAAACAAAGCTAAAGAAACCAAAATATTATAAACAACCTCTAAAATATCTTAAAACCCGCCAAAACTGATCAAAACATTCTGAAAATCGGCCAACATATTAGAAAACCAGCCAGAACTGATCAAACAAAAAAAAAACCCTTGCCAAAACATAACAAAAAAAAATGAAAACCAAGCAAAACCTTCCAAATACATGCCAAAATATTTTAAACTAGACAAAACAAATCAAAACATTCCAAAACCCACAAAATAATATTAAAAAGAAATCAAAACCAACCAAAACATTCTAGAAAACCGACCAAAACATTCTGAAAACCCGCAAAATCAAAATAAAAACAAATCAAAACCAAGCAAAACATTCCAAAAACCCGACAAAATAGTTTAGAACCCGCCAAAACTGACCAAAACATTCTGAAAAGATGCCAAAATACTAGAAAACCAGTCAGAAGTGATCAAAACATTCAATAACTTGCCAAAACATAATCAAAACAAATGAAAGCAAACCCAAACATTCCAAATACCCGCCAAAATATTTTAAAACCCGCCAAAAGGAATCCAAACGTTCCACAACCTGCCAACACAATAAAAACAACACAAGAGAAAACAAAACATTCTAAAACACCACCAAAACATTCCGAAAACCCGCCAAAACATCATAAAAACAAATCAAAACAAACCAAACAATAAGAGGAACACGGCAACATATTGGCAAGCAAGAGACGGAGAGCGCGGCACCTTCTAGGAGGCCAAGAAGGAAGCCGCACAACACCTGCACTGTGTCTGCAACTTTCAAACTGCTAGAAGCTAGTGGCTTGCCACTGGCCTGCCTCTTCAATTGCCATTAGCATTCCAATGGAAGCTATTCTTGGACAACTTTGCTCTGCTTGCTGCTAGTTCTGCCCCAGCCTACCATAGATAACCTTGCTCTTGCCTTGAGGCTCTGAGATGCCAAGAACTTGTCAACTTCAAAGGGCGGGCCGGGCTACATCTACTCAGCTGCCACAGTTTCTCCTTGCTAGACCTAGTGGGAAAGCATTTTGCTGAGATGCAGAAGGCAAGAAACGCAGCATACGGAAACGCGGAGCTGTCCCAAGTGCCGCTGCCTAGGCGTCTTTCCGCAGAAGGAGCGCCCCGGAGCGCACCGCAACCGGCGCCGTCATCTCTGCGCAACGAGCCAAAATATTTTAAAACCCGCCAAAACTAATCCAAAAATATTTTCAAACCCGCCAAAATAGAAAACCAGACAGAAGAGATCAATACATTCGAAAAAACCTGACAAAACATGATCAAGCCCACCAAAGCTAATCCAAACACACCAAAAACTGGGCTAAACAGAATCAAAACAAATCAAAACAAATCGAAACCTTCTAAAAACCCACCAAAATATTTCAAAACCCGTCAAAACTAATCAAAACATTCCGAACACCCGCCAAAACATTCCGAACACCCGCCAAAAGGAATCCAAACATTCCAAAACCTGCCAACACAATAAAAACAACTCAAGAGAATACAAAACATTCTAAAACCCAACCAAAACATTCCGAAAACCCACCAAAACATCATAAAAACAAATCAAAACCAACCAAAATATTCCGAACACCCGCCAAAATAATTTAGACCCGCAAAACTCATCAAAACTTTCTGAAAAGATGCCAAAACATTAGAAAACCAGACAGAACTGATCAAAACATTGAAAAAACTAGGCAAAACATCATAAAAACAAATCAAAACCAACCAAAAAATTCCAAAAACCTGACAAAACAGTTTAGAACCTGCCAAAACTGATCAAAACATTCTGAAAAGATGCCAAAATACTAGAAAACCAGTCAGAAGTGATCGAAACTTTCAATAACTTGCCAAAACATAATCAAAACAAATGAAAGCAAACCAAAAACATTCCAAATACCCGCCAAAATATTTGAAAACCCGCCAAAAGGAATCCAAATATTCCACAACCTGCCAAGACAATAAAAACAACACAAGAGAAAACAAAACATTCTAAAACACCACCAAAACATTCCGAAAACCCACCAAAACATCATCAAAACAAATCAAAACAAACCAAACAATAGGAGGAACACGGCAACATATTGGCAAGCAAGAGACGGAGAGCGCGGCACCTTCTAGGAGGCCAAGAAGGAAGCCGCACAACACCTGCACTGTGTCTGCAACTTTCAAACTGCTAGAAGCTAGTGGCTTGCCACTGGCCTGCCTCTTCAATTGCCATTAGCATTCCAATGGAAGCTATTCTTGGACAACTTTGCTCTGCTTGCTGCTAGTTCTGCCCCAGCCTACCATAGAGAACCTTGCTCTTGCCTTGAGGCTCTGAGATGCCAAGAACTTGTCAACTTCAAAGGGCAGGCCGGGCTACATCTACTCAGCTGCCACAGTTTCTCCTTGCTAGACCTAGTGGGAAAGCATTTTGCTGAGATGCAGAAGGCAAGAAACGCAGCATACGGAGACGCGGAGCTGTCCCAAGTGCCGCTGCCTAGGCGTCTTTCCGCAGAAGGAGCGCCCCGGAGCGCACCGCAACCGGCGCCGTCATCTCTGCGCAAAGAGCCAAAATATTTTCAAACCTGCCAAAACTAATCCAAAAATATTTTCAAACCCGCCAAAATAGAAAACCAGACAGAAGAGATCAATACATTCGAAAAAACCTGACAAAACATGATCAAGCCCACCAAAGCTAATCCAAAGACACCAAAAACTGGGCTAAACAGAATCAAAACAAATCAAAACCTTCTAAAAGCCCGCCAAAATATTTCAAAACCCGTCAAAACTAATCAAAATATTCCAAATACCCGCCAAAACATTCCGAACACCCACCAAAAGGAATCCAAACATTCCAAAACCTGTCAACACAATAAAAACAACTCAAGAGAATACAAAACATTCTAAAACCCAACCAACACATTCCGAAAACCCGCCAAAACATCATAAAAACAAATCAAAACCAACCAAAATATTCTGAAAACCCGCCAAAATTATTTAGACCCGCAAAACTCATCAAAACATTCTAAAAAGATGCCAAAACATTAGAAAACCAGCCAGAACTGATCAAAACATTCAAAAAACTTGGCAAAACATCATAAAAACAAATCAAAACCAACCAAAACATTCCAAAAACCCGACAAAATAGTTTAGAACCTGCCAAAACTGATCAAAACATTCGGAAAAGATGCCAAAATACTAGAAAACCAGTCAGAAGTGATCGAAACATTCAAAAAACCCGCCAAAATATAGTAAAAACAAAGCTAAAGAAACCAAAATATTATAAACAACCTCTAAAATATCTTAAAACCCGCCAAAACTGATCAAAACATTCTGAAAATCGGCCAACATATTAGAAAACCAGCCAGAACTGATCAAACAAAAAAAAAACCCTTGCCAAAACATAACAAAAAAAAATGAAAACCAAGCAAAACCTTCCAAATACATGCCAAAATATTTTAAACTAGACAAAACAAATCAAAACATTCCAAAACCCACAAAATAATATTAAAAAGAAATCAAAACCAACCAAAACATTCTAGAAAACCGACCAAAACATTCTGAAAACCCGCAAAATCAAAATAAAAACAAATCAAAACCAAGCAAAACATTCCAAAAACCCGACAAAATAGTTTAGAACCCGCCAAAACTGACCAAAACATTCTGAAAAGATGCCAAAATACTAGAAAACCAGTCAGAAGTGATCAAAACATTCAATAACTTGCCAAAACATAATCAAAACAAATGAAAGCAAACCCAAACATTCCAAATACCCGCCAAAATATTTTAAAACCCGCCAAAAGGAATCCAAACGTTCCACAACCTGCCAACACAATAAAAACAACACAAGAGAAAACAAAACATTCTAAAACACCACCAAAACATTCCGAAAACCCGCCAAAACATCATAAAAACAAATCAAAACAAACCAAACAATAAGAGGAACACGGCAACATATTGGCAAGCAAGAGACGGAGAGCGCGGCACCTTCTAGGAGGCCAAGAAGGAAGCCGCACAACACCTGCACTGTGTCTGCAACTTTCAAACTGCTAGAAGCTAGTGGCTTGCCACTGGCCTGCCTCTTCAATTGCCATTAGCATTCCAATGGAAGCTATTCTTGGACAACTTTGCTCTGCTTGCTGCTAGTTCTGCCCCAGCCTACCATAGAGAACCTTGCTCTTGCCTTGAGGCTCTGAGATGCCAAGAACTTGTCAACTTCAAAGGGCGGGCCGGGCTACATCTACTCAGCTGCCACAGTTTCTCCTTGCTAGACCTAGTGGGAAAGCATTTTGCTGAGATGCAGAAGGCAAGAAACGCAGCATACGGAGACGCGGAGCTGTCCCAAGTGCCGCTGCCTAGGCGGCTTTCCGCAGAAGGAGCGCCCCGGAGCGCACCGCAACCGGCGCCGTCATGTCTGCGCAACGAGCCAAAATATTTTCAAACCCGCCAAAACTAATCCAAAAATATTTTCAAACCCGCCAAAATAGAAAACCAGACAGAAGAGATCAATACATTCGAAAAAACCTGACAAAACATGATCAAGCCCATCAAAGCTAACCCAAACACACCAAAAACTGGGCTAAACAGAATCAAAACAAATCAAAACAAATCAAAACCTTCTAAAAACCCACCAAAATATTTCAAAACCCGTCAAAACTAATCAAAACATTCCGAACACCCGCCAAAACATTCCGAACACCCGCCAAAAGGAATCCAAACATTCCAAAACCTGCCAACACAATAAAAACAACTCAAGAGAATACAAAACATTCTAAAACCCAACCAAAACATTCCGAAAACCCACCAAAACATCATAAAAACAAATCAAAACCAACCAAAATATTCCGAACACCCGCCAAAATAATTTAGACCCGCAAAACTCATCAAAACTTTCTGAAAAGATGCCAAAACATTAGAAAACCAGACAGAACTGATCAAAACATTGAAAAAACTAGGCAAAACATCATAAAAACAAATCAAAACCAACCAAAAAATTCCAAAAACCTGACAAAACAGTTTAGAACCTGCCAAAACTGATCAAAACATTCTGAAAAGATGCCAAAATACTAGAAAACCAGTCAGAAGTGATCGAAACTTTCAATAACTTGCCAAAACATAATCAAAACAAATGAAAGCAAACCAAAAACATTCCAAATACCCGCCAAAATATTTGAAAACCCGCCAAAAGGAATCCAAATATTCCACAACCTGCCAAGACAATAAAAACAACACAAGAGAAAACAAAACATTCTAAAACACCACCAAAACATTCCGAAAACCCACCAAAACATCATCAAAACAAATCAAAACAAACCAAACAATAGGAGGAACACGGCAACATATTGGCAAGCAAGAGACGGAGAGCGCGGCACCTTCTAGGAGGCCAAGAAGGAAGCCGCACAACACCTGCACTGTGTCTGCAACTTTCAAACTGCTAGAAGCTAGTGGCTTGCCACTGGCCTGCCTCTTCAATTGCCATTAGCATTCCAATGGAAGCTATTCTTGGACAACTTTGCTCTGCTTGCTGCTAGTTCTGCCCCAGCCTACCATAGAGAACCTTGCTCTTGCCTTGAGGCTCTGAGATGCCAAGAACTTGTCAACTTCAAAGGGCAGGCCGGGCTACATCTACTCAGCTGCCACAGTTTCTCCTTGCTAGACCTAGTGGGAAAGCATTTTGCTGAGATGCAGAAGGCAAGAAACGCAGCATACGGAGACGCGGAGCTGTCCCAAGTGCCGCTGCCTAGGCGTCTTTCCGCAGAAGGAGCGCCCCGGAGCGCACCGCAACCGGCGCCGTCATCTCTGCGCAAAGAGCCAAAATATTTTCAAACCTGCCAAAACTAATCCAAAAATATTTTCAAACCCGCCAAAATAGAAAACCAGACAGAAGAGATCAATACATTCGAAAAAACCTGACAAAACATGATCAAGCCCACCAAAGCTAATCCAAACACACCAAAAACTGGGCTAAACAGAATCAAAACAAATCAAAACCTTCTAAAAGCCCGCCAAAATATTTCAAAACCCGTCAAAACTAATCAAAATATTCCAAATACCCGCCAAAACATTCCGAACACCCACCAAAAGGAATCCAAACATTCCAAAACCTGTCAACACAATAAAAACAACTCAAGAGAATACAAAACATTCTAAAACCCAACCGACACATTCCGAAAACCCGCCAAAACATCATAAAAACAAATCAAAACCAACCAAAATATTCCGAAAACCCGCCAAAATTATTTAGACCCGCAAAACTCATCAAAACATTCTAAAAAGATGCCAAAACATTAGAAAACCAGCCAGAACTGATCAAAACATTCAAAAAACTTGGCAAAACATCATAAAAACAAATCAAAACCAAGCAAAACATTCCAAAAACCCGACAAAATAGTTTAGAACCTGCCAAAACTGATCAAAACATTCGGAAAAGATGCCAAAATACTAGAAAACCAGTCAGAAGTGATCGAAACATTCAAAAAACCCGCCAAAATATAGTAAAAACAAAGCTAAAGAAACCAAAATATTATAAACAACCTCTAAAATATCTTAAAACCCGCCAAAACTGATCAAAACATTCTGAAAATCGGCCAACATATTAGAAAACCAGCCAGAACTGATCAAACAAAAAAAAAACCCTTGCCAAAACATAACAAAAAAAAATGAAAACCAAGCAAAACCTTCCAAATACATGCCAAAATATTTTAAACTAGACAAAACAAATCAAAACATTCCAAAACCCACAAAATAATATTAAAAAGAAATCAAAACCAACCAAAACATTCTAGAAAACCGACCAAAACATTCTGAAAACCCGCAAAATCAAAATAAAAACAAATCAAAACCAAGCAAAACATTCCAAAAACCTGACAAAATAGTTTAGAACCCGCCAAAACTGACCAAAACATTCTGAAAAGATGCCAAAATACTAGAAAACCAGTCAGAAGTGATCAAAACATTCAATAACTTGCCAAAACATAATCAAAACAAATGAAAGCAAACCCAAACATTCCAAATACCCGCCAAAATATTTTAAAACCCGCCAAAAGGAATCCAAACGTTCCACAACCTGCCAACACAATAAAAACAACACAAGAGAAAACAAAACATTCTAAAACACCACCAAAACATTCCGAAAACCCGCCAAAAC
The DNA here is from genome assembly GCF_036417665.1 of Passer domesticus. NCBI lineage: Eukaryota > Metazoa > Chordata > Aves > Passeriformes > Passeridae > Passer > Passer domesticus. The sequence goes on from NC_087478.1 coordinate 64,660,110, forward strand.
ATCATAAAAACAAATCAAAACAAACCAAACAATAAGAGGAACACGGCAACATATTGGCAAGCAAGAGACGGAGAGCGCGGCACCTTCTAGGAGGCCAAGAAGGAAGCCGCACAACACCTGCACTGTGTCTGCAACTTTCAAACTGCTAGAAGCTAGTGGCTTGCCACTGGCCTGCCTCTTCAATTGCCATTAGCATTCCAATGGAAGGTATTCTTGGACAACTTTGCTCTGCTTGCTGCTAGTTCTGCCCCAGCCTACCATAGATAACCTTGCTCTTGCCTTGAGGCTCTGAGATGCCAAGAACTTGTCAACTTCAAAGGGCGGGCCGGGCTACATCTACTCAGCTGCCACAGTTTCTCCTTGCTAGACCTAGTGGGAAAGCATTTTGCTGAGATGCAGAAGGCAAGAAACGCAGCATACGGAAACGCGGAGCTGTCCCAAGTGCCGCTGCCTAGGCGTCTTTCCGCAGAAGGAGCGCCCCGGAGCGCACCGCAACCGGCGCCGTCATCTCTGCGCAACGAGCCAAAATATTTTAAAACCCGCCAAAACTAATCCAAAAATATTTTCAAACCCGCCAAAATAGAAAACCAGACAGAAGAGATCAATACATTCGAAAAAACCTGACAAAACATGATCAAGCCCACCAAAGCTAATCCAAACACACCAAAAACTGGGCTAAACAGAATCAAAACAAATCAAAACAAATCGAAACCTTCTAAAAACCCACCAAAATATTTCAAAACCCGTCAAAACTAATCAAAACATTCCGAACACCCGCCAAAACATTCCGAACACCCGCCAAAAGGAATCCAAACATTCCAAAACCTGCCAACACAATAAAAACAACTCAAGAGAATACAAAACATTCTAAAACCCAACCAAAACATTCCGAAAACCCACCAAAACATCATAAAAACAAATCAAAACCAACCAAAATATTCCGAACACCCGCCAAAATAATTTAGACCCGCAAAACTCATCAAAACTTTCTGAAAAGATGCCAAAACATTAGAAAACCAGACAGAACTGATCAAAACATTGAAAAAACTAGGCAAAACATCATAAAAACAAATCAAAACCAACCAAAAAATTCCAAAAACCTGACAAAACAGTTTAGAACCTGCCAAAACTGATCAAAACATTCTGAAAAGATGCCAAAATACTAGAAAACCAGTCAGAAGTGATCGAAACTTTCAATAACTTGCCAAAACATAATCAAAACAAATGAAAGCAAACCAAAAACATTCCAAATACCCGCCAAAATATTTGAAAACCCGCCAAAAGGAATCCAAATATTCCACAACCTGCCAAGACAATAAAAACAACACAAGAGAAAACAAAACATTCTAAAACACCACCAAAACATTCCGAAAACCCACCAAAACATCATCAAAACAAATCAAAACAAACCAAACAATAGGAGGAACACGGCAACATATTGGCAAGCAAGAGACGGAGAGCGCGGCACCTTCTAGGAGGCCAAGAAGGAAGCCGCACAACACCTGCACTGTGTCTGCAACTTTCAAACTGCTAGAAGCTAGTGGCTTGCCACTGGCCTGCCTCTTCAATTGCCATTAGCATTCCAATGGAAGCTATTCTTGGACAACTTTGCTCTGCTTGCTGCTAGTTCTGCCCCAGCCTACCATAGAGAACCTTGCTCTTGCCTTGAGGCTCTGAGATGCCAAGAACTTGTCAACTTCAAAGGGCAGGCCGGGCTACATCTACTCAGCTGCCACAGTTTCTCCTTGCTAGACCTAGTGGGAAAGCATTTTGCTGAGATGCAGAAGGCAAGAAACGCAGCATACGGAGACGCGGAGCTGTCCCAAGTGCCGCTGCCTAGGCGTCTTTCCGCAGAAGGAGCGCCCCGGAGCGCACCGCAACCGGCGCCGTCATCTCTGCGCAAAGAGCCAAAATATTTTCAAACCTGCCAAAACTAATCCAAAAATATTTTCAAACCCGCCAAAATAGAAAACCAGACAGAAGAGATCAATACATTCGAAAAAACCTGACAAAACATGATCAAGCCCACCAAAGCTAATCCAAAGACACCAAAAACTGGGCTAAACAGAATCAAAACAAATCAAAACCTTCTAAAAGCCCGCCAAAATCTTTCAAAACCCGTCAAAACTAATCAAAATATTCCAAATACCCGCCAAAACATTCCGAACACCCACCAAAAGGAATCCAAACATTCCAAAACCTGTCAACACAATAAAAACAACTCAAGAGAATACAAAACATTCTAAAACCCAACCAACACATTCCGAAAACCCGCCAAAACATCATAAAAACAAATCAAAACCAACCAAAATATTCCGAAAACCCGCCAAAATTATTTAGACCCGCAAAACTCATCAAAACATTCTAAAAAGATGCCAAAACATTAGAAAACCAGCCAGAACTGATCAAAACATTCAAAAAACTTGGCAAAACATCATAAAAACAAATCAAAACCAACCAAAACATTCCAAAAACCCGACAAAATAGTTTAGAACCTGCCAAAACTGATCAAAACATTCGGAAAAGATGCCAAAATACTAGAAAACCAGTCAGAAGTGATCGAAACATTCAAAAAACCCGCCAAAATATAGTAAAAACAAAGCTAAAGAAACCAAAATATTATAAACAACCTCTAAAATATCTTAAAACCCGCCAAAACTGATCAAAACATTCTGAAAATCGGCCAACATATTAGAAAACCAGCCAGAACTGATCAAACAAAAAAAAAACCCTTGCCAAAACATAACAAAAAAAAATGAAAACCAAGCAAAACCTTCCAAATACATGCCAAAATATTTTAAACTAGACAAAACAAATCAAAACATTCCAAAACCCACAAAATAATATTAAAAAGAAATCAAAACCAACCAAAACATTCTAGAAAACCGACCAAAACATTCTGAAAACCCGCAAAATCAAAATAAAAACAAATCAAAACCAAGCAAAACATTCCAAAAACCCAACAAAATAGTTTAGAACCCGCCAAAACTGACCAAAACATTCTGAAAAGATGCCAAAATACTAGAAAACCAGTCAGAAGTGATCAAAACATTCAATAACTTGCCAAAACATAATCAAAACAAATGAAAGCAAACCCAAACATTCCAAATACCCGCCAAAATATTTTAAAACCCGCCAAAAGGAATCCAAACGTTCCACAACCTGCCAACACAATAAAAACAACACAAGAGAAAACAAAACATTCTAAAACACCACCAAAACATTCCGAAAACCCGCCAAAACATCATAAAAACAAATCAAAACAAACCAAACAATAAGAGGAACACGGCAACATATTGGCAAGCAAGAGACGGAGAGCGCGGCACCTTCTAGGAGGCCAAGAAGGAAGCCGCACAACACCTGCACTGTGTCTGCAACTTTCAAACTGCTAGAAGCTAGTGGCTTGCCACTGGCCTGCCTCTTCAATTGCCATTAGCATTCCAATGGAAGCTATTCTTGGACAACTTTGCTCTGCTTGCTGCTAGTTCTGCCCCAGCCTACCATAGATAACCTTGCTCTTGCCTTGAGGCTCTGAGATGCCAAGAACTTGTCAACTTCAAAGGGTGGGCCGGGCTACATCTACTCAGCTGCCACAGTTTCTCCTTGCTAGACCTAGTGGGAAAGCATTTTGCTGAGATGCAGAAGGCAAGAAACGCAGCATACGGAAACGCGGAGCTGTCCCAAGTGCCGCTGCCTAGGCGTCTTTCCGCAGAAGGAGCGCCCCGGAGGGCACCGCAACCGGCGCCGTCATCTCTGCGCAAAGAGCCAAAATATTTTAAAACCCGCCAAAACTAATCCAAAAATATTTTCAAACCCGCCAAAATAGAAAACCAGACAGAAGAGATCAATACATTCGAAAAAACCTGACAAAACATGATCAAGCCCATCAAAGCTAACCCAAACACACCAAAAACTGGGCTAAACAGAATCAAAACAAATCAAAACAAATCGAAACCTTCTAAAAACCCACCAAAATATTTCAAAACCCGTCAAAACTAATCAAAACATTCCGAACACCCGCCAAAACATTCCGAACACCCGCCAAAAGGAATCCAAACATTCCAAAACCTGCCAACACAATAAAAACAACTCAAGAGAATACAAAACATTCTAAAACCCAACCAAAACATTCCGAAAACCCACCAAAACATCATAAAAAAAAAATCAAAACCAACCAAAATATTCCGAAAACCCGCCAAAATTATTTAGACCCGCAAAACTCATCAAAACTTTCTGAAAAGATGCCAAAACATTAGAAAACCAGACAGAACTGATCAAAACATTGAAAAAACTAGGCAAAACATCATAAAAACAAATCAAAACCAACCAAAACATTCCAAAAACCCGACAAAATAGTTTAGAACCTGCCAAAACTGATCAAAACATTCGGAAAAGATGCCAAAATACTAGAAAACCAGTCAGAAGTGATCGAAACTTTCAATAACTTGCCAAAACATAATCAAAACAAATGAAAGCAAACCAAAAACATTCCAAATACCCGCCAAAATATTTGAAAACCCGCCAAAAGGAATCCAAATATTCCACAACCTGCCAAGACAATAAAAACAACACAAGAGAAAACAAAACATTCTAAAACACCACCAAAACATTCCGAAAACCCACCAAAACATCATCAAAACAAATCAAAACAAACCAAACAATAGGAGGAACACGGCAACATATTGGCAAGCAAGAGACGGAGAGCGCGGCACCTTCTAGGAGGCCAAGAAGGAAGCCGCACAACACCTGCACTGTGTCTGCAACTTTCAAACTGCTAGAAGCTAGTGGCTTGCCACTGGCCTGCCTCTTCAATTGCCATTAGCATTCCAATGGAAGGTATTCTTGGACAACTTTGCTCTGCTTGCTGCTAGTTCTGCCCCAGCCTACCATAGATAACCTTGCTCTTGCCTTGAGGCTCTGAGATGCCAAGAACTTGTCAACTTCAAAGGGCGGGCCGGGCTACATCTACTCAGCTGCCACAGTTTCTCCTTGCTAGACCTAGTGGGAAAGCATTTTGCTGAGATGCAGAAGGCAAGAAACGCAGCATACGGAGACGCGGAGCTGTCCCAAGTGCCGCTGCCTAGGCGTCTTTCCGCAGAAGGAGCGCCCCGGAGCGCACCGCAACCGGCGCCGTCATCTCTGCGCAAAGAGCCAAAATATTTTAAAACCCGCCAAAACTAATCCAAAAATATTTTCAAACCCGCCAAAATAGAAAACCAGACAGAAGAGATCAATACATTCGAAAAAACCTGACAAAACATGATCAAGCCCACCAAAGCTAATCCAAACACACCAAAAACTGGGCTAAACAGAATCAAAACAAATCAAAACCTTCTAAAAGCCCGCCAAAATATTTCAAAACCCGTCAAAACTAATCAAAATATTCCAAATACCCGCCAAAACATTCCGAACACCCACCAAAAGGAATCCAAACATTCCAAAACCTGTCAACACAATAAAAACAACTCAAGAGAATACAAAACATTCTAAAACCCAACCAACACATTCCGAAAACCCGCCAAAACATCATAAAAACAAATCAAAACCAACCAAAATATTCCGAAAACCCGCCAAAATTATTTAGACCCGCAAAACTCATCAAAACATTCTAAAAAGATGCCAAAACATTAGAAAACCAGCCAGAACTGATCAAAACATTCAAAAAACTTGGCAAAACATCATAAAAACAAATCAAAACCAACCAAAACATTCCAAAAACCCGACAAAATAGTTTAGAACCTGCCAAAACTGATCAAAACATTCGGAAAAGATGCCAAAATACTAGAAAACCAGTCAGAAGTGATCGAAACATTCAAAAAACCCGCCAAAATATAGTAAAAACAAAGCTAAAGAAACCAAAATATTATAAACAACCTCTAAAATATCTTAAAACCCGCCAAAACTGATCAAAACATTCTGAAAATCGGCCAACATATTAGAAAACCAGCCAGAACAGATCAAACAAAAAAAAAACCCTTGCCAAAACATAACAAAAAAAAATGAAAACCAAGCAAAACCTTCCAAATACATGCCAAAATATTTTAAACTAGACAAAACAAATCAAAACATTCCAAAACCCACAAAATAATATTAAAAAGAAATCAAAACCAACCAAAACATTCTAGAAAACCGACCAAAACATTCTGAAAACCCGCAAAATCAAAATAAAAACAAATCAAAACCAAGCAAAACATTCCAAAAACCCAACAAAATAGTTTAGAACCCGCCAAAACTGACCAAAACATTCTGAAAAGATGCCAAAATACTAGAAAACCAGTCAGAAGTGATCAAAACATTCAATAACTTGCCAAAACATAATCAAAACAAATGAAAGCAAACCCAAACATTCCAAATACCCGCCAAAATATTTTAAAACCCGCCAAAAGGAATCCAAACGTTCCACAACCTGCCAACACAATAAAAACAACACAAGAGAAAACAAAACATTCTAAAACACCACCAAAACATTCCGAAAACCCGCCAAAACATCATAAAAACAAATCAAAACAAACCAAACAATAAGAGGAACACGGCAACATATTGGCAAGCAAGAGACGGAGAGCGCGGCACCTTCTAGGAGGCCAAGAAGGAAGCCGCACAACACCTGCACTGTGTCTGCAACTTTCAAACTGCTAGAAGCTAGTGGCTTGCCACTGGCCTGCCTCTTCAATTGCCATTAGCATTCCAATGGAAGCTATTCTTGGACAACTTTGCTCTGCTTGCTGCTAGTTCTGCCCCAGCCTACCATAGATAACCTTGCTCTTGCCTTGAGGCTCTGAGATGCCAAGAACTTGTCAACTTCAAAGGGTGGGCCGGGCTACATCTACTCAGCTGCCACAGTTTCTCCTTGCTAGACCTAGTGGGAAAGCATTTTGCTGAGATGCAGAAGGCAAGAAACGCAGCATACGGAAACGCGGAGCTGTCCCAAGTGCCGCTGCCTAGGCGTCTTTCCGCAGAAGGAGCGCCCCGGAGCGCACCGCAACCGGCGCCGTCATCTCTGCGCAAAGAGCCAAAATATTTTAAAACCCGCCAAAACTAATCCAAAAATATTTTCAAACCCGCCAAAATAGAAAACCAGACAGAAGAGATCAATACATTCGAAAAAACCTGACAAAACATGATCAAGCCCATCAAAGCTAACCCAAACACACCAAAAACTGGGCTAAACAGAATCAAAACAAATCAAAACAAATCGAAACCTTCTAAAAACCCACCAAAATATTTCAAAACCCGTCAAAACTAATCAAAACATTCCGAACACCCGCCAAAACATTCCGAACACCCGCCAAAAGGAATCCAAACATTCCAAAACCTGCCAACACAATAAAAACAACTCAAGAGAATACAAAACATTCTAAAACCCAACCAAAACATTCCGAAAACCCACCAAAACATCATAAAAAAAAAATCAAAACCAACCAAAATATTCCGAAAACCCGCCAAAATTATTTAGACCCGCAAAACTCATCAAAACTTTCTGAAAAGATGCCAAAACATTAGAAAACCAGACAGAACTGATCAAAACATTGAAAAAACTAGGCAAAACATCATAAAAACAAATCAAAACCAACCAAAACATTCCAAAAACCCGACAAAATAGTTTAGAACCTGCCAAAACTGATCAAAACATTCGGAAAAGATGCCAAAATACTAGAAAACCAGTCAGAAGTGATCGAAACTTTCAATAACTTGCCAAAACATAATCAAAACAAATGAAAGCAAACCAAAAACATTCCAAATACCCGCCAAAATATTTGAAAACCCGCCAAAAGGAATCCAAATATTCCACAACCTGCCAAGACAATAAAAACAACACAAGAGAAAACAAAACATTCTAAAACACCACCAAAACATTCCGAAAACCCACCAAAACATCATCAAAACAAATCAAAACAAACCAAACAATAGGAGGAACACGGCAACATATTGGCAAGCAAGAGACGGAGAGCGCGGCACCTTCTAGGAGGCCAAGAAGGAAGCCGCACAACACCTGCACTGTGTCTGCAACTTTCAAACTGCTAGAAGCTAGTGGCTTGCCACTGGCCTGCCTCTTCAATTGCCATTAGCATTCCAATGGAAGGTATTCTTGGACAACTTTGCTCTGCTTGCTGCTAGTTCTGCCCCAGCCTACCATAGATAACCTTGCTCTTGCCTTGAGGCTCTGAGATGCCAAGAACTTGTCAACTTCAAAGGGCGGGCCGGGCTACATCTACTCAGCTGCCACAGTTTCTCCTTGCTAGACCTAGTGGGAAAGCATTTTGCTGAGATGCAGAAGGCAAGAAACGCAGCATACGGAGACGCGGAGCTGTCCCAAGTGCCGCTGCCTAGGCGTCTTTCCGCAGAAGGAGCGCCCCAGAGCGCACCGCAACCGGCGCCGTCATCTCTGCGCAAAGAGCCAAAATATTTTAAAACCCGCCAAAACTAATCCAAAAATATTTTCAAACCCGCCAAAATAGAAAACCAGACAGAAGAGATCAATACATTCGAAAAAACCTGACAAAACATGATCAAGCCCATCAAAGCTAACCCAAATACACCAAAAACTGGGCTAAACAGAATCAAAACAAATCAAAACAAATCGAAACCTTCTAAAAACCCACCAAAATATTTCAAAACCCGTCAAAACTAATCAAAACATTCCGAACACCCGCCAAAACATTCCGAACACCCGCCAAAAGGAATCCAAACATTCCAAAACCTGCCAACACAATAAAAACAACTCAAGAGAATACAAAACATTCTAAAACCCAACCAAAACATTCCGAAAACCCACCAAAACATCATAAAAAAAAAATCAAAACCAACCAAAATATTCCGAAAACCCGCCAAAATAATTTAGACCCGCAAAACTCATCAAAACTTTCTGAAAAGATGCCAAAACATTAGAAAACCAGACAGAACTGATCAAAACATTGAAAAAACTAGGCAAAACATCATAAAAACAAATCAAAACCAACCAAAACATTCCAAAAACCCGACAAAATAGTTTAGAACCTGCCAAAACTGATCAAAACATTCGGAAAAGATGCCAAAATACTAGAAAACCAGTCAGAAGTGATCGAAACTTTCAATAACTTGCCAAAACATAATCAAAACAAATGAAAGCAAACCAAAAACATTCCAAATACCCGCCAAAATATTTGAAAACCCGCCAAAAGGAATCCAAATATTCCACAACCTGCCAAGACAATAAAAACAACACAAGAGAAAACAAAACATTCTAAAACACCACCAAAACATTCCGAAAACCCACCAAAACATCATCAAAACAAATCAAAACAAACCAAACAATAGGAGGAACACGGCAACATATTGGCAAGCAAGAGACGGAGAGCGCGGCACCTTCTAGGAGGCCAAGAAGGAAGCCGCACAACACCTGCACTGTGTCTGCAACTTTCAAACTGCTAGAAGCTAGTGGCTTGCCACTGGCCTGCCTCTTCAATTGCCATTAGCATTCCAATGGAAGCTATTCTTGGACAACTTTGCTCTGCTTGCTGCTAGTTCTGCCCCAGCCTACCATAGAGAACCTTGCTCTTCCCTTGAGGCTCTGAGATGCCAAGAACTTGTCAACTTCAAAGGGCGGGCCGGGCTACATCTACTCAGCTGCCACAGTTTCTCCTTGCTAGACCTAGTGGGAAAGCATTTTGCTGAGATGCAGAAGGCAAGAAACGCAGCATACGGAGACGCGGAGCTGTCCCAAGTGCCGCTGCCTAGGCGTCTTTCCGCAGAAGGAGCGCCCCGGAGCGCACCGCAACCGGCGCCGTCATCTCTGCGCAAAGAGCCAAAATATTTTAAAACCCGCCAAAACTAATCCAAAAATATTTTCAAACCCGCCAAAATAGAAAACCAGACAGAAGAGATCAATACATTCGAAAAAACCTGACAAAACATGATCAAGCCCACCAAAGCTAATCCAAACACACCAAAAACTGGGCTAAACAGAATCAAAACAAATCAAAACCTTCTAAAAGCCCGCCAAAATATTTCAAAACCCGTCAAAACTAATCAAAATATTCCAAATACCCGCCAAAACATTCCGAACACCCACCAAAAGGAATCCAAACATTCCAAAACCTGTCAACACAATAAAAACAACTCAAGAGAATACAAAACATTCTAAAACCCAACCAACACATTCCGAAAACCCGCCAAAACATCATAAAAACAAATCAAAACCAACCAAAATATTCCGAAAACCCGCCAAAATTATTTAGACCCGCAAAACTCATCAAAACATTCTAAAAAGATGCCAAAACATTAGAAAACCAGACAGAACTGATCAAAACATTCAAAAAACTTGGCAAAACATCATAAAAACAAATCAAAACCAACCAAAACATTCCAAAAACCCGACAAAATAGTTTAGAACCTGCCAAAACTGATCAAAACATTCGGAAAAGATGCCAAAATACTAGAAAACCAATCAGAAGTGATCGAAACATTCAAAAAACCCGCCAAAATATAGTAAAAACAAAGCTAAAGAAACCAAAATATTATAAACAACCTCTAAAATATCTTAAAACCCGCCAAAACTGATCAAAACATTCTGAAAATCGGCCAACATATTAGAAAACCAGCCAGAACAGATCAAACAAAAAAAAAACCCTTGCCAAAACATAACAAAAAAAAATGAAAACCAAGCAAAACCTTCCAAATACATGCCAAAATATTTTAAACTAGACAAAACAAATCAAAACATTCCAAAACCCACAAAATAATATTAAAAAGAAATCAAAACCAACCAAAACATTCTAGAAAACCGACCAAAACATTCTGAAAACCCGCAAAATCAAAATAAAAACAAATCAAAACCAAGCAAAACATTCCAAAAACCCAACAAAATAGTTTAGAACCCGCCAAAACTGACCAAAACATTCTGAAAAGATGCCAAAATACTAGAAAACCAGTCAGAAGTGATCAAAACATTCAATAACTTGCCAAAACATAATCAAAACAAATGAAAGCAAACCCAAACATTCCAAATACCCGCCAAAAGATTTTAAAACCCGCCAAAAGGAATCCAAACGTTCCACAACCTGCCAACACAATAAAAACAACACAAGAGAAAACAAAACATTCTAAAACACCACCAAAACATTCCGAAAACCCGCCAAAACATCATAAAAACAAATCAAAACAAACCAAACAATAAGAGGAACACGGCAACATATTGGCAAGCAAGAGACGGAGAGCGCGGCACCTTCTAGGAGGCCAAGAAGGAAGCCGCACAACACCTGCACTGTGTCTGCAACTTTCAAACTGCTAGAAGCTAGTGGCTTGCCACTGGCCTGCCTCTTCAATTGCCATTAGCATTCCAATGGAAGCTATTCTTGGACAACTTTGCTCTGCTTGCTGCTAGTTCTGCCCCAGCCTACCATAGATAACCTTGCTCTTGCCTTGAGGCTCTGAGATGCCAAGAACTTGTCAACTTCAAAGGGTGGGCCGGGCTACATCTACTCAGCTGCCACAGTTTCTCCTTGCTAGACCTAGTGGGAAAGCATTTTGCTGAGATGCAGAAGGCAAGAAACGCAGCATACGGAAACGCGGAGCTGTCCCAAGTGCCGCTGCCTAGGCGTCTTTCCGCAGAAGGAGCGCCCCGGAGCGCACCGCAACCGGCGCCGTCATCTCTGCGCAAAGAGCCAAAATATTTTAAAACCCGCCAAAACTAATCCAAAAATATTTTCAAACCCGCCAAAATAGAAAACCAGACAGAAGAGATCAATACATTCGAAAAAACCTGACAAAACATGATCAAGCCCATCAAAGCTAACCCAAACACACCAAAAACTGGGCTAAACAGAATCAAAACAAATCAAAACAAATCGAAACCTTCTAAAAACCCACCAAAATATTTCAAAACCCGTCAAAACTAATCAAAACATTCCGAACACCCGCCAAAACATTCCGAACACCCGCCAAAAGGAATCCAAACATTCCAAAACCTGCCAACACAATAAAAACAACTCAAGAGAATACAAAACATTCTAAAACCCAACCAAAACATTCCGAAAACCCACCAAAACATCATAAAAAAAAAATCAAAACCAACCAAAATATTCCGAAAACCCGCCAAAATTATTTAGACCCGCAAAACTCATCAAAACTTTCTGAAAAGATGCCAAAACATTAGAAAACCAGACAGAACTGATCAAAACATTGAAAAAACTAGGCAAAACATCATAAAAACAAATCAAAACCAACCAAAACATTCCAAAAACCCGACAAAATAGTTTAGAACCTGCCAAAACTGATCAAAACATTCGGAAAAGATGCCAAAATACTAGAAAACCAGTCAGAAGTGATCGAAACTTTCAATAACTTGCCAAAACATAATCAAAACAAATGAAAGCAAACCAAAAACATTCCAAATACCCGCCAAAATATTTGAAAACCCGCCAAAAGGAATCCAAATATTCCACAACCTGCCAAGACAATAAAAACAACACAAGAGAAAACAAAACATTCTAAAACACCACCAAAACATTCCGAAAACCCACCAAAACATCATCAAAACAAATCAAAACAAACCAAACAATAGGAGGAACACGGCAACATATTGGCAAGCAAGAGACGGAGAGCGCGGCACCTTCTAGGAGGCCAAGAAGGAAGCCGCACAACACCTGCACTGTGTCTGCAACTTTCAAACTGCTAGAAGCTAGTGGCTTGCCACTGGCCTGCCTCTTCAATTGCCATTAGCATTCCAATGGAAGGTATTCTTGGACAACTTTGCTCTGCTTGCTGCTAGTTCTGCCCCAGCCTACCATAGATAACCTTGCTCTTGCCTTGAGGCTCTGAGATGCCAAGAACTTGTCAACTTCAAAGGGCGGGCCGGGCTACATCTACTCAGCTGCCACAGTTTCTCCTTGCTAGACCTAGTGGGAAAGCATTTTGCTGAGATGCAGAAGGCAAGAAACGCAGCATACGGAGACGCGGAGCTGTCCCAAGTGCCGCTGCCTAGGCGTCTTTCCGCAGAAGGAGCGCCCCGGAGCGCACCGCAACCGGCGCCGTCATCTCTGCGCAAAGAGCCAAAATATTTTAAAACCCGCCAAAACTAATCCAAAAATATTTTCAAACCCGCCAAAATAGAAAACCAGACAGAAGAGATCAATACATTCGAAAAAACCTGACAAAACATGATCAAGCCCATCAAAGCTAACCCAAATACACCAAAAACTGGGCTAAACAGAATCAAAACAAATCAAAACAAATCGAAACCTTCTAAAAACCCACCAAAATATTTCAAAACCCGTCAAAACTAATCAAAACATTCCGAACACCCGCCAAAACATTCCGAACACCCGCCAAAAGGAATCCAAACATTCCAAAACCTGCCAACACAATAAAAACAACTCAAGAGAATACAAAACATTCTAAAACCCAACCAAAACATTCCGAAAACCCACCAAAACATCATAAAAAAAAAATCAAAACCAACCAAAATATTCCGAAAACCCGCCAAAATAATTTAGACCCGCAAAACTCATCAAAACTTTCTGAAAAGATGCCAAAACATTAGAAAACCAGACAGAACTGATCAAAACATTGAAAAAACTAGGCAAAACATCATAAAAACAAATCAAAACCAACCAAAACATTCCAAAAACCCGACAAAATAGTTTAGAACCTGCCAAAACTGATCAAAACATTCGGAAAAGATGCCAAAATACTAGAAAACCAGTCAGAAGTGATCGAAACTTTCAATAACTTGCCAAAACATAATCAAAACAAATGAAAGCAAACCAAAAACATTCCAAATACCCGCCAAAATATTTGAAAACCCGCCAAAAGGAATCCAAATATTCCACAACCTGCCAAGACAATAAAAACAACACAAGAGAAAACAAAACATTCTAAAACACCACCAAAACATTCCGAAAACCCACCAAAACATCATCAAAACAAATCAAAACAAACCAAACAATAGGAGGAACACGGCAACATATTGGCAAGCAAGAGACGGAGAGCGCGGCACCTTCTAGGAGGCCAAGAAGGAAGCCGCACAACACCTGCACTGTGTCTGCAACTTTCAAACTGCTAGAAGCTAGTGGCTTGCCACTGGCCTGCCTCTTCAATTGCCATTAGCATTCCAATGGAAGGTATTCTTGGACAACTTTGCTCTGCTTGCTGCTAGTTCTGCCCCAGCCTACCATAGATAACCTTGCTCTTGCCTTGAGGCTCTGAGATGCCAAGAACTTGTCAACTTCAAAGGGCGGGCCGGGCTACATCTACTCAGCTGCCACAGTTTCTCCTTGCTAGACCTAGTGGGAAAGCATTTTGCTGAGATGCAGAAGGCAAGAAACGCAGCATACGGAGACGCGGAGCTGTCCCAAGTGCCGCTGCCTAGGCGTCTTTCCGCAGAAGGAGCGCCCCGGAGCGCACCGCAACCGGCGCCGTCATCTCTGCGCAAAGAGCCAAAATATTTTAAAACCCGCCAAAACTAATCCAAAAATATTTTCAAACCCGCCAAAATAGAAAACCAGACAGAAGAGATCAATACATTCGAAAAAACCTGACAAAACATGATCAAGCCCACCAAAGCTAATCCAAACACACCAAAAACTGGGCTAAACAGAATCAAAACAAATCAAAACCTTCTAAAAGCCCGCCAAAATATTTCAAAACCCGTCAAAACTAATCAAAATATTCCAAATACCCGCCAAAACATTCCGAACACCCACCAAAAGGAATCCAAACATTCCAAAACCTGTCAACACAATAAAAACAACTCAAGAGAATACAAAACATTCTAAAACCCAACCAACACATTCCGAAAACCCGCCAAAACATCATAAAAACAAATCAAAACCAACCAAAATATTCCGAAAACCCGCCAAAATTATTTAGACCCGCAAAACTCATCAAAACATTCTAAAAAGATGCCAAAACATTAGAAAACCAGACAGAACTGATCAAAACATTCAAAAAACTTGGCAAAACATCATAAAAACAAATCAAAACCAACCAAAACATTCCAAAAACCCGACAAAATAGTTTAGAACCTGCCAAAACTGATCAAAACATTCGGAAAAGATGCCAAAATACTAGAAAACCAATCAGAAGTGATCGAAACATTCAAAAAACCCGCCAAAATATAGTAAAAACAAAGCTAAAGAAACCAAAATATTATAAACAACCTCTAAAATATCTTAAAACCCGCCAAAACTGATCAAAACATTCTGAAAATCGGCCAACATATTAGAAAACCAGCCAGAACAGATCAAACAAAAAAAAAACCCTTGCCAAAACATAACAAAAAAAAATGAAAACCAAGCAAAACCTTCCAAATACATGCCAAAATATTTTAAACTAGACAAAACAAATCAAAACATTCCAAAACCCACAAAATAATATTAAAAAGAAATCAAAACCAACCAAAACATTCTAGAAAACCGACCAAAACATTCTGAAAACCCGCAAAATCAAAATAAAAACAAATCAAAACCAAGCAAAACATTCCAAAAACCCAACAAAATAGTTTAGAACCCGCCAAAACTGACCAAAACATTCTGAAAAGATGCCAAAATACTAGAAAACCAGTCAGAAGTGATCAAAACATTCAATAACTTGCCAAAACATAATCAAAACAAATGAAAGCAAACCCAAACATTCCAAATACCCGCCAAAAGATTTTAAAACCCGCCAAAAGGAATCCAAACGTTCCACAACCTGCCAACACAATAAAAACAACACAAGAGAAAACAAAACATTCTAAAACACCACCAAAACATTCCGAAAACCCGCCAAAACATCATAAAAACAAATCAAAACAAACCAAACAATAAGAGGAACACGGCAACATATTGGCAAGCAAGAGACGGAGAGCGCGGCACCTTCTAGGAGGCCAAGAAGGAAGCCGCACAACACCTGCACTGTGTCTGCAACTTTCAAACTGCTAGAAGCTAGTGGCTTGCCACTGGCCTGCCTCTTCAATTGCCATTAGCATTCCAATGGAAGCTATTCTTGGACAACTTTGCTCTGCTTGCTGCTAGTTCTGCCCCAGCCTACCATAGATAACCTTGCTCTTGCCTTGAGGCTCTGAGATGCCAAGAACTTGTCAACTTCAAAGGGTGGGCCGGGCTACATCTACTCAGCTGCCACAGTTTCTCCTTGCTAGACCTAGTGGGAAAGCATTTTGCTGAGATGCAGAAGGCAAGAAACGCAGCATACGGAAACGCGGAGCTGTCCCAAGTGCCGCTGCCTAGGCGTCTTTCCGCAGAAGGAGCGCCCCGGAGCGCACCGCAACCGGCGCCGTCATCTCTGCGCAAAGAGCCAAAATATTTTAAAACCCGCCAAAACTAATCCAAAAATATTTTCAAACCCGCCAAAATAGAAAACCAGACAGAAGAGATCAATACATTCGAAAAAACCTGACAAAACATGATCAAGCCCATCAAAGCTAACCCAAACACACCAAAAACTGGGCTAAACAGAATCAAAACAAATCAAAACAAATCGAAACCTTCTAAAAACCCACCAAAATATTTCAAAACCCGTCAAAACTAATCAAAACATTCCGAACACCCGCCAAAACATTCCGAACACCCGCCAAAAGGAATCCAAACATTCCAAAACCTGCCAACACAATAAAAACAACTCAAGAGAATACAAAACATTCTAAAACCCAACCAAAACATTCCGAAAACCCACCAAAACATCATAAAAAAAAAATCAAAACCAACCAAAATATTCCGAAAACCCGCCAAAATTATTTAGACCCGCAAAACTCATCAAAACTTTCTGAAAAGATGCCAAAACATTAGAAAACCAGACAGAACTGATCAAAACATTGAAAAAACTAGGCAAAACATCATAAAAACAAATCAAAACCAACCAAAACATTCCAAAAACCCGACAAAATAGTTTAGAACCTGCCAAAACTGATCAAAACATTCGGAAAAGATGCCAAAATACTAGAAAACCAGTCAGAAGTGATCGAAACTTTCAATAACTTGCCAAAACATAATCAAAACAAATGAAAGCAAACCAAAAACATTCCAAATACCCGCCAAAATATTTGAAAACCCGCCAAAAGGAATCCAAATATTCCACAACCTGCCAAGACAATAAAAACAACACAAGAGAAAACAAAACATTCTAAAACACCACCAAAACATTCCGAAAACCCACCAAAACATCATCAAAACAAATCAAAACAAACCAAACAATAGGAGGAACACGGCAACATATTGGCAAGCAAGAGACGGAGAGCGCGGCACCTTCTAGGAGGCCAAGAAGGAAGCCGCACAACACCTGCACTGTGTCTGCAACTTTCAAACTGCTAGAAGCTAGTGGCTTGCCACTGGCCTGCCTCTTCAATTGCCATTAGCATTCCAATGGAAGGTATTCTTGGACAACTTTGCTCTGCTTGCTGCTAGTTCTGCCCCAGCCTACCATAGATAACCTTGCTCTTGCCTTGAGGCTCTGAGATGCCAAGAACTTGTCAACTTCAAAGGGCGGGCCGGGCTACATCTACTCAGCTGCCACAGTTTCTCCTTGCTAGACCTAGTGGGAAAGCATTTTGCTGAGATGCAGAAGGCAAGAAACGCAGCATACGGAGACGCGGAGCTGTCCCAAGTGCCGCTGCCTAGGCGTCTTTCCGCAGAAGGAGCGCCCCGGAGCGCACCGCAACCGGCGCCGTCATCTCTGCGCAAAGAGCCAAAATATTTTAAAACCCGCCAAAACTAATCCAAAAATATTTTCAAACCCGCCAAAATAGAAAACCAGACAGAAGAGATCAATACATTCGAAAAAACCTGACAAAACATGATCAAGCCCACCAAAGCTAATCCAAACACACCAAAAACTGGGCTAAACAGAATCAAAACAAATCAAAACCTTCTAAAAGCCCGCCAAAATATTTCAAAACCCGTCAAAACTAATCAAAATATTCCAAATACCCGCCAAAACATTCCGAACACCCACCAAAAGGAATCCAAACATTCCAAAACCTGTCAACACAATAAAAACAACTCAAGAGAATACAAAACATTCTAAAACCCAACCGACACATTCCGAAAACCCGCCAAAACATCATAAAAACAAATCAAAACCAACCAAAATATTCCGAAAACCCGCCAAAATTATTTAGACCCGCAAAACTCATCAAAACATTCTAAAAAGATGCCAAAACATTAGAAAACCAGACAGAACTGATCAAAACATTCAAAAAACTTGGCAAAACATCATAAAAACAAATCAAAACCAACCAAAACATTCCAAAAACCCGACAAAATAGTTTAGAACCTGCCAAAACTGATCAAAACATTCGGAAAAGATGCCAAAATACTAGAAAACCAGTCAGAAGTGATCGAAACATTCAAAAAACCCGCCAAAATATAGTAAAAACAAAGCTAAAGAAACCAAAATATTATAAACAACCTCTAAAATATCTTAAAACCCGCCAAAACTGATCAAAACATTCTGAAAATCGGCCAACATATTAGAAAACCAGCCAGAACAGATCAAACAAAAAAAAAACCCTTGCCAAAACATAACAAAAAAAAATGAAAACCAAGCAAAACCTTCCAAATACATGCCAAAATATTTTAAACTAGACAAAACAAATCAAAACATTCCAAAACCCACAAAATAATATTAAAAAGAAATCAAAACCAACCAAAACATTCTAGAAAACCGACCAAAAGATTCTGAAAACCCGCAAAATCAAAATAAAAACAAATCAAAACCAAGCAAAACATTCCAAAAACCCAACAAAATAGTTTAGAACCCGCCAAAACTGACCAAAACATTCTGAAAAGATGCCAAAATACTAGAAAACCAGTCAGAAGTGATCAAAACATTCAATAACTTGCCAAAACATAATCAAAACAAATGAAAGCAAACCCAAACATTCCAAATACCCGCCAAAATATTTTAAAACCCGCCAAAAGGAATCCAAACGTTCCACAACCTGCCAACACAATAAAAACAACACAAGAGAAAACAAAACATTCTAAAACACCACCAAAACATTCCGAAAACCCGCCAAAACATCATAAAAACAAATCAAAACAAACCAAACAATAAGAGGAACACGGCAACATATTGGCAAGCAAGAGACGGAGAGCGCGGCACCTTCTAGGAGGCCAAGAAGGAAGCCGCACAACACCTGCACTGTGTCTGCAACTTTCAAACTGCTAGAAGCTAGTGGCTTGCCACTGGCCTGCCTCTTCAATTGCCATTAGCATTCCAATGGAAGCTATTCTTGGACAACTTTGCTCTGCTTGCTGCTAGTTCTGCCCCAGCCTACCATAGATAACCTTGCTCTTGCCTTGAGGCTCTGAGATGCCAAGAACTTGTCAACTTCAAAGGGTGGGCCGGGCTACATCTACTCAGCTGCCACAGTTTCTCCTTGCTAGACCTAGTGGGAAAGCATTTTGCTGAGATGCAGAAGGCAAGAAACGCAGCATACGGAAACGCGGAGCTGTCCCAAGTGCCGCTGCCTAGGCGTCTTTCCGCAGAAGGAGCGCCCCGGAGCGCACCGCAACCGGCGCCGTCATCTCTGCGCAAAGAGCCAAAATATTTTAAAACCCGCCAAAACTAATCCAAAAATATTTTCAAACCCGCCAAAATAGAAAACCAGACAGAAGAGATCAATACATTCGAAAAAACCTGACAAAACATGATCAAGCCCATCAAAGCTAACCCAAACACACCAAAAACTGGGCTAAACAGAATCAAAACAAATCAAAACAAATCGAAACCTTCTAAAAACCCACCAAAATATTTCAAAACCCGTCAAAACTAATCAAAACATTCCGAACACCCGCCAAAACATTCCGAACACCCGCCAAAAGGAATCCAAACATTCCAAAACCTGCCAACACAATAAAAACAACTCAAGAGAATACAAAACATTCTAAAACCCAACCAAAACATTCCGAAAACCCACCAAAACATCATAAAAAAAAAATCAAAACCAACCAAAATATTCCGAAAACCCGCCAAAATTATTTAGACCCGCAAAACTCATCAAAACTTTCTGAAAAGATGCCAAAACATTAGAAAACCAGACAGAACTGATCAAAACATTGAAAAAACTAGGCAAAACATCATAAAAACAAATCAAAACCAACCAAAACATTCCAAAAACCCGACAAAATAGTTTAGAACCTGCCAAAACTGATCAAAACATTCGGAAAAGATGCCAAAATACTAGAAAACCAGTCAGAAGTGATCGAAACTTTCAATAACTTGCCAAAACATAATCAAAACAAATGAAAGCAAACCAAAAACATTCCAAATACCCGCCAAAATATTTGAAAACCCGCCAAAAGGAATCCAAATATTCCACAACCTGCCAAGACAATAAAAACAACACAAGAGAAAACAAAACATTCTAAAACACCACCAAAACATTCCGAAAACCCACCAAAACATCATCAAAACAAATCAAAACAAACCAAACAATAGGAGGAACACGGCAACATATTGGCAAGCAAGAGACGGAGAGCGCGGCACCTTCTAGGAGGCCAAGAAGGAAGCCGCACAACACCTGCACTGTGTCTGCAACTTTCAAACTGCTAGAAGCTAGTGGCTTGCCACTGGCCTGCCTCTTCAATTGCCATTAGCATTCCAATGGAAGGTATTCTTGGACAACTTTGCTCTGCTTGCTGCTAGTTCTGCCCCAGCCTACCATAGATAACCTTGCTCTTGCCTTGAGGCTCTGAGATGCCAAGAACTTGTCAACTTCAAAGGGCGGGCCGGGCTACATCTACTCAGCTGCCACAGTTTCTCCTTGCTAGACCTAGTGGGAAAGCATTTTGCTGAGATGCAGAAGGCAAGAAACGCAGCATACGGAGACGCGGAGCTGTCCCAAGTGCCGCTGCCTAGGCGTCTTTCCGCAGAAGGAGCGCCCCGGAGCGCACCGCAACCGGCGCCGTCATCTCTGCGCAAAGAGCCAAAATATTTTAAAACCCGCCAAAACTAATCCAAAAATATTTTCAAACCCGCCAAAATAGAAAACCAGACAGAAGAGATCAATACATTCGAAAAAACCTGACAAAACATGATCAAGCCCACCAAAGCTAATCCAAACACACCAAAAACTGGGCTAAACAGAATCAAAACAAATCAAAACCTTCTAAAAGCCCGCCAAAATATTTCAAAACCCGTCAAAACTAATCAAAATATTCCAAATACCCGCCAAAACATTCCGAACACCCACCAAAAGGAATCCAAACATTCCAAAACCTGTCAACACAATAAAAACAACTCAAGAGAATACAAAACATTCTAAAACCCAACCAACACATTCCGAAAACCCGCCAAAACATCATAAAAACAAATCAAAACCAACCAAAATATTCCGAAAACCCGCCAAAATTATTTAGACCCGCAAAACTCATCAAAACATTCTAAAAAGATGCCAAAACATTAGAAAACCAGCCAGAACTGATCAAAACATTCAAAAAACTTGGCAAAACATCATAAAAACAAATCAAAACCAACCAAAACATTCCAAAAACCCGACAAAATAGTTTAGAACCTGCCAAAACTGATCAAAACATTCGGAAAAGATGCCAAAATACTAGAAAACCAGTCAGAAGTGATCGAAACATTCAAAAAACCCGCCAAAATATAGTAAAAACAAAGCTAAAGAAACCAAAATATTATAAACAACCTCTAAAATATCTTAAAACCCGCCAAAACTGATCAAAACATTCTGAAAATCGGCCAACATATTAGAAAACCAGCCAGAACAGATCAAACAAAAAAAAAACCCTTGCCAAAACATAACAAAAAAAAATGAAAACCAAGCAAAACCTTCCAAATACATGCCAAAATATTTTAAACTAGACAAAACAAATCAAAACATTCCAAAACCCACAAAATAATATTAAAAAGAAATCAAAACCAACCAAAACATTCTAGAAAACCGACCAAAACATTCTGAAAACCCGCAAAATCAAAATAAAAACAAATCAAAACCAAGCAAAACATTCCAAAAACCCAACAAAATACTTTAGAACCCGCCAAAACTGACCAAAACATTCTGAAAAGATGCCAAAATACTAGAAAACCAGTCAGAAGTGATCAAAACATTCAATAACTTGCCAAAACATAATCAAAACAAATGAAAGCAAACCCAAACATTCCAAATACCCGCCAAAATATTTTAAAACCCGCCAAAAGGAATCCAAACGTTCCACAACCTGCCAACACAATAAAAACAACACAAGAGAAAACAAAACATTCTAAAACACCACCAAAACATTCCGAAAACCCGCCAAAACATCATAAAAACAAATCAAAACAAACCAAACAATAAGAGGAACACGGCAACATATTGGCAAGCAAGAGACGGAGAGCGCGGCACCTTCTAGGAGGCCAAGAAGGAAGCCGCACAACACCTGCACTGTGTCTGCAACTTTCAAACTGCTAGAAGCTAGTGGCTTGCCACTGGCCTGCCTCTTCAATTGCCATTAGCATTCCAATGGAAGCTATTCTTGGACAACTTTGCTCTGCTTGCTGCTAGTTCTGCCCCAGCCTACCATAGATAACCTTGCTCTTGCCTTGAGGCTCTGAGATGCCAAGAACTTGTCAACTTCAAAGGGTGGGCCGGGCTACATCTACTCAGCTGCCACAGTTTCTCCTTGCTAGACCTAGTGGGAAAGCATTTTGCTGAGATGCAGAAGGCAAGAAACGCAGCATACGGAAACGCGGAGCTGTCCCAAGTGCCGCTGCCTAGGCGTCTTTCCGCAGAAGGAGCGCCCCGGAGCGCACCGCAACCGGCGCCGTCATCTCTGCGCAAAGAGCCAAAATATTTTAAAACCCGCCAAAACTAATCCAAAAATATTTTCAAACCCGCCAAAATAGAAAACCAGACAGAAGAGATCAATACATTCGAAAAAACCTGACAAAACATGATCAAGCCCATCAAAGCTAACCCAAACACACCAAAAACTGGGCTAAACAGAATCAAAACAAATCAAAACAAATCGAAACCTTCTAAAAACCCACCAAAATATTTCAAAACCCGTCAAAACTAATCAAAACATTCCGAACACCCGCCAAAACATTCCGAACACCCGCCAAAAGGAATCCAAACATTCCAAAACCTGCCAACACAATAAAAACAACTCAAGAGAATACAAAACATTCTAAAACCCAACCAAAACATTCCGAAAACCCACCAAAACATCATAAAAAAAAAATCAAAACCAACCAAAATATTCCGAAAACCCGCCAAAATTATTTAGACCCGCAAAACTCATCAAAACTTTCTGAAAAGATGCCAAAACATTAGAAAACCAGACAGAACTGATCAAAACATTGAAAAAACTAGGCAAAACATCATAAAAACAAATCAAAACCAACCAAAACATTCCAAAAACCCGACAAAATAGTTTAGAACCTGCCAAAACTGATCAAAACATTCGGAAAAGATGCCAAAATACTAGAAAACCAGTCAGAAGTGATCGAAACTTTCAATAACTTGCCAAAACATAATCAAAACAAATGAAAGCAAACCAAAAACATTCCAAATACCCGCCAAAATATTTGAAAACCCGCCAAAAGGAATCCAAATATTCCACAACCTGCCAAGACAATAAAAACAACACAAGAGAAAACAAAACATTCTAAAACACCACCAAAACATTCCGAAAACCCACCAAAACATCATCAAAACAAATCAAAACAAACCAAACAATAGGAGGAACACGGCAACATATTGGCAAGCAAGAGACGGAGAGCGCGGCACCTTCTAGGAGGCCAAGAAGGAAGCCGCACAACACCTGCACTGTGTCTGCAACTTTCAAACTGCTAGAAGCTAGTGGCTTGCCACTGGCCTGCCTCTTCAATTGCCATTAGCATTCCAATGGAAGGTATTCTTGGACAACTTTGCTCTGCTTGCTGCTAGTTCTGCCCCAGCCTACCATAGATAACCTTGCTCTTGCCTTGAGGCTCTGAGATGCCAAGAACTTGTCAACTTCAAAGGGCGGGCCGGGCTACATCTACTCAGCTGCCACAGTTTCTCCTTGCTAGACCTAGTGGGAAAGCATTTTGCTGAGATGCAGAAGGCAAGAAACGCAGCATACGGAGACGCGGAGCTGTCCCAAGTGCCGCTGCCTAGGCGTCTTTCCGCAGAAGGAGCGCCCCGGAGCGCACCGCAACCGGCGCCGTCATCTCTGCGCAAAGAGCCAAAATATTTTAAAACCCGCCAAAACTAATCCAAAAATATTTTCAAACCCGCCAAAATAGAAAACCAGACAGAAGAGATCAATACATTCGAAAAAACCTGACAAAACATGATCAAGCCCACCAAAGCTAATCCAAACACACCAAAAACTGGGCTAAACAGAATCAAAACAAATCAAAACCTTCTAAAAGCCCGCCAAAATATTTCAAAACCCGTCAAAACTAATCAAAATATTCCAAATACCCGCCAAAACATTCCGAACACCCACCAAAAGGAATCCAAACATTCCAAAACCTGTCAACACAATAAAAACAACTCAAGAGAATACAAAACATTCTAAAACCCAACCGACACATTCCGAAAACCCGCCAAAACATCATAAAAACAAATCAAAACCAACCAAAATATTCCGAAAACCCGCCAAAATTATTTAGACCCGCAAAACTCATCAAAACATTCTAAAAAGATGCCAAAACATTAGAAAACCAGCCAGAACTGATCAAAACATTCAAAAAACTTGGCAAAACATCATAAAAACAAATCAAAACCAACCAAAACATTCCAAAAACCCGACAAAATAGTTTAGAACCTGCCAAAACTGATCAAAACATTCGGAAAAGATGCCAAAATACTAGAAAACCAGTCAGAAGTGATCGAAACATTCAAAAAACCCGCCAAAATATAGTAAAAACAAAGCTAAAGAAACCAAAATATTATAAACAACCTCTAAAATATCTTAAAACCCGCCAAAACTGATCAAAACATTCTGAAAATCGGCCAACATATTAGAAAACCAGCCAGAACTGATCAAACAAAAAAAAAACCCTTGCCAAAACATAACAAAAAAAAATGAAAACCAAGCAAAACCTTCCAAATACATGCCAAAATATTTTAAACTAGACAAAACAAATCAAAACATTCCAAAACCCACAAAATAATATTAAAAAGAAATCAAAACCAACCAAAACATTCTAGAAAACCGACCAAAACATTCTGAAAACCCGCAAAATCAAAATAAAAACAAATCAAAACCAAGCAAAACATTCCAAAAACCCAACAAAATAGTTTAGAACCCGCCAAAACTGACCAAAACATTCTGAAAAGATGCCAAAATACTAGAAAACCAGTCAGAAGTGATCAAAACATTCAATAACTTGCCAAAACATAATCAAAACAAATGAAAGCAAACCCAAACATTCCAAATACCCGCCAAAATATTTTAAAACCCGCCAAAAGGAATCCAAACGTTCCACAACCTGCCAACACAATAAAAACAACACAAGAGAAAACAAAACATTCTAAAACACCACCAAAACATTCCGAAAACCCGCCAAAACATCATAAAAACAAATCAAAACAAACCAAACAATAAGAGGAACACGGCAACATATTGGCAAGCAAGAGACGGAGAGCGCGGCACCTTCTAGGAGGCCAAGAAGGAAGCTGCACAACACCTGCACTGTGTCTGCAACTTTCAAACTGCTAGAAGCTAGTGGCTTGCCACTGGCCTGCCTCTTCAATTGCCATTAGCATTCCAATGGAAGCTATTCTTGGACAACTTTGCTCTGCTTGCTGCTAGTTCTGCCCCAGCCTACCATAGATAACCTTGCTCTTGCCTTGAGGCTCTGAGATGCCAAGAACTTGTCAACTTCAAAGGGCGGGCCGGGCTACATCTACTCAGCTGCCACAGTTTCTCCTTGCTAGACCTAGTGGGAAAGCATTTTGCTGAGATGCAGAAGGCAAGAAACGCAGCATACGGAGACGCGGAGCTGTCCCAAGTGCCGCTGCCTAGGCGTCTTTCCGCAGAAGGAGCGCCCCGGAGCGCACCGCAACCGGCGCCGTCATCTCTGCGCAAAGAGCCAAAATATTTTCAAACCCGCCAAAACTAATCCAAAAATATTTTCAAACCCGCCAAAATAGAAAACCAGACAGAAGAGATCAATACATTCGAAAAAACCTGACAAAACATGATCAAGCCCACCAAAGCTAATCCAAACACACCAAAAACTGGGCTAAACAGAATCAAAACAAATCAAAACCTTCTAAAAGCCCGCCAAAATATTTCAAAACCCGTCAAAACTAATCAAAATATTCCAAATACCCGCCAAAACATTCCGAACACCCACCAAAAGGAATCCAAACATTCCAAAACCTGTCAACACAATAAAAACAACTCAAGAGAATACAAAACATTCTAAAACCCAACCGACACATTCCGAAAACCCGCCAAAACATCATAAAAACAAATCAAAACCAACCAAAATATTCCGAAAACCCGCCAAAATTATTTAGACCCGCAAAACTCATCAAAACATTCTAAAAAGATGCCAAAACATTAGAAAACCAGCCAGAACTGATCAAAACATTCAAAAAACTTGGCAAAACATCATAAAAACAAATCAAAACCAACCAAAACATTCCAAAAACCCGACAAAATAGTTTAGAACCTGCCAAAACTGATCAAAACATTCGGAAAAGATGCCAAAATACTAGAAAACCAGTCAGAAGTGATCGAAACATTCAAAAAACCCGCCAAAATATAGTAAAAACAAAGCTAAAGAAACCAAAATATTATAAACAACCTCTAAAATATCTTAAAACCCGCCAAAACTGATCAAAACATTCTGAAAATCGGCCAACATATTAGAAAACCAGCCAGAACAGATCAAACAAAAAAAAAACCCTTGCCAAAACATAACAAAAAAAAATGAAAACCAAGCAAAACCTTCCAAATACATGCCAAAATATTTTAAACTAGACAAAACAAATCAAAACATTCCAAAACCCACAAAATAATATTAAAAAGAAATCAAAACCAACCAAAACATTCTAGAAAACCGACCAAAACATTCTGAAAACCCGCAAAATCAAAATAAAAACAAATCAAAACCAAGCAAAACATTCCAAAAACCCAACAAAATAGTTTAGAACCCGCCAAAACTGACCAAAACATTCTGAAAAGATGCCAAAATACTAGAAAACCAGTCAGAAGTGATCAAAACATTCAATAACTTGCCAAAACATAATCAAAACAAATGAAAGCAAACCCAAACATTCCAAATACCCGCCAAAATATTTTAAAACCCGCCAAAAGGAATCCAAACGTTCCACAACCTGCCAACACAATAAAAACAACACAAGAGAAAACAAAACATTCTAAAACACCACCAAAACATTCCGAAAACCCGCCAAAACATCATAAAAACAAATCAAAACAAACCAAACAATAAGAGGAACACGGCAACATATTGGCAAGCAAGAGACGGAGAGCGCGGCACCTTCTAGGAGGCCAAGAAGGAAGCTGCACAACACCTGCACTGTGTCTGCAACTTTCAAACTGCTAGAAGCTAGTGGCTTGCCACTGGCCTGCCTCTTCAATTGCCATTAGCATTCCAATGGAAGCTATTCTTGGACAACTTTGCTCTGCTTGCTGCTAGTTCTGCCCCAGCCTACCATAGATAACCTTGCTCTTGCCTTGAGGCTCTGAGATGCCAAGAACTTGTCAACTTCAAAGGGTGGGCCGGGCTACATCTACTCAGCTGCCACAGTTTCTCCTTGCTAGACCTAGTGGGAAAGCATTTTGCTGAGATGCAGAAGGCAAGAAACGCAGCATACGGAAACGCGGAGCTGTCCCAAGTGCCGCTGCCTAGGCGTCTTTCCGCAGAAGGAGCGCCCCGGAGCGCACCGCAACCGGCGCCGTCATCTCTGCGCAAAGAGCCAAAATATTTTAAAACCCGCCAAAACTAATCCAAAAATATTTTCAAACCCGCCAAAATAGAAAACCAGACAGAAGAGATCAATACATTCGAAAAAACCTGACAAAACATGATCAAGCCCATCAAAGCTAACCCAAACACACCAAAAACTGGGCTAAACAGAATCAAAACAAATCAAAACAAATCAAAACCTTCTAAAAACCCACCAAAATATTTCAAAACCCGTCAAAACTAATCAAAACATTCCGAACACCCGCCAAAACATTCCGAACACCCGCCAAAAGGAATCCAAACATTCCAAAACCTGCCAACACAATAAAAACAACTCAAGAGAATACAAAACATTCTAAAACCCAACCAAAACATTCCGAAAACCCACCAAAACATCATAAAAAAAAAATCAAAACCAACCAAAATATTCCGAAAACCCGCCAAAATAATTTAGACCCGCAAAACTCATCAAAACTTTCTGAAAAGATGCCAAAACATTAGAAAACCAGACAGAACTGATCAAAACATTGAAAAAACTAGGCAAAACATCATAAAAACAAATCAAAACCAACCAAAACATTCCAAAAACCCGACAAAATAGTTTAGAACCTGCCAAAACTGATCAAAACATTCGGAAAAGATGCCAAAATACTAGAAAACCAGTCAGAAGTGATCGAAACTTTCAATAACTTGCCAAAACATAATCAAAACAAATGAAAGCAAACCAAAAACATTCCAAATACCCGCCAAAATATTTGAAAACCCGCCAAAAGGAATCCAAATATTCCACAACCTGCCAAGACAATAAAAACAACACAAGAGAAAACAAAACATTCTAAAACACCACCAAAACATTCCGAAAACCCACCAAAACATCATCAAAACAAATCAAAACAAACCAAACAATAGGAGGAACACGGCAACATATTGGCAAGCAAGAGACGGAGAGCGCGGCACCTTCTAGGAGGCCAAGAAGGAAGCCGCACAACACCTGCACTGTGTCTGCAACTTTCAAACTGCTAGAAGCTAGTGGCTTGCCACTGGCCTGCCTCTTCAATTGCCATTAGC
The DNA here is from genome assembly GCF_036417665.1 of Passer domesticus. NCBI lineage: Eukaryota > Metazoa > Chordata > Aves > Passeriformes > Passeridae > Passer > Passer domesticus. The sequence goes on from NC_087478.1 coordinate 64,689,027, forward strand.
ATTCCAATGGAAGCTATTCTTGGACAACTTTGCTCTGCTTGCTGCTAGTTCTGCCCCAGCCTACCATAGAGAACCTTGCTCTTGCCTTGAGGCTCTGAGATGCCAAGAACTTGTCAACTTCAAAGGGCGGGCCGGGCTACATCTACTCAGCTGCCACAGTTTCTCCTTGCTAGACCTAGTGGGAAAGCATTTTGCTGAGATGCAGAAGGCAAGAAACGCAGCATACGGAGACGCGGAGCTGTCCCAAGTGCCGCTGCCTAGGCGTCTTTCCGCAGAAGGAGCGCCCCGGAGCGCACCGCAACCGGCGCCGTCATCTCTGCGCAAAGAGCCAAAATATTTTCAAACCCGCCAAAACTAATCCAAAAATATTTTCAAACCCGCCAAAATAGAAAACCAGACAGAAGAGATCAATACATTCGAAAAAACCTGACAAAACATGATCAAGCCCACCAAAGCTAATCCAAACACACCAAAAACTGGGCTAAACAGAATCAAAACAAATCAAAACCTTCTAAAAGCCCGCCAAAATATTTCAAAACCCGTCAAAACTAATCAAAATATTCCAAATACCCGCCAAAACATTCCGAACACCCACCAAAAGGAATCCAAACATTCCAAAACCTGTCAACACAATAAAAACAACTCAAGAGAATACAAAACATTCTAAAACCCAACCGACACATTCCGAAAACCCGCCAAAACATCATAAAAACAAATCAAAACCAACCAAAATATTCCGAAAACCCGCCAAAATTATTTAGACCCGCAAAACTCATCAAAACATTCTAAAAAGATGCCAAAACATTAGAAAACCAGCCAGAACTGATCAAAACATTCAAAAAACTTGGCAAAACATCATAAAAACAAATCAAAACCAACCAAAACATTCCAAAAACCCGACAAAATAGTTTAGAACCTGCCAAAACTGATCAAAACATTCGGAAAAGATGCCAAAATACTAGAAAACCAGTCAGAAGTGATCGAAACATTCAAAAAACCCGCCAAAATATAGTAAAAACAAAGCTAAAGAAACCAAAATATTATAAACAACCTCTAAAATATCTTAAAACCCGCCAAAACTGATCAAAACATTCTGAAAATCGGCCAACATATTAGAAAACCAGCCAGAACTGATCAAACAAAAAAAAAACCCTTGCCAAAACATAACAAAAAAAAATGAAAACCAAGCAAAACCTTCCAAATACATGCCAAAATATTTTAAACTAGACAAAACAAATCAAAACATTCCAAAACCCACAAAATAATATTAAAAAGAAATCAAAACCAACCAAAACATTCTAGAAAACCGACCAAAACATTCTGAAAACCCGCAAAATCAAAATAAAAACAAATCAAAACCAAGCAAAACATTCCAAAAACCCAACAAAATAGTTTAGAACCCGCCAAAACTGACCAAAACATTCTGAAAAGATGCCAAAATACTAGAAAACCAGTCAGAAGTGATCAAAACATTCAATAACTTGCCAAAACATAATCAAAACAAATGAAAGCAAACCCAAACATTCCAAATACCCGCCAAAATATTTTAAAACCCGCCAAAAGGAATCCAAACGTTCCACAACCTGCCAACACAATAAAAACAACACAAGAGAAAACAAAACATTCTAAAACACCACCAAAACATTCCGAAAACCCGCCAAAACATCATAAAAACAAATCAAAACAAACCAAACAATAAGAGGAACACGGCAACATATTGGCAAGCAAGAGACGGAGAGCGCGGCACCTTCTAGGAGGCCAAGAAGGAAGCTGCACAACACCTGCACTGTGTCTGCAACTTTCAAACTGCTAGAAGCTAGTGGCTTGCCACTGGCCTGCCTCTTCAATTGCCATTAGCATTCCAATGGAAGCTATTCTTGGACAACTTTGCTCTGCTTGCTGCTAGTTCTGCCCCAGCCTACCATAGATAACCTTGCTCTTGCCTTGAGGCTCTGAGATGCCAAGAACTTGTCAACTTCAAAGGGTGGGCCGGGCTACATCTACTCAGCTGCCACAGTTTCTCCTTGCTAGACCTAGTGGGAAAGCATTTTGCTGAGATGCAGAAGGCAAGAAACGCAGCATACGGAAACGCGGAGCTGTCCCAAGTGCCGCTGCCTAGGCGTCTTTCCGCAGAAGGAGCGCCCCGGAGCGCACCGCAACCGGCGCCGTCATCTCTGCGCAAAGAGCCAAAATATTTTAAAACCCGCCAAAACTAATCCAAAAATATTTTCAAACCCGCCAAAATAGAAAACCAGACAGAAGAGATCAATACATTCGAAAAAACCTGACAAAACATGATCAAGCCCACCAAAGCTAATCCAAACACACCAAAAACTGGGCTAAACAGAATCAAAACAAATCAAAACCTTCTAAAAGCCCGCCAAAATATTTCAAAACCCGTCAAAACTAATCAAAATATTCCAAATACCCGCCAAAACATTCCGAACACCCACCAAAAGGAATCCAAACATTCCAAAACCTGTCAACACAATAAAAACAACTCAAGAGAATACAAAACATTCTAAAACCCAACCGACACATTCCGAAAACCCGCCAAAACATCATAAAAACAAATCAAAACCAACCAAAATATTCCGAAAACCCGCCAAAATTATTTAGACCCGCAAAACTCATCAAAACATTCTAAAAAGATGCCAAAACATTAGAAAACCAGCCAGAACTGATCAAAACATTCAAAAAACTTGGCAAAACATCATAAAAACAAATCAAAACCAACCAAAACATTCCAAAAACCCGACAAAATAGTTTAGAACCTGCCAAAACTGATCAAAACATTCGGAAAAGATGCCAAAATACTAGAAAACCAGTCAGAAGTGATCGAAACATTCAAAAAACCCGCCAAAATATAGTAAAAACAAAGCTAAAGAAACCAAAATATTATAAACAACCTCTAAAATATCTTAAAACCCGCCAAAACTGATCAAAACATTCTGAAAATCGGCCAACATATTAGAAAACCAGCCAGAACTGATCAAACAAAAAAAAAACCCTTGCCAAAACATAACAAAAAAAAATGAAAACCAAGCAAAACCTTCCAAATACATGCCAAAATATTTTAAACTAGACAAAACAAATCAAAACATTCCAAAACCCACAAAATAATATTAAAAAGAAATCAAAACCAACCAAAACATTCTAGAAAACCGACCAAAACATTCTGAAAACCCGCAAAATCAAAATAAAAACAAATCAAAACCAAGCAAAACATTCCAAAAACCCAACAAAATAGTTTAGAACCCGCCAAAACTGACCAAAACATTCTGAAAAGATGCCAAAATACTAGAAAACCAGTCAGAAGTGATCAAAACATTCAATAACTTGCCAAAACATAATCAAAACAAATGAAAGCAAACCCAAACATTCCAAATACCCGCCAAAATATTTTAAAACCCGCCAAAAGGAATCCAAACGTTCCACAACCTGCCAACACAATAAAAACAACACAAGAGAAAACAAAACATTCTAAAACACCACCAAAACATTCCGAAAACCCGCCAAAACATCATAAAAACAAATCAAAACAAACCAAACAATAAGAGGAACACGGCAACATATTGGCAAGCAAGAGACGGAGAGCGCGGCACCTTCTAGGAGGCCAAGAAGGAAGCTGCACAACACCTGCACTGTGTCTGCAACTTTCAAACTGCTAGAAGCTAGTGGCTTGCCACTGGCCTGCCTCTTCAATTGCCATTAGCATTCCAATGGAAGCTATTCTTGGACAACTTTGCTCTGCTTGCTGCTAGTTCTGCCCCAGCCTACCATAGATAACCTTGCTCTTGCCTTGAGGCTCTGAGATGCCAAGAACTTGTCAACTTCAAAGGGTGGGCCGGGCTACATCTACTCAGCTGCCACAGTTTCTCCTTGCTAGACCTAGTGGGAAAGCATTTTGCTGAGATGCAGAAGGCAAGAAACGCAGCATACGGAAACGCGGAGCTGTCCCAAGTGCCGCTGCCTAGGCGTCTTTCCGCAGAAGGAGCGCCCCGGAGCGCACCGCAACCGGCGCCGTCATCTCTGCGCAAAGAGCCAAAATATTTTAAAACCCGCCAAAACTAATCCAAAAATATTTTCAAACCCGCCAAAATAGAAAACCAGACAGAAGAGATCAATACATTCGAAAAAACCTGACAAAACATTATCAAGCCCATCAAAGCTAACCCAAACACACCAAAAACTGGGCTAAACAGAATCAAAACAAATCAAAACAAATCGAAACCTTCTAAAAACCCACCAAAATATTTCAAAACCCGTCAAAACTAATCAAAACATTCCGAACACCCGCCAAAACATTCCGAACACCCGCCAAAAGGAATCCAAACATTCCAAAACCTGCCAACACAATAAAAACAACTCAAGAGAATACAAAACATTCTAAAACCCAACCAAAACATTCCGAAAACCCACCAAAACATCATAAAAAAAAAATCAAAACCAACCAAAATATTCCGAAAACCCGCCAAAATAATTTAGACCCGCAAAACTCATCAAAACTTTCTGAAAAGATGCCAAAACATTAGAAAACCAGACAGAACTGATCAAAACATTGAAAAAACTAGGCAAAACATCATAAAAACAAATCAAAACCAACCAAAACATTCCAAAAACCCGACAAAATAGTTTAGAACCTGCCAAAACTGATCAAAACATTCGGAAAAGATGCCAAAATACTAGAAAACCAGTCAGAAGTGATCGAAACTTTCAATAACTTGCCAAAACATAATCAAAACAAATGAAAGCAAACCAAAAACATTCCAAATACCCGCCAAAATATTTGAAAACCCGCCAAAAGGAATCCAAATATTCCACAACCTGCCAAGACAATAAAAACAACACAAGAGAAAACAAAACATTCTAAAACACCACCAAAACATTCCGAAAACCCACCAAAACATCATCAAAACAAATCAAAACAAACCAAACAATAGGAGGAACACGGCAACATATTGGCAAGCAAGAGACGGAGAGCGCGGCACCTTCTAGGAGGCCAAGAAGGAAGCCGCACAACACCTGCACTGTGTCTGCAACTTTCAAACTGCTAGAAGCTAGTGGCTTGCCACTGGCCTGCCTCTTCAATTGCCATTAGCATTCCAATGGAAGCTATTCTTGGACAACTTTGCTCTGCTTGCTGCTAGTTCTGCCCCAGCCTACCATAGATAACCTTGCTCTTGCCTTGAGGCTCTGAGATGCCAAGAACTTGTCAACTTCAAAGGGTGGGCCGGGCTACATCTACTCAGCTGCCACAGTTTCTCCTTGCTAGACCTAGTGGGAAAGCATTTTGCTGAGATGCAGAAGGCAAGAAACGCAGCATACGGAAACGCGGAGCTGTCCCAAGTGCCGCTGCCTAGGCGTCTTTCCGCAGAAGGAGCGCCCCGGAGCGCACCGCAACCGGCGCCGTCATCTCTGCGCAAAGAGCCAAAATATTTTAAAACCCGCCAAAACTAATCCAAAAATATTTTCAAACCCGCCAAAATAGAAAACCAGACAGAAGAGATCAATACATTCGAAAAAACCTGACAAAACATGATAAAGCCCACCAAAGCTAATCCAAACACACCAAAAACTGGGCTAAACAGAATCAAAACAAATCAAAACCTTCTAAAAGCCCGCCAAAATATTTCAAAACCCGTCAAAACTAATCAAAATATTCCAAATACCCGCCAAAACATTCCGAACACCCACCAAAAGGAATCCAAACATTCCAAAACCTGTCAACACAATAAAAACAACTCAAGAGAATACAAAACATTCTAAAACCCAACCAACACATTCCGAAAACCCGCCAAAACATCATAAAAACAAATCAAAACCAACCAAAATATTCCGAAAACCCGCCAAAATTATTTAGACCCGCAAAACTCATCAAAACATTCTAAAAAGATGCCAAAACATTAGAAAACCAGACAGAACTGATCAAAACATTGAAAAAACTAGGCAAAACATCATAAAAACAAATCAAAACCAACCAAAACATTCCAAAAACCCGACAAAATAGTTTAGAACCTGCCAAAACTGATCAAAACATTCGGAAAAGATGCCAAAATACTAGAAAACCAGTCAGAAGTGATCGAAACATTCAAAAAACCCGCCAAAATATAGTAAAAACAAAGCTAAAGAAACCAAAATATTATAAACAACCTCTAAAATATCTTAAAACCCGCCAAAACTGATCAAAACATTCTGAAAATCGGCCAACATATTAGAAAACCAGCCAGAACTGATCAAACAAAAAAAAAACCCTTGCCAAAACATAACAAAAAAAAATGAAAACCAAGCAAAACCTTCCAAATACATGCCAAAATATTTTAAACTAGACAAAACAAATCAAAACATTCCAAAACCCACAAAATAATATTAAAAAGAAATCAAAACCAACCAAAACATTCTAGAAAACCGACCAAAACATTCTGAAAACCCGCAAAATCAAAATAAAAACAAATCAAAACCAAGCAAAACATTCCAAAAACCCAACAAAATAGTTTAGAACCCGCCAAAACTGACCAAAACATTCTGAAAAGATGCCAAAATACTAGAAAACCAGTCAGAAGTGATCAAAACATTCAATAACTTGCCAAAACATAATCAAAACAAATGAAAGCAAACCCAAACATTCCAAATACCCGCCAAAATATTTTAAAACCCGCCAAAAGGAATCCAAACGTTCCACAACCTGCCAACACAATAAAAACAACACAAGAGAAAACAAAACATTCTAAAACACCACCAAAACATTCCGAAAACCCGCCAAAACATCATAAAAACAAATCAAAACAAACCAAACAATAAGAGGAACACGGCAACATATTGGCAAGCAAGAGACGGAGAGCGCGGCACCTTCTAGGAGGCCAAGAAGGAAGCTGCACAACACCTGCACTGTGTCTGCAACTTTCAAACTGCTAGAAGCTAGTGGCTTGCCACTGGCCTGCCTCTTCAATTGCCATTAGCATTCCAATGGAAGCTATTCTTGGACAACTTTGCTCTGCTTGCTGCTAGTTCTGCCCCAGCCTACCATAGATAACCTTGCTCTTGCCTTGAGGCTCTGAGATGCCAAGAACTTGTCAACTTCAAAGGGTGGGCCGGGCTACATCTACTCAGCTGCCACAGTTTCTCCTTGCTAGACCTAGTGGGAAAGCATTTTGCTGAGATGCAGAAGGCAAGAAACGCAGCATACGGAAACGCGGAGCTGTCCCAAGTGCCGCTGCCTAGGCGTCTTTCCGCAGAAGGAGCGCCCCGGAGCGCACCGCAACCGGCGCCGTCATCTCTGCGCAAAGAGCCAAAATATTTTAAAACCCGCCAAAACTAATCCAAAAATATTTTCAAACCCGCCAAAATAGAAAACCAGACAGAAGAGATCAATACATTCGAAAAAACCTGACAAAACATGATCAAGCCCATCAAAGCTAACCCAAACACACCAAAAACTGGGCTAAACAGAATCAAAACAAATCAAAACAAATCGAAACCTTCTAAAAACCCACCAAAATATTTCAAAACCCGTCAAAACTAATCAAAACATTCCGAACACCCGCCAAAACATTCCGAACACCCGCCAAAAGGAATCCAAACATTCCAAAACCTGCCAACACAATAAAAACAACTCAAGAGAATACAAAACATTCTAAAACCCAACCAAAACATTCCGAAAACCCACCAAAACATCATAAAAAAAAAATCAAAACCAACCAAAATATTCCAAAAACCCGCCAAAATAATTTAGACCCGCAAAACTCATCAAAACTTTCTGAAAAGATGCCAAAACATTAGAAAACCAGACAGAACTGATCAAAACATTGAAAAAACTAGGCAAAACATCATAAAAACAAATCAAAACCAACCAAAACATTCCAAAAACCCGACAAAATAGTTTAGAACCTGCCAAAACTGATCAAAACATTCGGAAAAGATGCCAAAATACTAGAAAACCAGTCAGAAGTGATCGAAACTTTCAATAACTTGCCAAAACATAATCAAAACAAATGAAAGCAAACCAAAAACATTCCAAATACCCGCCAAAATATTTGAAAACCCGCCAAAAGGAATCCAAATATTCCACAACCTGCCAAGACAATAAAAACAACACAAGAGAAAACAAAACATTCTAAAACACCACCAAAACATTCCGAAAACCCACCAAAACATCATCAAAACAAATCAAAACAAACCAAACAATAGGAGGAACACGGCAACATATTGGCAAGCAAGAGACGGAGAGCGCGGCACCTTCTAGGAGGCCAAGAAGGAAGCCGCACAACACCTGCACTGTGTCTGCAACTTTCAAACTGCTAGAAGCTAGTGGCTTGCCACTGGCCTGCCTCTTCAATTGCCATTAGCATTCCAATGGAAGCTATTCTTGGACAACTTTGCTCTGCTTGCTGCTAGTTCTGCCCCAGCCTACCATAGATAACCTTGCTCTTGCCTTGAGGCTCTGAGATGCCAAGAACTTGTCAACTTCAAAGGGCGGGCCGGGCTACATCTACTCAGCTGCCACAGTTTCTCCTTGCTAGACCTAGTGGGAAAGCATTTTGCTGAGATGCAGAAGGCAAGAAACGCAGCATACGGAGACGCGGAGCTGTCCCAAGTGCCGCTGCCTAGGCGTCTTTCCGCAGAAGGAGCGCCCCGGAGCGCACCGCAACCGGCGCCGTCATCTCTGCGCAAAGAGCCAAAATATTTTAAAACCCGCCAAAACTAATCCAAAAATATTTTCAAACCCGCCAAAATAGAAAACCAGACAGAAGAGATCAATACATTCGAAAAAACCTGACAAAACATGATCAAGCCCACCAAAGCTAATCCAAACACACCAAAAACTGGGCTAAACAGAATCAAAACAAATCAAAACCTTCTAAAAGCCCGCCAAAATATTTCAAAACCCGTCAAAACTAATCAAAATATTCCAAATACCCGCCAAAACATTCCAAACACCCACCAAAAGGAATCCAAACATTCCAAAACCTGTCAACACAATAAAAACAACTCAAGAGAATACAAAACATTCTAAAACCCAACCGACACATTCCGAAAACCCGCCAAAACATCATAAAAACAAATCAAAACCAACCAAAATATTCCGAAAACCCGCCAAAATTATTTAGACCCACAAAACTCATCAAAACATTCTAAAAAGATGCCAAAACATTAGAAAACCAGACAGAACTGATCAAAACATTCAAAAAACTTGGCAAAACATCATAAAAACAAATCAAAACCAACCAAAACATTCCAAAAACCCGACAAAATAGTTTAGAACCTGCCAAAACTGATCAAAACATTCGGAAAAGATGCCAAAATACTAGAAAACCAGTCAGAAGTGATCGAAACATTCAAAAAACCCGCCAAAATATAGTAAAAACAAAGCTAAAGAAACCAAAATATTATAAACAACCTCTAAAATATCTTAAAACCCGCCAAAACTGATCAAAACATTCTGAAAATCGGCCAACATATTAGAAAACCAGCCAGAACTGATCAAACAAAAAAAAAACCCTTGCCAAAACATAACAAAAAAAAATGAAAACCAAGCAAAACCTTCCAAATACATGCCAAAATATTTTAAACTAGACAAAACAAATCAAAACATTCCAAAACCCACAAAATAATATTAAAAAGAAATCAAAACCAACCAAAACATTCTAGAAAACCGACCAAAACATTCTGAAAACCCGCAAAATCAAAATAAAAACAAATCAAAACCAAGCAAAACATTCCAAAAACCCAACAAAATAGTTTAGAACCCGCCAAAACTGATCAAAACATTCTGAAAAGATGCCAAAATACTAGAAAACCAGTCAGAAGTGATCAAAACATTCAATAACTTGCCAAAACATAATCAAAACAAATGAAAGCAAACCCAAACATTCCAAATACCCGCCAAAATATTTTAAAACCCGCCAAAAGGAATCCAAACGTTCCACAACCTGCCAACACAATAAAAACAACACAAGAGAAAACAAAACATTCTAAAACACCACCAAAACATTCCGAAAACCCGCCAAAACATCATCAAAACAAATCAAAACAAACCAAACAATAAGAGGAACACGGCAACATATTGGCAAGCAAGAGACGGAGAGCGCGGCACCTTCTAGGAGGCCAAGAAGGAAGCCGCACAACACCTGCACTGTGTCTGCAACTTTCAAACTGCTAGAAGCTAGTGGCTTGCCACTGGCCTGCCTCTTCAATTGCCATTAGCATTCCAATGGAAGCTATTCTTGGACAACTTTGCTCTGCTTGCTGCTAGTTCTGCCCCAGCCTACCATAGATAACCTTGCTCTTGCCTTGAGGCTCTGAGATGCCAAGAACTTGTCAACTTCAAAGGGTGGGCCGGGCTACATCTACTCAGCTGCCACAGTTTCTCCTTGCTAGACCTAGTGGGAAAGCATTTTGCTGAGATGCAGAAGGCAAGAAACGCAGCATACGGAAACGCGGAGCTGTCCCAAGTGCCGCTGCCTAGGCGTCTTTCCGCAGAAGGAGCGCCCCGGAGCGCACCGCAACCGGCGCCGTCATCTCTGCGCAAAGAGCCAAAATATTTTCAAACCCGCCAAAACTAATCCAAAAATATTTTCAAACCCGCCAAAATAGAAAACCAGACAGAAGAGATCAATACATTCGAAAAAACCTGACAAAACATGATCAAGCCCATCAAAGCTAACCCAAACACACCAAAAACTGGGCTAAACAGAATCAAAACAAATCAAAACAAATCGAAACCTTCTAAAAACCCACCAAAATATTTCAAAACCCGTCAAAACTAATCAAAACATTCCGAACACCCGCCAAAACATTCCGAACACCCGCCAAAAGGAATCCAAACATTCCAAAACCTGCCAACACAATAAAAACAACTCAAGAGAATACAAAACATTCTAAAACCCAACCAAAACATTCCGAAAACCCACCAAAACATCATAAAAAAAAAATCAAAACCAACCAAAATATTCCGAAAACCCGCCAAAATAATTTAGACCCGCAAAACTCATCAAAACTTTCTGAAAAGATGCCAAAACATTAGAAAACCAGACAGAACTGATCAAAACATTGAAAAAACTAGGCAAAACATCATAAAAACAAATCAAAACCAACCAAAACATTCCAAAAACCCGACAAAATAGTTTAGAACCTGCCAAAACTGATCAAAACATTCGGAAAAGATGCCAAAATACTAGAAAACCAGTCAGAAGTGATCGAAACTTTCAATAACTTGCCAAAACATAATCAAAACAAATGAAAGCAAACCAAAAACATTCCAAATACCCGCCAAAATATTTGAAAACCCGCCAAAAGGAATCCAAATATTCCACAACCTGCCAAGACAATAAAAACAACACAAGAGAAAACAAAACATTCTAAAACACCACCAAAACATTCCGAAAACCCACCAAAACATCATCAAAACAAATCAAAACAAACCAAACAATAGGAGGAACACGGCAACATATTGGCAAGCAAGAGACGGAGAGCGCGGCACCTTCTAGGAGGCCAAGAAGGAAGCCGCACAACACCTGCACTGTGTCTGCAACTTTCAAACTGCTAGAAGCTAGTGGCTTGCCACTGGCCTGCCTCTTCAATTACCATTAGCATTCCAATGGAAGGTATTCTTGGACAACTTTGCTCTGCTTGCTGCTAGTTCTGCCCCAGCCTACCATAGATAACCTTGCTCTTGCCTTGAGGCTCTGAGATGCCAAGAACTTGTCAACTTCAAAGGGCGGGCCGGGCTACATCTACTCAGCTGCCACAGTTTCTCCTTGCTAGACCTAGTGGGAAAGCATTTTGCTGAGATGCAGAAGGCAAGAAACGCAGCATACGGAGACGCGGAGCTGTCCCAAGTGCCGCTGCCTAGGCGTCTTTCCGCAGAAGGAGCGCCCCGGAGCGCACCGCAACCGGCGCCGTCATCTCTGCGCAAAGAGCCAAAATATTTTAAAACCCGCCAAAACTAATCCAAAAATATTTTCAAACCCGCCAAAATAGAAAACCAGACAGAAGAGATCAATACATTCGAAAAAACCTGACAAAACATGATCAAGCCCACCAAAGCTAATCCAAACACACCAAAAACTGGGCTAAACAGAATCAAAACAAATCAAAACCTTCTAAAAGCCCGCCAAAATATTTCAAAACCCGTCAAAACTAATCAAAATATTCCAAATACTCGCCAAAACATTCCGAACACCCACCAAAAGGAATCCAAACATTCCAAAACCTGTCAACACAATAAAAACAACTCAAGAGAATACAAAACATTCTAAAACCCAACCAAAACATTCCGAAAACCCGCCAAAACATCATAAAAACAAATCAAAACCAACCAAAATATTCCGAAAACCCGCCAAAATAATTTAGACCCACAAAACTCATCAAAACATTCTAAAAAGATGCCAAAACATTAGAAAACCAGCCAGAACTGATCAAAACATTCAAAAAACTTGGCAAAACATCATAAAAACAAATCAAAACCAACCAAAACATTCCAAAAACCCGACAAAATAGTTTAGAACCTGCCAAAACTGATCAAAACATTCGGAAAAGATGCCAAAATACTAGAAAACCAGTCAGAAGTGATCGAAACATTCAAAAAACCCGCCAAAATATAGTAAAAACAAAGCTAAAGAAACCAAAATATTATAAACAACCTCTAAAATATCTTAAAACCCGCCAAAACTGATCAAAACACTCTGAAAAGATGCCAAAATACAAGAAAACCAGTCAGAAGTGATCAAAACATTCAATAACTTGCCAAAACATAATCAAAACAAATGAAAGCAAACCCAAACATTCCAAATAACCGCCAAAATATTTTAAAACCCGCCAAAAGGAATCCAAACGTTCCACAACCTGCCAACACAATAAAAACAACACAAGAGAAAACAAAACATTCTAAAACACCACCAAAACATTCCGAAAACCCGCCAAAACATCATAAAAACAAATCAAAACAAACCAAACAATAAGAGGAACACGGCAACATATTGGCAAGCAAGAGACGGAGAGCGCGGCACCTTCTAGGAGGCCAAGAAGGAAGCCGCACAACACCTGCACTGTGTCTGCAACTTTCAAACTGCTAGAAGCTAGTGGCTTGCCACTGGCCTGCCTCTTCAATTGCCATTAGCATTCCAATGGAAGCTATTCTTGGACAACTTTGCTCTGCTTGCTGCTAGTTCTGCCCCAGCCTACCATAGATAACCTTGCTCTTGCCTTGAGGCTCTGAGATGCCAAGAACTTGTCAACTTCAAAGGGCGGGCCGGGCTACATCTACTCAGCTGCCACAGTTTCTCCTTGCTAGACCTAGTGGGAAAGCATTTTGCTGAGATGCAGAAGGCAAGAAACGCAGCATACGGAGACGCGGAGCTGTCCCAAGTGCCGCTGCCTAGGCGTCTTTCCGCAGAAGGAGCGCCCCGGAGCGCACCGCAACCGGCGCCGTCATCTCTGCGCAAAGAGCCAAAATATTTTAAAACCTGCCAAAACTAATCCAAAAATATTTTCAAACCCGCCAAAATAGAAAACCAGACAGAAGAGATCAATACATTCGAAAAAACCTGACAAAACATGATCAAGCCCACCAAAGCTAATCCAAAGACACCAAAAACTGGGCTAAACAGAATCAAAACAAATCAAAACCTTCTAAAAGCCCGCCAAAATATTTCAAAACCCGTCAAAACTAATCAAAATATTCCAAATACCCGCCAAAACATTCCGAACACCCACCAAAAGGAATCCAAACATTCCAAAACCTGTCAACACAATAAAAACAACTCAAGAGAATACAAAACATTCTAAAACCCAACCAACACATTCCGAAAACCCGCCAAAACATCATAAAAACAAATCAAAACCAACCAAAATATTCCGAAAACCCGCCAAAATTATTTAGACCCGCAAAACTCATCAAAACATTCTAAAAAGATGCCAAAACATTAGAAAACCAGCCAGAACTGATCAAAACATTCAAAAAACTTGGCAAAACATCATAAAAACAAATCAAAACCAACCAAAACATTCCAAAAACCCGACAAAATAGTTTAGAACCTGCCAAAACTGATCAAAACATTCGGAAAAGATGCCAAAATACTAGAAAACCAGTCAGAAGTGATCGAAACATTCAAAAAACCCGCCAAAATATAGTAAAAACAAAGCTAAAGAAACCAAAATATTATAAACAACCTCTAAAATATCTTAAAACCCGCCAAAACTGATCAAAACATTCTGAAAATCGGCCAACATATTAGAAAACCAGCCAGAACTGATCAAACCAAAAAAAAACCCTTGCCAAAACATAACAAAAAAAAATGAAAACCAAGCAAAACCTTCCAAATACATGCCAAAATATTTTAAACTAGACAAAACAAATCAAAACATTCCAAAACCCACAAAATAATATTAAAAAGAAATCAAAACCAACCAAAACATTCTAGAAAACCGACCAAAACATTCTGAAAACCCGCAAAATCAAAATAAAAACAAATCAAAACCAAGCAAAACATTCCAAAAACCCAACAAAATAGTTTAGAACCCGCCAAAACTGACCAAAACATTCTGAAAAGATGCCAAAATACTAGAAAACCAGTCAGAAGTGATCAAAACATTCAATAACTTGCCAAAACATAATCAAAACAAATGAAAGCAAACCCAAACATTCCAAATACCCGCCAAAATATTTTAAAACCCGCCAAAAGGAATCCAAACGTTCCACAACCTGCCAACACAATAAAAACAACACAAGAGAAAACAAAACATTCTAAAACACCACCAAAACATTCCGAAAACCCGCCAAAACATCATCAAAACAAATCAAAACAAACCAAACAATAAGAGGAACACGGCAACATATTGGCAAGCAAGAGACGGAGAGCGCGGCACCTTCTAGGAGGCCAAGAAGGAAGCCGCACAACACCTGCACTGTGTCTGCAACTTTCAAACTGCTAGAAGCTAGTGGCTTGCCACTGGCCTGCCTCTTCAATTGCCATTAGCATTCCAATGGAAGCTATTCTTGGACAACTTTGCTCTGCTTGCTGCTAGTTCTGCCCCAGCCTACCATAGATAACCTTGCTCTTGCCTTGAGGCTCTGAGATGCCAAGAACTTGTCAACTTCAAAGGGCGGGCCGGGCTACATCTACTCAGCTGCCACAGTTTCTCCTTGCTAGACCTAGTGGGAAAGCATTTTGCTGAGATGCAGAAGGCAAGAAACGCAGCATACGGAAACGCGGAGCTGTCCCAAGTGCCGCTGCCTAGGCGTCTTTCCGCAGAAGGAGCGCCCCGGAGCGCACCGCAACCGGCGCCGTCATGTCTGCGCAAAGAGCCAAAATATTTTCAAACCCGCCAAAACTAATCCAAAAATATTTTCAAACCCGCCAAAATAGAAAACCAGACAGAAGAGATCAATACATTCGAAAAAACCTGACAAAACATGATCAAGCCCACCAAAGCTAATCCAAACACACCAAAAACTGGGCTAAACAGAATCAAAACAAATCAAAACAAATCGAAACCTTCTAAAAACCCACCAAAATATTTCAAAACCCGTCAAAACTAATCAAAACATTCCGAACACCCGCCAAAACATTCCGAACACCCGCCAAAAGGAATCCAAACATTCCAAAACCTGCCAACACAATAAAAACAACTCAAGAGAATACAAAACATTCTAAAACCCAACCAAAACATTCCGAAAACCCACCAAAACATCATAAAAACAAATCAAAACCAACCAAAATATTCCGAACACCCGCCAAAATAATTTAGACCCGCAAAACTCATCAAAACTTTCTGAAAAGATGCCAAAACATTAGAAAACCAGACAGAACTGATCAAAACATTGAAAAAACTAGG
Organism: Passer domesticus; assembly: GCF_036417665.1. Classification (NCBI taxonomy): domain Eukaryota; kingdom Metazoa; phylum Chordata; class Aves; order Passeriformes; family Passeridae; genus Passer; species Passer domesticus. Next base: position 64,704,861 of record NC_087478.1, read on the forward strand.
CAAAACATCATAAAAACAAATCAAAACCAACCAAAAAATTCCAAAAACCTGACAAAATAGTTTAGAACCTGCCAAAACTGATCAAAACATTCTGAAAAGATGCCAAAATACTAGAAAACCAGTCAGAAGTGATCGAAACTTTCAATAACTTGCCAAAACATAATCAAAACAAATGAAAGCAAACCAAAAACATTCCAAATACCCGCCAAAATATTTGAAAACCCGCCAAAAGGAATCCAAATATTCCACAACCTGCCAAGACAATAAAAACAACACAAGAGAAAACAAAACATTCTAAAACACCACCAAAATATTCCGAAAACCCACCAAAACATCATCAAAACAAATCAAAACAAACCAAACAATAGGAGGAACACGGCAACATATTGGCAAGCAAGAGACGGAGAGCGCGGCACCTTCTAGGAGGCCAAGAAGGAAGCCGCACAACACCTGCACTGTGTCTGCAACTTTCAAACTGCTAGAAGCTAGTGGCTTGCCACTGGCCTGCCTCTTCAATTGCCATTAGCATTCCAATGGAAGCTATTCTTGGACAACTTTGCTCTGCTTGCTGCTAGTTCTGCCCCAGCCTACCATAGAGAACCTTGCTCTTGCCTTGAGGCTCTGAGATGCCAAGAACTTGTCAACTTCAAAGGGCGGGCCGGGCTACATCTACTCAGCTGCCACAGTTTCTCCTTGCTAGACCTAGTGGGAAAGCATTTTGCTGAGATGCAGAAGGCAAGAAACGCAGCATACGGAGACGCGGAGCTGTCCCAAGTGCCGCTGCCTAGGCGTCTTTCCGCAGAAGGAGCGCCCCGGAGCGCACCGCAACCGGCGCCGTCATCTCTGCGCAAAGAGCCAAAATATTTTAAAACCTGCCAAAACTAATCCAAAAATATTTTCAAACCCGCCAAAATAGAAAACCAGACAGAAGAGATCAATACATTCGAAAAAACCTGACAAAACATGATCAAGCCCACCAAAGCTAATCCAAAGACACCAAAAACTGGGCTAAACAGAATCAAAACAAATCAAAACCTTCTAAAAGCCCGCCAAAATATTTCAAAACCCGTCAAAACTAATCAAAATATTCCAAATACCCGCCAAAACATTCCGAACACCCACCAAAAGGAATCCAAACATTCCAAAACCTGTCAACACAATAAAAACAACTCAAGAGAATACAAAACATTCTAAAACCCAACCAACACATTCCGAAAACCCGCCAAAACATCATAAAAACAAATCAAAACCAACCAAAATATTCCGAAAACCCGCCAAAATTATTTAGACCCGCAAAACTCATCAAAACATTCTAAAAAGATGCCAAAACATTAGAAAACCAGCCAGAACTGATCAAAACATTGAAAAAACTAGGCAAAACATCATAAAAACAAATCAAAACCAACCAAAACATTCCAAAAACCCGACAAAATAGTTTAGAACCTGCCAAAACTGATCAAAACATTCTGAAAAGATGCCAAAATACTAGAAAACCAGTCAGAAGTGATCGAAACATTCAAAAAACCCGCCAAAATATAGTAAAAACAAAGCTAAAGAAACCAAAATATTATAAACAACCTCTAAAATATCTTAAAACCCGCCAAAACTGATCAAAACATTCTGAAAATCGGCCAACATATTAGAAAACCAGCCAGAACTGATCAAACAAAAAAAAAACCCTTGCCAAAACATAACAAAAAAAAATGAAAACCAAGCAAAACCTTCCAAATACATGCCAAAATATTTTAAACTAGACAAAACAAATCAAAACATTCCAAAACCCACAAAATAATATTAAAAAGAAATCAAAACCAACCAAAACATTCTAGAAAACCGACCAAAACATTCTGAAAACCCGCAAAATCAAAATAAAAACAAATCAAAACCAAGCAAAACATTCCAAAAACCCAACAAAATAGTTTAGAACCCGCCAAAACTGACCAAAACATTCTGAAAAGATGCCAAAATACTAGAAAACCAGTCAGAAGTGATCAAAACATTCAATAACTTGCCAAAACATAATCAAAACAAATGAAAGCAAACCCAAACATTCCAAATACCCGCCAAAATATTTTAAAACCCGCCAAAAGGAATCCAAACGTTCCACAACCTGCCAACACAATAAAAACAACACAAGAGAAAACAAAACATTCTAAAACACCACCAAAACATTCCGAAAACCCGCCAAAACATCATAAAAACAAATCAAAACAAACCAAACAATAAGAGGAACACGGCAACATATTGGCAAGCAAGAGACGGAGAGCGCGGCACCTTCTAGGAGGCCAAGAAGGAAGCCGCACAACACCTGCACTGTGTCTGCAACTTTCAAACTGCTAGAAGCTAGTGGCTTGCCACTGGCCTGCCTCTTCAATTGCCATTAGCATTCCAATGGAAGCTATTCTTGGACAACTTTGCTCTGCTTGCTGCTAGTTCTGCCCCAGCCTACCATAGAGAACCTTGCTCTTGCCTTGAGGCTCTGAGATGCCAAGAACTTGTCAACTTCAAAGGGCGGGCCGGGCTACATCTACTCAGCTGCCACAGTTTCTCCTTGCTAGACCTAGTGGGAAAGCATTTTGCTGAGATGCAGAAGGCAAGAAACGCAGCATACGGAAACGCGGAGCTGTCCCAAGTGCCGCTGCCTAGGCGTCTTTCCGCAGAAGGAGCGCCCCGGAGCGCACCGCAACCGGCGCCGTCATGTCTGCGCAACGAGCCAAAATATTTTAAAACCCGCCAAAACTAATCCAAAAATATTTTCAAACCCGCCAAAATAGAAAACCAGACAGAAGAGATCAATACATTCGAAAAAACCTGACAAAACATGATCAAGCCCATCAAAGCTAACCCAAACACACCAAAAACTGGGCTAAACAGAATCAAAACAAATCAAAACAAATCGAAACCTTCTAAAAACCCACCAAAATATTTCAAAACCCGTCAAAACTAATCAAAACATTCCGAACACCCGCCAAAACATTCCGAACACCCGCCAAAAGGAATCCAAACATTCCAAAACCTGCCAACACAATAAAAACAACTCAAGAGAATACAAAACATTCTAAAACCCAACCAAAACATTCCGAAAACCCACCAAAACATCATAAAAACAAATCAAAACCAACCAAAATATTCCGAACACCCGCCAAAATAATTTAGACCCGCAAAACTCATCAAAACTTTCTGAAAAGATGCCAAAACATTAGAAAACCAGACAGAACTGATCAAAACATTGAAAAAACTAGGCAAAACATCATAAAAACAAATCAAAACCAACCAAAAAATTCCAAAAACCTGACAAAATAGTTTAGAACCTGCCAAAACTGATCAAAACATTCTGAAAAGATGCCAAAATACTAGAAAACCAGTCAGAAGTGATCGAAACTTTCAATAACTTGCCAAAACATAATCAAAACAAATGAAAGCAAACCAAAAACATTCCAAATACCCGCCAAAATATTTGAAAACCCGCCAAAAGGAATCCAAATATTCCACAACCTGCCAAGACAATAAAAACAACACAAGAGAAAACAAAACATTCTAAAACACCACCAAAACATTCCGAAAACCCACCAAAACATCATCAAAACAAATCAAAACAAACCAAACAATAGGAGGAACACGGCAACATATTGGCAAGCAAGAGACGGAGAGCGCGGCACCTTCTAGGAGGCCAAGAAGGAAGCCGCACAACACCTGCACTGTGTCTGCAACTTTCAAACTGCTAGAAGCTAGTGGCTTGCCACTGGCCTGCCTCTTCAATTGCCATTAGCATTCCAATGGAAGGTATTCTTGGACAACTTTGCTCTGCTTGCTGCTAGTTCTGCCCCAGCCTACCATAGAGAACCTTGCTCTTGCCTTGAGGCTCTGAGATGCCAAGAACTTGTCAACTTCAAAGGGCGGGCCGGGCTACATCTACTCAGCTGCCACAGTTTCTCCTTGCTAGACCTAGTGGGAAAGCATTTTGCTGAGATGCAGAAGGCAAGAAACGCAGCATACGGAGACGCGGAGCTGTCCCAAGTGCCGCTGCCTAGGCGTCTTTCCGCAGAAGGAGCGCCCCGGAGCGCACCGCAACCGGCGCCGTCATCTCTGCGCAAAGAGCCAAAATATTTTAAAACCTGCCAAAACTAATCCAAAAATATTTTCAAACCCGCCAAAATAGAAAACCAGACAGAAGAGATCAATACATTCGAAAAAACCTGACAAAACATGATCAAGCCCACCAAAGCTAATCCAAACACACCAAAAACTGGGCTAAACAGAATCAAAACAAATCAAAACCTTCTAAAAGCCCGCCAAAATATTTCAAAACCCGTCAAAACTAATCAAAATATTCCAAATACCCGCCAAAACATTCCGAACACCCACCAAAAGGAATCCAAACATTCCAAAACCTGTCAACACAATAAAAACAACTCAAGAGAATACAAAACATTCTAAAACCCAACCAACACATTCCGAAAACCCGCCAAAACATCATAAAAACAAATCAAAACCAACCAAAATATTCCGAAAACCCGCCAAAATTATTTAGACCCGCAAAACTCATCAAAACATTCTAAAAAGATGCCAAAACATTAGAAAACCAGCCAGAACTGATCAAAACATTCAAAAAACTTGGCAAAACATCATAAAAACAAATCAAAACCAACCAAAACATTCCAAAAACCCGACAAAATAGTTTAGAACCTGCCAAAACTGATCAAAACATTCGGAAAAGATGCCAAAATACTAGAAAACCAGTCAGAAGTGATCGAAACATTCAAAAAACCCGCCAAAATATAGTAAAAACAAAGCTAAAGAAACCAAAATATTATAAACAACCTCTAAAATATCTTAAAACCCGCCAAAACTGATCAAAACATTCTGAAAATCGGCCAACATATTAGAAAACCAGCCAGAACTGATCAAACAAAAAAAAAACCCTTGCCAAAACATAACAAAAAAAAATGAAAACCAAGCAAAACCTTCCAAATACATGCCAAAATATTTTAAACTAGACAAAACAAATCAAAACATTCCAAAACCCACAAAATAATATTAAAAAGAAATCAAAACCAACCAAAACATTCTAGAAAACCGACCAAAACATTCTGAAAACCCGCAAAATCAAAATAAAAACAAATCAAAACCAAGCAAAACATTCCAAAAACCTGACAAAATAGTTTAGAACCCGCCAAAACTGACCAAAACATTCTGAAAAGATGCCAAAATACTAGAAAACCAGTCAGAAGGGATCAAAACATTCAATAACTTGCCAAAACATAATCAAAACAAATGAAAGCAAACCCAAACATTCCAAATACCCGCCAAAATATTTTAAAACCCGCCAAAAGGAATCCAAACGTTCCACAACCTGCCAACACAATAAAAACAACACAAGAGAAAACAAAACATTCTAAAACACCACCAAAACATTCCGAAAACCCGCCAAAACATCATAAAAACAAATCAAAACAAACCAAACAATAAGAGGAACACGGCAACATATTGGCAAGCAAGAGACGGAGAGCGCGGCACCTTCTAGGAGGCCAAGAAGGAAGCCGCACAACACCTGCACTGTGTCTGCAACTTTCAAACTGCTAGAAGCTAGTGGCTTGCCACTGGCCTGCCTCTTCAATTGCCATTAGCATTCCAATGGAAGCTATTCTTGGACAACTTTGCTCTGCTTGCTGCTAGTTCTGCCCCAGCCTACCATAGATAACCTTGCTCTTGCCTTGAGGCTCTGAGATGCCAAGAACTTGTCAACTTCAAAGGGCGGGCCGGGCTACATCTACTCAGCTGCCACAGTTTCTCCTTGCTAGACCTAGTGGGAAAGCATTTTGCTGAGATGCAGAAGGCAAGAAACGCAGCATACGGAAACGCGGAGCTGTCCCAAGTGCCGCTGCCTAGGCGTCTTTCCGCAGAAGGAGCGCCCCGGAGCGCACCGCAACCGGCGCCGTCATCTCTGCGCAACGAGCCAAAATATTTTAAAACCCGCCAAAACTAATCCAAAAATATTTTCAAACCCGCCAAAATAGAAAACCAGACAGAAGAGATCAATACATTCGAAAAAACCTGACAAAACATGATCAAGCCCACCAAAGCTAATCCAAACACACCAAAAACTGGGCTAAACAGAATCAAAACAAATCAAAACAAATCGAAACCTTCTAAAAACCCACCAAAATATTTCAAAACCCGTCAAAACTAATCAAAACATTCCGAACACCCGCCAAAACATTCCGAACACCCGCCAAAAGGAATCCAAACATTCCAAAACCTGCCAACACAATAAAAACAACTCAAGAGAATACAAAACATTCTAAAACCCAACCAAAACATTCCGAAAACCCACCAAAACATCATAAAAACAAATCAAAACCAACCAAAATATTCCGAACACCCGCCAAAATAATTTAGACCCGCAAAACTCATCAAAACTTTCTGAAAAGATGCCAAAACATTAGAAAACCAGACAGAACTGATCAAAACATTGAAAAAACTAGGCAAAACATCATAAAAACAAATCAAAACCAACCAAAAAATTCCAAAAACCTGACAAAATAGTTTAGAACCTGCCAAAACTGATCAAAACATTCTGAAAAGATGCCAAAATACTAGAAAACCAGTCAGAAGTGATCGAAACTTTCAATAACTTGCCAAAACATAATCAAAACAAATGAAAGCAAACCAAAAACATTCCAAATACCCGCCAAAATATTTGAAAACCCGCCAAAAGGAATCCAAATATTCCACAACCTGCCAAGACAATAAAAAGAGCACAAGAGAAAACAAAACATTCTAAAACACCACCAAAACATTCCGAAAACCCGCCAAAACATCATAAAAACAAATCAAAACAAACCAAACAATAGGAGGAACACGGCAACATATTGGCAAGCAAGAGACGGAGAGCGCGGCACCTTCTAGGAGGCCAAGAAGGAAGCCGCACAACACCTGCACTGTGTCTGCAACTTTCAAACTGCTAGAAGCTAGTGGCTTGCCACTGGCCTGCCTCTTCAATTGCCATTAGCATTCCAATGGAAGCTATTCTTGGACAACTTTGCTCTGCTTGCTGCTAGTTCTGCCCCAGCCTACCATAGAGAACCTTGCTCTTGCCTTGAGGCTCTGAGATGCCAAGAACTTGTCAACTTCAAAGGGCGGGCCGGGCTACATCTACTCAGCTGCCACAGTTTCTCCTTGCTAGACCTAGTGGGAAAGCATTTTGCTGAGATGCAGAAGGCAAGAAACGCAGCATACGGAGACGCGGAGCTGTCCCAAGTGCCGCTGCCTAGGCGTCTTTCCGCAGAAGGAGCGCCCCGGAGCGCACCGCAACCGGCGCCGTCATCTCTGCGCAAAGAGCCAAAATATTTTCAAACCCGCCAAAACTAATCCAAAAATATTTTCAAACCCGCCAAAATAGAAAACCAGACAGAAGAGATCAATACATTCGAAAAAACCTGACAAAACATGATCAAGCCCACCAAAGCTAATCCAAACACACCAAAAACTGGGCTAAACAGAATCAAAACAAATCAAAACAAATCGAAACCTTCTAAAAACCCACCAAAATATTTCAAAACCCGTCAAAACTAATCAAAACATTCCGAACACCCGCCAAAACATTCCGAACACCCGCCAAAAGGAATCCAAACATTCCAAAACCTGCCAACACAATAAAAACAACTCAAGAGAATACAAAACATTCTAAAACCCAACCAAAACATTCCGAAAACCCACCAAAACATCATAAAAACAAATCAAAACCAACCAAAATATTCCGAAAACCCGCCAAAATAATTTAGACCCGCAAAACTCATCAAAACTTTCTGAAAAGATGCCAAAACATTAGAAAACCAGACAGAACTGATCAAAACATTGAAAAAACTAGGCAAAACATCATAAAAACAAATCAAAACCAACCAAAAAATTCCAAAAACCTGACAAAATAGTTTAGAACCTGCCAAAACTGATCAAAACATTCTGAAAAGATGCCAAAATACTAGAAAACCAGTCAGAAGTGATCGAAACTTTCAATAACTTGCCAAAACATAATCAAAACAAATGAAAGCAAACCAAAAACATTCCAAATACCCGCCAAAATATTTGAAAACCCGCCAAAAGGAATCCAAATATTCCACAACCTGCCAAGACAATAAAAACAACACAAGAGAAAACAAAACATTCTAAAACACCACCAAAACATTCCGAAAACCCACCAAAACATCATCAAAACAAATCAAAACAAACCAAACAATAGGAGGAACACGGCAACATATTGGCAAGCAAGAGACGGAGAGCGCGGCACCTTCTAGGAGGCCAAGAAGGAAGCCGCACAACACCTGCACTGTGTCTGCAACTTTCAAACTGCTAGAAGCTAGTGGCTTGCCACTGGCCTGCCTCTTCAATTGCCATTAGCATTCCAATGGAAGCTATTCTTGGACAACTTTGCTCTGCTTGCTGCTAGTTCTGCCCCAGCCTACCATAGAGAACCTTGCTCTTGCCTTGAGGCTCTGAGATGCCAAGAACTTGTCAACTTCAAAGGGCGGGCCGGGCTACATCTACTCAGCTGCCACAGTTTCTCCTTGCTAGACCTAGTGGGAAAGCATTTTGCTGAGATGCAGAAGGCAAGAAACGCAGCATACGGAGACGCGGAGCTGTCCCAAGTGCCGCTGCCTAGGCGTCTTTCCGCAGAAGGAGCGCCCCGGAGCGCACCGCAACCGGCGCCGTCATCTCTGCGCAAAGAGCCAAAATATTTTAAAACCCGCCAAAACTAATCCAAAAATATTTTCAAACCCGCCAAAATAGAAAACCAGACAGAAGAGATCAATACATTCGAAAAAACCTGACAAAACATGATCAAGCCCACCAAAGCTAATCCAAACACACCAAAAACTGGGCTAAACAGAATCAAAACAAATCAAAACCTTCTAAAAGCCCGCCAAAATATTTCAAAACCCGTCAAAACTAATCAAAATATTCCAAATACCCGCCAAAACATTCCGAACACCCACCAAAAGGAATCCAAACATTCCAAAACCTGTCAACACAATAAAAACAACTCAAGAGAATACAAAACATTCTAAAACCCAACCAACACATTCCGAAAACCCGCCAAAACATCATAAAAACAAATCAAAACCAACCAAAATATTCCGAAAACCCGCCAAAATTATTTAGACCCGCAAAACTCATCAAAACATTCTAAAAAGATGCCAAAACATTAGAAAACCAGCCAGAACTGATCAAAACATTCAAAAAACTTGGCAAAACATCATAAAAACAAATCAAAACCAACCAAAACATTCCAAAAACCCGACAAAATAGTTTAGAACCTGCCAAAACTGATCAAAACATTCGGAAAAGATGCCAAAATACTAGAAAACCAGTCAGAAGTGATCGAAACATTCAAAAAACCCGCCAAAATATAGTAAAAACAAAGCTAAAGAAACCAAAATATTATAAACAACCTCTAAAATATCTTAAAACCCGCCAAAACTGATCAAAACATTCTGAAAATCGGCCAACATATTAGAAAACCAGCCAGAACTGATCAAACCAAAAAAAAACCCTTGCCAAAACATAACAAAAAAAAATGAAAACCAAGCAAAACCTTCCAAATACATGCCAAAATATTTTAAACTAGACAAAACAAATCAAAACATTCCAAAACCCACAAAATAATATTAAAAAGAAATCAAAACCAACCAAAACATTCTAGAAAACCGACCAAAACATTCTGAAAACCCGCAAAATCAAAATAAAAACAAATCAAAACCAAGCAAAACATTCCAAAAACCCAACAAAATAGTTTAGAACCCGCCAAAACTGACCAAAACATTCTGAAAAGATGCCAAAATACTAGAAAACCAGTCAGAAGTGATCAAAACATTCAATAACTTGCCAAAACATAATCAAAACAAATGAAAGCAAACCCAAACATTCCAAATACCCGCCAAAATATTTTAAAACCCGCCAAAAGGAATCCAAACGTTCCACAACCTGCCAACACAATAAAAACAACACAAGAGAAAACAAAACATTCTAAAACACCACCAAAACATTCCGAAAACCCGCCAAAACATCATAAAAACAAATCAAAACAAACCAAACAATAAGAGGAACACGGCAACATATTGGCAAGCAAGAGACGGAGAGCGCGGCACCTTCTAGGAGGCCAAGAAGGAAGCCGCACAACACCTGCACTGTGTCTGCAACTTTCAAACTGCTAGAAGCTAGTGGCTTGCCACTGGCCTGCCTCTTCAATTGCCATTAGCATTCCAATGGAAGGTATTCTTGGACAACTTTGCTCTGCTTGCTGCTAGTTCTGCCCCAGCCTACCATAGATAACCTTGCTCTTGCCTTGAGGCTCTGAGATGCCAAGAACTTGTCAACTTCAAAGGGCGGGCCGGGCTACATCTACTCAGCTGCCACAGTTTCTCCTTGCTAGACCTAGTGGGAAAGCATTTTGCTGAGATGCAGAAGGCAAGAAACGCAGCATACGGAGACGCGGAGCTGTCCCAAGTGCCGCTGCCTAGGCGTCTTTCCGCAGAAGGAGCGCCCCGGAGCGCACCGCAACCGGCGCCGTCATCTCTGCGCAAAGAGCCAAAATATTTTCAAACCCGCCAAAACTAATCCAAAAATATTTTCAAACCCGCCAAAATAGAAAACCAGACAGAAGAGATCAATACATTCGAAAAAACCTGACAAAACATGATCAAGCCCACCAAAGCTAATCCAAACACACCAAAAACTGGGCTAAACAGAATCAAAACAAATCAAAACCTTCTAAAAGCCCGCCAAAATATTTCAAAACCCGTCAAAACTAATCAAAATATTCCAAATACTCGCCAAAACATTCCGAACACCCACCAAAAGGAATCCAAACATTCCAAAACCTGCCAACACAATAAAAACAACTCAAGAGAATACAAAACATTCTAAAACCCAACCAACACATTCCGAAAACCCGCCAAAACATCATAAAAACAAATCAAAACCAACCAAAATATTCCGAAAACCCGCCAAAATTATTTAGACCCACAAAACTCATCAAAACATTCTAAAAAGATGCCAAAACATTAGAAAACCAGACAGAACTGATCAAAACATTCAAAAAACTTGGCAAAACATCATAAAAACAAATCAAAACCAACCAAAACATTCCAAAAACCCGACAAAATAGTTTAGAACCTGCCAAAACTGATCAAAACATTCGGAAAAGATGCCAAAATACTAGAAAACCAGTCAGAAGTGATCGAAACATTCAAAAAACCCGCCAAAATATAGTAAAAACAAAGCTAAAGAAACCAAAATATTATAAACAACCTCTAAAATATCTTAAAACCCACCAAAACTGATCAAAACATTCTGAAAATCGGCCAACATATTAGAAAACCAGCCAGAACTGATCAAACAAAAAAAAAACCCTTGCCAAAACATAACAAAAAAAAATGAAAACCAAGCAAAACCTTCCAAATACATGCCAAAATATTTTAAACTAGACAAAACAAATCAAAACATTCCAAAACCCACAAAATAATATTAAAAAGAAATCAAAACCAACCAAAACATTCTAGAAAACCGACCAAAACATTCTGAAAACCCGCAAAATCAAAATAAAAACAAATCAAAACCAAGCAAAACATTCCAAAAACCCAACAAAATAGTTTAGAACCCGCCAAAACTGATCAAAACACTCTGAAAAGATGCCAAAATAGTAGAAAACCAGTCAGAAGTGATCAAAACATTCAATAACTTGCCAAAACATAATCAAAACAAATGAAAGCAAACCCAAACATTCCAAATACCCGCCAAAATATTTTAAAACCCGCCAAAAGGAATCCAAACGTTCCACAACCTGCCAACACAATAAAAACAACACAAGAGAAAACAAAACATTCTAAAACACCACCAAAACATTCCGAAAACCCGCCAAAACATCATCAAAACAAATCAAAACAAACCAAACAATAGGAGGAACACGGCAACATATTGGCAAGCAAGAGACGGAGAGCGCGGCACCTTCTAGGAGGCCAAGAAGGAAGCCGCACAACACCTGAACTGTGTCTGCAACTTTCAAACTGCTAGAAGCTAGTGGCTTGCCACTGGCCTGCATCTTCAATTGCCATTAGCATTCCAATGGAAGGTATTCTTGGACAACTTTGCTCTGCTTGCTGCTAGTTCTGCCCCAGCCTACCATAGATAACCTTGCTCTTGCCTTGAGGCTCTGAGATGCCAAGAACTTGTCAACTTCAAAGGGCGGGCCGGGCTACATCTACTCAGCTGCCACAGTTTCTCCTTGCTAGACCTAGTGGGAAAGCATTTTGCTGAGATGCAGAAGGCAAGAAACGCAGCATACGGAGACGCGGAGCTGTCCCAAGTGCCGCTGCCTAGGCGTCTTTCCGCAGAAGGAGCGCCCCGAAGCGCACCGCAACCGGCGCCGTCATGTCTGCGCAAAGAGCCAAAATATTTTAAAACCCGCCAAAACTAATCCAAAAATATTTTCAAACCCGCCAAAATAGAAAACCAGACAGAAGAGATCAATACATTCGAAAAAACCTGACAAAACATGATCAAGCCCACCAAAGCTAATCCAAACACACCAAAAACTGGGCTAAACAGAATCAAAACAAATCAAAACAAATCGAAACCTTCTAAAAACCCACCAAAATATTTCAAAACCCGTCAAAACTAATCAAAACATTCCGAACACCCGCCAAAACATTCCGAACACCCGCCAAAAGGAATCCAAACATTCCAAAACCTGCCAACACAATAAAAACAACTCAAGAGAATACAAAACATTCTAAAACCCAACCAACACATTCCGAAAACCCGCCAAAACATCATAAAAAAAAAATCAAAACCAACCAAAATATTCCGAAAACCCGCCAAAATAATTTAGACCCGCAAAACTCATCAAAACTTTCTGAAAAGATGCCAAAACATTAGAAAACCAGACAGAACTGATCAAAACATTGAAAAAACTAGGCAAAACATCATAAAAACAAATCAAAACCAACCAAAAAATTCCAAAAACCTGACAAAATAGTTTAGAACCTGCCAAAACTGATCAAAACATTCTGAAAAGATGCCAAAATACTAGAAAACCAGTCAGAAGTGATCGAAACTTTCAATAACTGATCAAAACATAATCAAAACAAATGAAAGCAAACCAAAAACATTCCAAATACCCGCCAAAATATTTGAAAACCCGCCAAAAGGAATCCAAATATTCCACAACCTGCCAAGACAATAAAAACAACACAAGAGAAAACAAAACATTCTAAAACACCACCAAAACATTCCGAAAACCCACCAAAACATCATCAAAACAAATCAAAACAAACCAAACAATAGGACGAACACGGCAACATATTGGCAAGCAAGAGACGGAGAGCGCGGCACCTTCTAGGAGGCCAAGAAGGAAGCCGCACAACACCTGCACTGTGTCTGCAACTTTGAAACTGCTAGAAGCTAGTGGCTTGCCACTGGCCTGCCTCTTCAATTGCCATTAGCATTCCAATGGAAGCTATTCTTGGACAACTTTGCTCTGCTTGCTGCTAGTTCTGCCCCAGCCTACCATAGAGAACCTTGCTCTTGCCTTGAGGCTCTGAGATGCCAAGAACTTGTCAACTTCAAAGGGCGGGCCGGGCTACATCTACTCAGCTGCCACAGTTTCTCCTTGCTAGACCTAGTGGGAAAGCATTTTGCTGAGATGCAGAAGGCAAGAAACGCAGCATACGGAGACGCGGAGCTGTCCCAAGTGCCGCTGCCTAGGCGTCTTTCCGCAGAAGGAGCGCCCCGGAGCGCACCGCAACCGGCGCCGTCATCTCTGCGCAAAGAGCCAAAATATTTTAAAACCCGCCAAAACTAATCCAAAAATATTTTCAAACCCGCCAAAATAGAAAACCAGACAGAAGAGATCAATACATTCGAAAAAACCTGACAAAACATGATCAAGCCCACCAAAGCTAATCCAAACACACCAAAAACTGGGCTAAACAGAATCAAAACAAATCAAAACCTTCTAAAAGCCCGCCAAAATATTTCAAAACCCGTCAAAACTAATCAAAATATTCCAAATACCCGCCAAAACATTCCGAACACCCACCAAAAGGAATCCAAACATTCCAAAACCTGTCAACACAATAAAAACAACTCAAGAGAATACAAAACATTCTAAAACCCAACCAACACATTCCGAAAACCCGCCAAAACATCATAAAAACAAATCAAAACCAACCAAAATATTCCGAAAACCCGCCAAAATTATTTAGACCCACAAAACTCATCAAAACATTCTAAAAAGATGCCAAAACATTAGAAAACCAGCCAGAACTGATCAAAACATTCAAAAAACTTGGCAAAACATCATAAAAACAAATCAAAACCAAGCAAAACATTCCAAAAACCCGACAAAATAGTTTAGAACCTGCCAAAACTGATCAAAACATTCGGAAAAGATGCCAAAATACTAGAAAACCAGTCAGAAGTGATCGAAACATTCAAAAAACCCGCCAAAATATAGTAAAAACAAAGCTAAAGAAACCAAAATATTATAAACAACCTCTAAAATATCTTAAAACCCGCCAAAACTGATCAAAACATTCTGAAAATCGGCCAACATATTAGAAAACCAGCCAGAACTGATCAAACAAAAAAAAAACCCTTGCCAAAACATAACAAAAAAAAATGAAAACCAAGCAAAACCTTCCAAATACATGCCAAAATATTTTAAACTAGACAAAACAAATCAAAACATTCCAAAACCCACAAAATAATATTAAAAAGAAATCAAAACCAACCAAAACATTCTAGAAAACCGACCAAAACATTCTGAAAACCCGCAAAATCAAAATAAAAACAAATCAAAACCAAGCAAAACATTCCAAAAACCCAACAAAATAGTTTAGAACCCGCCAAAACTGATCAAAACATTCTGAAAAGATGCCAAAATACTAGAAAACCAGTCAGAAGTGATCGAAACATTCAATAACTTGCCAAAACATAATCAAAACAAATGAAAGCAAACCCAAACATTCCAAATACCCGCCAAAATATTTTAAAACCCGCCAAAAGGAATCCAAACATTCCAAAACCTGCCAACACAATAAAAACAACACAAGAGAAAACAAAACATTCTAAAACACCACCAAAACATTCCGAAAACCCGCCAAAACATCATAAAAACAAATCAAAACAAACCAAACAATAAGAGGAACACGGCAACATATTGGCAAGCAAGAGACGGAGAGCGCGGCACCTTCTAGGAGGCCAAGAAGGAAGCCGCACAACACCTGCACTGTGTCTGCAACTTTCAAACTGCTAGAAGCTAGTGGCTTGCCACTGGCCTGCCTCTTCAATTGCCATTAGCATTCCAATGGAAGCTATTCTTGGACAACTTTGCTCTGCTTGCTGCTAGTTCTGCCCCAGCCTACCATAGATAACCTTGCTCTTGCCTTGAGGCTCTGAGATGCCAAGAACTTGTCAACTTCAAAGGGCGGGCCGGGCTACATCTACTCAGCTGCCACAGTTTCTCCTTGCTAGACCTAGTGGGAAAGCATTTTGCTGAGATGCAGAAGGCAAGAAACGCAGCATACGGAGACGCGGAGCTGTCCCAAGTGCCGCTGCCTAGGCGGCTTTCCGCAGAAGGAGCGCCCCGGAGCGCACCGCAACCGGCGCCGTCATCTCTGCGCAAAGAGCCAAAATATTTTAAAACCCGCCAAAACTAATCCAAAAATATTTTCAAACCCGCCAAAATAGAAAACCAGACAGAAGTCATCAATACATTCGAAAAAACCTGACAAAACATGATCAAGCCCACCAAAGCTAATCCAAACACACCAAAAACTGGGCTAAACAGAATCAAAACAAATCAAAACAAATCGAAACCTTCTAAAAACCCACCAAAATATTTCAAAACCCGTCAAAACTAATCAAAACATTCCGAACACCCGCCAAAACATTCCGAACACCCGCCAAAAGGAATCCAAACATTCCAAAACCTGCCAACACAATAAAAACAACTCAAGAGAATACAAAACATTCTAAAACCCAACCAAAACATTCCGAAAACCCACCAAAACATCATAAAAACAAATCAAAACCAACCAAAATATTCCGAAAACCCGCCAAAATAATTTAGACCCGCAAAACTCATCAAAACTTTCTGAAAAGATGCCAAAACATTAGAAAACCAGACAGAACTGATCAAAACATTGAAAAAACTAGGCAAAACATCATAAAAACAAATCAAAACCAACCAAAAAATTCCAAAAACCTGACAAAATAGTTTAGAACCTGCCAAAACTGATCAAAACATTCTGAAAAGATGCCAAAATACTAGAAAACCAGTCAGAAGTGATCGAAACTTTCAATAACTTGCCAAAACATAATCAAAACAAATGAAAGCAAACCAAAAACATTCCAAATACCCGCCAAAATATTTGAAAACCCGCCAAAAGGAAT
This sequence comes from Passer domesticus, assembly GCF_036417665.1. Lineage (NCBI taxonomy): Eukaryota > Metazoa > Chordata > Aves > Passeriformes > Passeridae > Passer > Passer domesticus. Next base: position 64,721,313 of record NC_087478.1, read on the forward strand.
CCAAATATTCCACAACCTGCCAAGACAATAAAAACAACACAAGAGAAAACAAAACATTCTAAAACACCACCAAAACATTCCGAAAACCCACCAAAACATCATCAAAACAAATCAAAACAAACCAAACAATAGGACGAACACGGCAACATATTGGCAAGCAAGAGACGGAGAGCGCGGCACCTTCTAGGAGGCCAAGAAGGAAGCCGCACAACACCTGCACTGTGTCTGCAACTTTGAAACTGCTAGAAGCTAGTGGCTTGCCACTGGCCTGCCTCTTCAATTGCCATTAGCATTCCAATGGAAGCTATTCTTGGACAACTTTGCTCTGCTTGCTGCTAGTTCTGCCCCAGCCTACCATAGAGAACCTTGCTCTTGCCTTGAGGCTCTGAGATGCCAAGAACTTGTCAACTTCAAAGGGCGGGCCGGGCTACATCTACTCAGCTGCCACAGTTTCTCCTTGCTAGACCTAGTGGGAAAGCATTTTGCTGAGATGCAGAAGGCAAGAAACGCAGCATACGGAGACGCGGAGCTGTCCCAAGTGCCGCTGCCTAGGCGTCTTTCCGCAGAAGGAGCGCCCCGGAGCGCACCGCAACCGGCGCCGTCATCTCTGCGCAAAGAGCCAAAATATTTTAAAACCCGCCAAAACTAATCCAAAAATATTTTCAAACCCGCCAAAATAGAAAACCAGACAGAAGAGATCAATACATTCGAAAAAACCTGACAAAACATGATCAAGCCCACCAAAGCTAATCCAAACACACCAAAAACTGGGCTAAACAGAATCAAAACAAATCAAAACCTTCTAAAAGCCCGCCAAAATATTTCAAAACCCGTCAAAACTAATCAAAATATTCCAAATACCCGCCAAAACATTCCGAACACCCACCAAAAGGAATCCAAACATTCCAAAACCTGTCAACACAATAAAAACAACTCAAGAGAATACAAAACATTCTAAAACCCAACCAACACATTCCGAAAACCCGCCAAAACATCATAAAAACAAATCAAAACCAACCAAAATATTCCGAAAACCCGCCAAAATTATTTAGACCCACAAAACTCATCAAAACATTCTAAAAAGATGCCAAAACATTAGAAAACCAGCCAGAACTGATCAAAACATTCAAAAAACTTGGCAAAACATCATAAAAACAAATCAAAACCAAGCAAAACATTCCAAAAACCCGACAAAATAGTTTAGAACCTGCCAAAACTGATCAAAACATTCGGAAAAGATGCCAAAATACTAGAAAACCAGTCAGAAGTGATCGAAACATTCAAAAAACCCGCCAAAATATAGTAAAAACAAAGCTAAAGAAACCAAAATATTATAAACAACCTCTAAAATATCTTAAAACCCGCCAAAACTGATCAAAACATTCTGAAAATCGGCCAACATATTAGAAAACCAGCCAGAACTGATCAAACAAAAAAAAAACCCTTGCCAAAACATAACAAAAAAAAATGAAAACCAAGCAAAACCTTCCAAATACATGCCAAAATATTTTAAACTAGACAAAACAAATCAAAACATTCCAAAACCCACAAAATAATATTAAAAAGAAATCAAAACCAACCAAAACATTCTAGAAAACCGACCAAAACATTCTGAAAACCCGCAAAATCAAAATAAAAACAAATCAAAACCAAGCAAAACATTCCAAAAACCCAACAAAATAGTTTAGAACCCGCCAAAACTGATCAAAACATTCTGAAAAGATGCCAAAATACTAGAAAACCAGTCAGAAGTGATCGAAACATTCAATAACTTGCCAAAACATAATCAAAACAAATGAAAGCAAACCCAAACATTCCAAATACCCGCCAAAATATTTTAAAACCCGCCAAAAGGAATCCAAACGTTCCAAAACCTGCCAACACAATAAAAACAACACAAGAGAAAACAAAACATTCTAAAACACCACCAAAACATTCCGAAAACCCGCCAAAACATCATAAAAACAAATCAAAACAAACCAAACAATAAGAGGAACACGGCAACATATTGGCAAGCAAGAGACGGAGAGCGCAGCACCTTCTAGGAGGCCAAGAAGGAAGCCGCACAACACCTGCACTGTGTCTGCAACTTTCAAACTGCTAGAAGCTAGTGGCTTGCCACTGGCCTGCCTCTTCAATTGCCATTAGCATTCCAATGGAAGCTATTCTTGGACAACTTTGCTCTGCTTGCTGCTAGTTCTGCCCCAGCCTACCATAGATAACCTTGCTCTTGCCTTGAGGCTCTGAGATGCCAAGAACTTGTCAACTTCAAAGGGCGGGCCGGGCTACATCTACTCAGCTGCCACAGTTTCTCCTTGCTAGACCTAGTGGGAAAGCATTTTGCTGAGATGCAGAAGGCAAGAAACGCAGCATACGGAGACGCGGAGCTGTCCCAAGTGCCGCTGCCTAGGCGGCTTTCCGCAGAAGGAGCGCCCCGGAGCGCACCGCAACCGGCGCCGTCATCTCTGCGCAAAGAGCCAAAATATTTTAAAACCCGCCAAAACTAATCCAAAAATATTTTCAAACCCGCCAAAATAGAAAACCAGACAGAAGAGATCAATACATTCGAAAAAACCTGACAAAACATGATCAAGCCCACCAAAGCTAATCCAAACACACCAAAAACTGGGCTAAACAGAATCAAAACAAATCAAAACAAATCGAAACCTTCTAAAAACCCACCAAAATATTTCAAAACCCGTCAAAACTAATCAAAACATTCCGAACACCCGCCAAAACATTCCGAACACCCGCCAAAAGGAATCCAAACATTCCAAAACCTGCCAACACAATAAAAACAACTCAAGAGAATACAAAACATTCTAAAACCCAACCAAAACATTCCGAAAACCCACCAAAACATCATAAAAACAAATCAAAACCAACCAAAATATTCCGAAAACCCGCCAAAATAATTTAGACCCGCAAAACTCATCAAAACTTTCTGAAAAGATGCCAAAACATTAGAAAACCAGACAGAACTGATCAAAACATTGAAAAAACTAGGCAAAACATCATAAAAACAAATCAAAACCAACCAAAAAATTCCAAAAACCTGACAAAATAGTTTAGAACCTGCCAAAACTGATCAAAACATTCTGAAAAGATGCCAAAATACTAGAAAACCAGTCAGAAGTGATCGAAACTTTCAATAACTTGCCAAAACATAATCAAAACAAATGAAAGCAAACCAAAAACATTCCAAATACCCGCCAAAATATTTGAAAACCCGCCAAAAGGAATCCAAATATTCCACAACCTGCCAAGACAATAAAAACAACACAAGAGAAAACAAAACATTCTAAAACACCACCAAAACATTCCGAAAACCCACCAAAACATCATCAAAACAAATCAAAACAAACCAAACAATAGGAGGAACACGGCAACATATTGGCAAGCAAGAGACGGAGAGCGCGGCACCTTCTAGGAGGCCAAGAAGGAAGCCGCACAACACCTGCACTGTGTCTGCAACTTTCAAACTGCTAGAAGCTAGTGGCTTGCCACTGGCCTGCCTCTTCAATTGCCATTAGCATTCCAATGGAAGCTATTCTTGGACAACTTTGCTCTGCTTGCTGCTAGTTCTGCCCCAGCCTACCATAGAGAACCTTGCTCTTGCCTTGAGGCTCTGAGATGCCAAGAACTTGTCAACTTCAAAGGGCGGGCCGGGCTACATCTACTCAGCTGCCACAGTTTCTCCTTGCTAGACCTAGTGGGAAAGCATTTTGCTGAGATGCAGAAGGCAAGAAACGCAGCATACGGAGACGCGGAGCTGTCCCAAGTGCCGCTGCCTAGGCGTCTTTCCGCAGAAGGAGCGCCCCGGAGCGCACTGCAACCGGCGCCGTCATCTCTGCGCAAAGAGCCAAAATATTTTCAAACCCGCCAAAACTAATCCAAAAATATTTTCAAACCCGCCAAAATAGAAAACCAGACAGAAGAGATCAATACATTCGAAAAACCTGACAAAACATGATCAAGCCCACCAAAGCTAATCCAAACACACCAAAAACTGGGCTAAACAGAATCAAAACAAATCAAAACAAATCAAAACCTTCTAAAAACCCACCAAAATATTTCAAAACCCGTCAAAACTAATCAAAACATTCCGAACACCCGCCAAAACATTCCGAACACCCGCCAAAAGGAATCCAAACATTCCAAAACCTGCCAACACAATAAAAACAACTCAAGAGAATACAAAACATTCTAAAACCCAACCAAAACATTCCGAAAACCCACCAAAACATCATAAAAACAAATCAAAACCAACCAAAATATTCCGAAAACCCGCCAAAATAATTTAGACCCGCAAAACTCATCAAAACTTTCTGAAAAGATGCCAAAACATTAGAAAACCAGACAGAACTGATCAAAACATTGAAAAAACTAGGCAAAACATCATAAAAACAAATCAAAACCAACCAAAAAATTCCGAAAACCTGACAAAATAGTTTAGAACCCGCCAAAACTGATCAAAACATTCTGAAAAGATGCCAAAATACTAGAAAACCAGTCAGAAGTGATCAAAACATTCAATAACTTGCCAAAACATAATCAAAACAAATGAAAGCAAACCCAAACATTCCAAATACCCGCCAAAATATTTTAAAACCCGCCAAAAGGAATCCAAACGTTCCAAAACCTGCCAACACAATAAAAACAACACAAGAGAAAACAAAACATTCTAAAACACCACCAAAACATTCCGAAAACCCGCCAAAACATCATCAAAACAAATCAAAACAAACCAAACAATAAGAGGAACACGGCAACATATTGGCAAGCAAGAGACGGAGAGCGCGGCACCTTCTAGGAGGCCAAGAAGGAAGCCGCACAACACCTGCACTGTGTCTGCAACTTTCAAACTGCTAGAAGCTAGTGGCTTGCCACTGGCCTGCCTCTTCAATTGCCATTAGCATTCCAATGGAAGGTATTCTTGGACAACTTTGCTCTGCTTGCTGCTAGTTCTGCCCCAGCCTACCATAGAGAACCTTGCTCTTGCCTTGAGGCTCTGAGATGCCAAGAACTTGTCAACTTCAAAGGGCGGGCCGGGCTACATCTACTCAGCTGCCACAGTTTCTCCTTGCTAGACCTAGTGGGAAAGCATTTTGCTGAGATGCAGAAGGCAAGAAACGCAGCATACGGAGACGCGGAGCTGTCCCAAGTGCCGCTGCCTAGGCGTCTTTCCGCAGAAGGAGCGCCCCGGAGCGCACCGCAACCGGCGCCGTCATCTCTGCGCAAAGAGCCAAAATATTTTAAAACCCGCCAAAACTAATCCAAAAATATTTTCTAACCCGCCAAAATAGAAAACCAGACAGAAGAGATCAATACATTCGAAAAAACCTGACAAAACATGATCAAGCCCACCAAAGCTAATCCAAACACACCAAAAACTGGGCTAAACAGAATCAAAACAAATCAAAACCTTCTAAAAGCCCGCCAAAATATTTCAAAACCCGTCAAAACTAATCAAAATATTCCAAATACCCGCCAAAACATTCCGAACACCCACCAAAAGGAATCCAAACATTCCAAAACCTGTCAACACAATAAAAACAACTCAAGAGAATACAAAACATTCTAAAACCCAACCAACACATTCCGAAAACCCGCCAAAACATCATAAAAACAAATCAAAACCAACCAAAATATTCCGAAAACCCGCCAAAATTATTTAGACCCACAAAACTCATCAAAACATTCTAAAAAGATGCCAAAACATTAGAAAACCAGCCAGAACTGATCAAAACATTGAAAAAACTAGGCAAAACATCATAAAAACAAATCAAAACCAACCAAAACATTCCTAAAACCCGACAAAATAGTTTAGAACCTGCCAAAACTGATCAAAACATTCGGAAAAGATGCCAAAATACTAGAAAACCAGTCAGAAGTGATCGAAACATTCAAAAAACCCGCCAAAATATAGTAAAAACAAAGCTAAAGAAACCAAAATATTATAAACAACCTCTAAAATATCTTAAAACCCGCCAAAACTGATCAAAACATTCTGAAAATCGGCCAACATATTAGAAAACCAGCCAGAACTGATCAAACCAAAAAAAAAACCCTTGCCAAAACATAACAAAAAAAAATGAAAACCAAGCAAAACCTTCCAAATACATGCCAAAATATTTTAAACTAGACAAAACAAATCAAAACATTCCAAAACCCACAAAATAATATTAAAAAGAAATCAAAACCAACCAAAACATTCTAGAAAACCGACCAAAACATTCTGAAAACCCGCAAAATCAAAATAAAAACAAATCAAAACCAAGCAAAACATTCCAAAAACCTGACAAAATAGTTTAGAACCCGCCAAAACTGATCAAAACATTCTGAAAAGATGCCAAAATACTAGAAAACCAGTCAGAAGTGATCAAAACATTCAATAACTTGCCAAAACATAATCAAAACAAATGAAAGCAAACCCAAACATTCCAAATACCCGCCAAAATATTTTAAAACCCGCCAAAAGGAATCCAAACGTTCCAAAACCTGCCAACACAATAAAAACAACACAAGAGAAAACAAAACATTCTAAAACACCACCAAAACATTCCGAAAACCCGCCAAAACATCATAAAAACAAATCAAAACAAACCAAACAATAAGAGGAACACGGCAACATATTGGCAAGCAAGAGACGGAGAGCGCGGCACCTTCTAGGAGGCCAAGAAGGAAGCCGCACAACACCTGCACTGTGTCTGCAACTTTCAAACTGCTAGAAGCTAGTGGCTTGCCACTGGCCTGCCTCTTCAATTGCCATTAGCATTCCAATGGAAGCTATTCTTGGACAACTTTGCTCTGCTTGCTGCTAGTTCTGCCCCAGCCTACCATAGATAACCTTGCTCTTGCCTTGAGGCTCTGAGATGCCAAGAACTTGTCAACTTCAAAGGGCGGGCCGGGCTACATCTACTCAGCTGCCACAGTTTCTCCTTTCTAGACCTAGTGGGAAAGCATTTTGCTGAGATGCAGAAGGCAAGAAACGCAGCATACGGAGACGCGGAGCTGTCCCAAGTGCCGCTGCCTAGGCGTCTTTCCGCAGAAGGAGCGCCCCGGAGCGCACCGCAACCGGCACCGTCATCTCTGCGCAAAGAGCCAAAATATTTTAAAACCCGCCAAAACTAATCCAAAAATATTTTCAAACCCGCCAAAATAGAAAACCAGACAGAAGAGATCAATACATTCGAAAAAACCTGACAAAACATGATCAAGCCCACCAAAGCTAATCCAAACACACCAAAAACTGGGCTAAACAGAATCAAAACAAATCAAAACAAATCGAAACCTTCTAAAAACCCACCAAAATATTTCAAAACCCGTCAAAACTAATCAAAACATTCCGAACACCCGCAAAACATTCCGAACACCCGCCAAAAGGAATCCAAACATTCCAAAACCTGCCAACACAATAAAAACAACTCAAGAGAATACAAAACATTCTAAAACCCAACCACAACATTCCGAAAACCCACCAAAACATCATAAAAACAAATCAAAACCAACCAAAATATTCCGAAAACCCGCCAAAATAATTTAGACCCGCAAAACTCATCAAAACTTTCTGAAAAGATGCCAAAACATTAGAAAACCAGACAGAACTGATCAAAACATTGAAAAAACTAGGCAAAACATCATAAAAACAAATCAAAACCAACCAAAAAATTCCAAAAACCTGACAAAATAGTTTAGAACCTGCCAAAACTGATCAAAACATTCTGAAAAGATGCCAAAATACTAGAAAACCAGTCAGAAGTGATCGAAACTTTCAATAACTGATCAAAACATAATCAAAACAAAAGAAAGCAAACCAAAAACATTCCAAATACCCGCCAAAATATTTGAAAACCCGCCCAAAGGAATCCAAATATTCCACAACCTGCCAACACAATAAAAACAACACAAGAGAAAACAAAACATTCTAAAACACCACCAAAACATTCCGAAAACCCACCAAAACATCATCAAAACAAATCAAAACAAACCAAACAATAGGAGGAACACGGCAACATATTGGCAAGCAAGAGACGGAGAGCGCGGCACCTTCTAGGAGGCCAAGAAGGAAGCCGCACAACACCTGCACTGTGTCTGCAACTTTCAAACTGCTAGAAGCTAGTGGCTTGCCACTGGCCTGCCTCTTCAATTGCCATTAGCATTCCAATGGAAGCTATTCTTGGACAACTTTGCTCTGCTTGCTGCTAGTTCTGCCCCAGCCTACCATAGAGAACCTTGCTCTTGCCTTGAGGCTCTGAGATGCCAAGAACTTGTCAACTTCAAAGGGCGGGCCGGGCTACATCTACTCAGCTGCCACAGTTTCTCCTTGCTAGACCTAGTGGGAAAGCATTTTGCTGAGATGCAGAAGGCAAGAAACGCAGCATACGGAGACGCGGAGCTGTCCCAAGTGCCGCTGCCTAGGCGTCTTTCCGCAGAAGGAGCGCCCCGGAGCGCACCGCAACCGGCGCCGTCATCTCTGCGCAAAGAGCCAAAATATTTTCAAACCCGCCAAAACTAATCCAAAAATATTTTCAAACCCGCCAAAATAGAAAACCAGACAGAAGAGATCAATACATTCGAAAAAACCTGACAAAACATGATCAAGCCCACCAAAGCTAATCCAAACACACCAAAAACTGGGCTAAACAGAATCAAAACAAATCAAAACCTTCTAAAAGCCCGCCAAAATATTTCAAAACCCGTCAAAACTAATCAAAATATTCCAAATACCCGCCAAAACATTCCGAACACCCACCAAAAGGAATCCAAACATTCCAAAACCTGCCAACACAATAAAAACAACTCAAGAGAATACAAAACATTCTAAAACCCAACCAACACATTCCGAAAACCCGCCAAAACATCATAAAAACAAATCAAAACCAACCAAAATATTCCGAAAACCCGCCAAAATTATTTAGACCCGCAAAACTCATCAAAACATTCTAAAAAGATGCCAAAACATTAGAAAACCAGCCAGAACTGATCAAAACATTGAAAAAACTAGGCAAAACATCATAAAAACAAATCAAAACCAACCAAAACATTCCAAAAACCCGACAAAATAGTTTAGAACCTGCCAAAACTGATCAAAACATTCGGAAAAGATGCCAAAATACTAGAAAACCAGTCAGAAGTGATCGAAACATTCAAAAAACCCGCCAAAATATAGTAAAAACAAAGCTAAAGAAACCAAAATATTATAAACAACCTCTAAAATATCTTAAAACCCGCCAAAACTGATCAAAACATTCTGAAAATCGGCCAACATATTAGAAAACCAACCAGAACTGATCAAACCAAAAAAAAAAACCCTTGCCAAAACATAACAAAAAAAAATGAAAACCAAGCAAAACCTTCCAAATACATGCCAAAATATTTTAAACTAGACAAAACAAATCAAAACATTCCAAAACCCACAAAATAATATTAAAAAGAAATCAAAACCAACCAAAACATTCTAGAAAACCGACCAAAACATTCTGAAAACCCGCAAAATCAAAATAAAAACAAATCAAAACCAAGCAAAACATTCCAAAAGCCCAACAAAATAGTTTAGAACCCGCCAAAACTGATCAAAACATTCTGAAAAGATGCCAAAATACTAGAAAACCAGTCAGAAGTGATCAAAACATTCAATAACTTGCCAAAACATAATCAAAACAAATGAAAGCAAACCCAAACATTCCAAATACCCGCCAAAATATTTTAAAACCCGCCAAAAGGAATCCAAACGTTCCACAACCTGCCAACACAATAAAAACAACACAAGAGAAAACAAAACATTCTAAAACACCACCAAAACATTCCGAAAACCCGCCAAAACATCATAAAAACAAATCAAAACAAACCAAACAATAAGAGGAACACGGCAACATATTGGCAAGCAAGAGACGGAGAGCGCGGCACCTTCTAGGAGGCCAAGAAGGAAGCCGCACAACACCTGCACTGTGTCTGCAACTTTCAAACTGCTAGAAGCTAGTGGCTTGCCACTGGCCTGCCTCTTCAATTGCCATTAGCATTCCAATGGAAGCTATTCTTGGACAACTTTGCTCTGCTTGCTGCTAGTTCTGCCCCAGCCTACCATAGAGAACCTTGCTCTTGCCTTGAGGCTCTGAGATGCCAAGAACTTGTCAACTTCAAAGGGCGGGCCGGGCTACATCTACTCAGCTGCCACAGTTTCTCCTTGCTAGACCTAGTGGGAAAGCATTTTGCTGAGATGCAGAAGGCAAGAAACGCAGCATACGGAGACGCGGAGCTGTCCCAAGTGCCGCTGCCTAGGCGTCTTTCCGCAGAAGGAGCGCCCCGGAGCGCACCGCAACCGGCGCCGTCATCTCTGCGCAAAGAGCCAAAATATTTTAAAACCCGCCAAAACTAATCCAAAAATATTTTCAAACCCGCCAAAATAGAAAACCAGACAGAAGAGATCAATACATTCGAAAAAACCTGACAAAACATGATCAAGCCCACCAAAGCTAATCCAAAGACACCAAAAACTGGGCTAAACAGAATCAAAACAAATCAAAACCTTCTAAAAGCCCGCCAAAATATTTCAAAACCCGTCAAAACTAATCAAAATATTCCAAATACCCGCCAAAACATTCCGAACACCCACCAAAAGGAATCCAAACATTCCAAAACCTGTCAACACAATAAAAACAACTCAAGAGAATACAAAACATTCTAAAACCCAACCAACACATTCCGAAAACCCGCCAAAACATCATAAAAACAAATCAAAACCAACCAAAATATTCCGAAAACCCGCCAAAATTATTTAGACCCACAAAACTCATCAAAACATTCTAAAAAGATGCCAAAACATTAGAAAACCAGACAGAACTGATCAAAACATTCAAAAAACTTGGCAAAACATCATAAAAACAAATCAAAACCAACCAAAACATTCCAAAAACCCGACAAAATAGTTTAGAACCTGCCAAAACTGATCAAAACATTCGGAAAAGATGCCAAAATACTAGAAAACCAGTCAGAAGTGATCGAAACATTCAAAAAACCCGCCAAAATATAGTAAAAACAAAGCTAAAGAAACCAAAATATTATAAACAACCTCTAAAATATCTTAAAACCCGCCAAAACTGATCAAAACATTCTGAAAATCGGCCAACATATTAGAAAACCAACCAGAACTGATCAAACCAAAAAAAAACCCTTGCCAAAACATAACAAAAAAAAATGAAAACCAAGCAAAACCTTCCAAATACATGCCAAAATATTTTAAACTAGACAAAACAAATCAAAACATTCCAAAACCCACAAAATAATATTAAAAAGAAATCAAAACCAACCAAAACATTCTAGAAAACCGACCAAAACATTCTGAAAACCCGCAAAATCAAAATAAAAACAAATCAAAACCAAGCAAAACATTCCAAAAACCCAACAAAATAGTTTAGAACCCGCCAAAACTGATCAAAACATTCTGAAAAGATGCCAAAATACTAGAAAACCAGTCAGAAGTGATCAAAACATTCAATAACTTGCCAAAACATAATCAAAACAAATGAAAGCAAACCCAAACATTCCAAATACCCGCCAAAATATTTTAAAACCCGCCAAAAGGAATCCAAACGTTCCACAACCTGCCAACACAATAAAAACAACACAAGAGAAAACAAAACATTCTAAAACACCACCAAAACATTCCGAAAACCCGCCAAAACATCATCAAAACAAATCAAAACAAACCAAACAATAAGAGGAACACGGCAACATATTGGCAAGCAAGAGACGGAGAGCGCGGCACCTTCTAGGAGGCCAAGAAGGAAGCCGCACAACACCTGCACTGTGTCTGCAACTTTCAAACTGCTAGAAGCTAGTGGCTTGCCACTGGCCTGCCTCTTCAATTGCCATTAGCATTCCAATGGAAGCTATTCTTGGACAACTTTGCTCTGCTTGCTGCTAGTTCTGCCCCAGCCTACCATAGATAACCTTGCTCTTGCCTTGAGGCTCTGAGATGCCAAGAACTTGTCAACTTCAAAGGGCGGGCCGGGCTACATCTACTCAGCTGCCACAGTTTCTCCTTTCTAGACCTAGTGGGAAAGCATTTTGCTGAGATGCAGAAGGCAAGAAACGCAGCATACGGAGACGCGGAGCTGTCCCAAGTGCCGCTGCCTAGGCGTCTTTCCGCAGAAGGAGCGCCCCGGAGCGCACCGCAACCGGCGCCGTCATCTCTGCGCAAAGAGCCAAAATATTTTAAAACCCGCCAAAACTAATCCAAAAATATTTTCAAACCCGCCAAAATAGAAAACCAGACAGAAGAGATCAATACATTCGAAAAAACCTGACAAAACATGATCAAGCCCACCAAAGCTAATCCAAACACACCAAAAACTGGGCTAAACAGAATCAAAACAAATCAAAACCTTCTAAAAGCCCGCCAAAATATTTCAAAACCCGTCAAAACTAATCAAAATATTCCAAATACCCGCCAAAACATTCCGAACACCCACCAAAAGGAATCCAAACATTCCAAAACCTGTCAACACAATAAAAACAACTCAAGAGAATACAAAACATTCTAAAACCCAACCAACACATTCCGAAAACCCGCCAAAACATCATAAAAACAAATCAAAACCAACCAAAATATTCCGAAAACCCGCCAAAATTATTTAGACCCACAAAACTCATCAAAACATTCTAAAAAGATGCCAAAACATTAGAAAACCAGACAGAACTGATCAAAACATTCAAAAAACTTGGCAAAACATCATAAAAACAAATCAAAACCAACCAAAACATTCCAAAAACCCGACAAAATAGTTTAGAACCTGCCAAAACTGATCAAAACATTCGGAAAAGATGCCAAAATACTAGAAAACCAGTCAGAAGTGATCGAAACATTCAAAAAACCCGCCAAAATATAGTAAAAACAAAGCTAAAGAAACCAAAATATTATAAACAACCTCTAAAATATCTTAAAACCCGCCAAAACTGATCAAAACATTCTGAAAATCGGCCAACATATTAGAAAACCAACCAGAACTGATCAAACCAAAAAAAAACCCTTGCCAAAACATAACAAAAAAAAATGAAAACCAAGCAAAACCTTCCAAATACATGCCAAAATATTTTAAACTAGACAAAACAAATCAAAACATTCCAAAACCCACAAAATAATATTAAAAAGAAATCAAAACCAACCAAAACATTCTAGAAAACCGACCAAAACATTCTGAAAACCCGCAAAATCAAAATAAAAACAAATCAAAACCAAGCAAAACATTCCAAAAACCTGACAAAATAGTTTAGAACCCGCCAAAACTGATCAAAACATTCTGAAAAGATGCCAAAATACTAGAAAACCAGTCAGAAGTGATCAAAACATTCAATAACTTGCCAAAACATAATCAAAACAAATGAAAGCAAACCCAAACATTCCAAATACCCGCCAAAATATTTTAAAACCCGCCAAAAGGAATCCAAACGTTCCACAACCTGCCAACACAATAAAAACAACACAAGAGAAAACAAAACATTCTAAAACACCACCAAAACATTCCGAAAACCCGCCAAAACATCATCAAAACAAATCAAAACAAACCAAACAATAAGAGGAACACGGCAACATATTGGCAAGCAAGAGACGGAGAGCGCGGCACCTTCTAGGAGGCCAAGAAGGAAGCCGCACAACACCTGCACTGTGTCTGCAACTTTCAAACTGCTAGAAGCTAGTGGCTTGCCACTGGCCTGCCTCTTCAATTGCCATTAGCATTCCAATGGAAGCTATTCTTGGACAACTTTGCTCTGCTTGCTGCTAGTTCTGCCCCAGCCTACCATAGATAACCTTGCTCTTGCCTTGAGGCTCTGAGATGCCAAGAACTTGTCAACTTCAAAGGGCGGGCCAGGCTACATCTACTCAGCTGCCACAGTTTCTCCTTGCTAGACCTAGTGGGAAAGCATTTTGCTGAGATGCAGAAGGCAAGAAACGCAGCATACGGAGACGCGGAGCTGTCCCAAGTGCCGCTGCCTAGGCGTCTTTCCGCAGAAGGAGCGCCCCGGAGCGCACCGCAACCGGCACCGTCATCTCTGCGCAAAGAGCCAAAATATTTTAAAACCCGCCAAAACTAATCCAAAAATATTTTCAAACCCGCCAAAATAGAAAACCAGACAGAAGAGATCAATACATTCGAAAAAACCTGACAAAACATGATCAAGCCCACCAAAGCTAATCCAAACACACCAAAAACTGGGCTAAACAGAATCAAAACAAATCAAAACCTTCTAAAAGCCCGCCAAAATATTTCAAAACCCGTCAAAACTAATCAAAATATTCCAAATACCCGCCAAAACATTCCGAACACCCACCAAAAGGAATCCAAACATTCCAAAACCTGTCAACACAATAAAAACAACTCAAGAGAATACAAAACATTCTAAAACCCAACCAACACATTCCGAAAACCCGCCAAAACATCATAAAAACAAATCAAAACCAACCAAAATATTCCGAAAACCCGCCAAAATTATTTAGACCCGCAAAACTCATCAAAACATTCTAAAAAGATGCCAAAACATTAGAAAACCAGACAGAACTGATCAAAACATTCAAAAAACTTGGCAAAACATCATAAAAACAAATCAAAACCAACCAAAACATTCCAAAAACCCGACAAAATAGTTTAGAACCTGCCAAAACTGATCAAAACATTCGGAAAAGATGCCAAAATACTAGAAAACCAGTCAGAAGTGATCGAAACATTCAAAAAACCCGCCAAAATATAGTAAAAACAAAGCTAAAGAAACCAAAATATTATAAACAACCTCTAAAATATCTTAAAACCCGCCAAAACTGATCAAAACATTCTGAAAATCGGCCAACATATTAGAAAACCAGCCAGAACTGATCAAACCAAAAAAAAACCCTTGCCAAAACATAACAAAAAAAAATGAAAACCAAGCAAAACCTTCCAAATACATGCCAAAATATTTTAAACTAGACAAAACAAATCAAAACATTCCAAAACCCACAAAATAATATTAAAAAGAAATCAAAACCAGCCAAAACATTCTAGAAAACCGACCAAAACATTCTGAAAACCCGCAAAATCAAAATAAAAACAAATCAAAACCAAGCAAAACATTCCAAAAACCCAACAAAATAGTTTAGAACCCGCCAAAACTGATCAAAACATTCTGAAAAGATGCCAAAATACTAGAAAACCAGTCAGAAGTGATCAAAACATTCAATAACTTGCCAAAACATAATCAAAACAAATGAAAGCAAACCCAAACATTCCAAATACCCGCCAAAATATTTGAAAACCCGCCAAAAGGAATCCAAATATTCCACAACCTGCCAAGACAATAAAAACAACACAAGAGAAAACAAAACATTCTAAAACACCACCAAAACATTCCGAAAACCCGCCAAAACATCATCAAAACAAATCAAAACAAACCAAACAATAAGAGGAACACGGCAACATATTGGCAAGCAAGAGACGGAGAGCGCGGCACCTTCTAGGAGGCCAAGAAGGAAGCCGCACAACACCTGCACTGTGTCTGCAACTTTCAAACTGCTAGAAGCTAGTGGCTTGCCACTGGCCTGCCTCTTCAATTGCCATTAGCATTCCAATGGAAGCTATTCTTGGACAACTTTGCTCTGCTTGCTGCTAGTTCTGCCCCAGCCTACCATAGAGAACCTTGCTCTTGCCTTGAGGCTCTGAGATGCCAAGAACTTGTCAACTTCAAAGGGCGGGCCGGGCTACATCTACTCAGCTGCCACAGTTTCTCCTTGCTAGACCTAGTGGGAAAGCATTTTGCTGAGATGCAGAAGGCAAGAAACGCAGCATACGGAGACGCGGAGCTGTCCCAAGTGCCGCTGCCTAGGCGTCTTTCCGCAGAAGGAGCGCCCCGGAGCGCACCGCAACCGGCGCCGTCATCTCTGCGCAAAGAGCCAAAATATTTTAAAACCCGCCAAAACTAATCCAAAAATATTTTCAAACCCGCCAAAATAGAAAACCAGACAGAAGAGATCAATACATTCGAAAAAACCTGACAAAACATGATCAAGCCCACCAAAGCTAATCCAAACACACCAAAAACTGGGCTAAACAGAATCAAAACAAATCAAAACCTTCTAAAAGCCCGCCAAAATATTTCAAAACCCGTCAAAACTAATCAAAATATTCCAAATACCCGCCAAAACATTCCGAACACCCACCAAAAGGAATCCAAACATTCCAAAACCTGCCAACACAATAAAAACAACTCAAGAGAATACAAAACATTCTAAAACCCAACCAACACATTCCGAAAACCCGCCAAAACATCATAAAAACAAATCAAAACCAACCAAAATATTCCGAAAACCCGCCAAAATTATTTAGACCCGCAAAACTCATCAAAACATTCTAAAAAGATGCCAAAACATTAGAAAACCAGCCAGAACTGATCAAAACATTGAAAAAACTAGGCAAAACATCATAAAAACAAATCAAAACCAACCAAAACATTCCAAAAACCCGACAAAATAGTTTAGAACCTGCCAAAACTGATCAAAACATTCGGAAAAGATGCCAAAATACTAGAAAACCAGTCAGAAGTGATCGAAACATTCAAAAATCCCGCCAAAATATAGTAAAAACAAAGCTAAAGAAACCAAAATATTATAAACAACCTCTAAAATATCTTAAAACCCGCCAAAACTGATCAAAACATTCTGAAAATCGGCCAACATATTAGAAAACCAACCAGAACTGATCAAACCAAAAAAAAAACCCTTGCCAAAACATAACAAAAAAAAATGAAAACCAAGCAAAACCTTCCAAATACATGCCAAAATATTTTAAACTAGACAAAACAAATCAAAACATTCCAAAACCCACAAAATAATATTAAAAAGAAATCAAAACCAACCAAAACATTCTAGAAAACCGACCAAAACATTCTGAAAACCCGCAAAATCAAAATAAAAACAAATCAAAACCAAGCAAAACATTCCAAAAACCCAACAAAATAGTTTAGAACCCGCCAAAACTGATCAAAACATTCTGAAAAGATGCCAAAATACTAGAAAACCAGTCAGAAGTGATCAAAACATTCAATAACTTGCCAAAACATAATCAAAACAAATGAAAGCAAACCCAAACATTCCAAATACCCGCCAAAATATTTTAAAACCCGCCAAAAGGAATCCAAACGTTCCACAACCTGCCAACACAATAAAAACAACACAAGAGAAAACAAAACATTCTAAAACACCACCAAAACATTCCGAAAACCCGCCAAAACATCATCAAAACAAATCAAAACAAACCAAACAATAAGAGGAACACGGCAACATATTGGCAAGCAAGAGACGGAGAGCGCGGCACCTTCTAGGAGGCCAAGAAGGAAGCCGCACAACACCTGCACTGTGTCTGCAACTTTCAAACTGCTAGAAGCTAGTGGCTTGCCACTGGCCTGCCTCTTCAATTGCCATTAGCATTCCAATGGAAGCTATTCTTGGACAACTTTGCTCTGCTTGCTGCTAGTTCTGCCCCAGCCTACCATAGAGAACCTTGCTCTTGCCTTGAGGCTCTGAGATGCCAAGAACTTGTCAACTTCAAAGGGCGGGCCGGGCTACATCTACTCAGCTGCCACAGTTTCTCCTTGCTAGACCTAGTGGGAAAGCATTTTGCTGAGATGCAGAAGGCAAGAAACGCAGCATACGGAGACGCGGAGCTGTCCCAAGTGCCGCTGCCTAGGCGTCTTTCCGCAGAAGGAGCGCCCCGGAGCGCACCGCAACCGGCGCCGTCATCTCTGCGCAAAGAGCCAAAATATTTTAAAACCCGCCAAAACTAATCCAAAAATATTTTCAAACCCGCCAAAATAGAAAACCAGACAGAAGAGATCAATACATTCGAAAAAACCTGACAAAACATGATCAAGCCCACCAAAGCTAATCCAAACACACCAAAAACTGGGCTAAACAGAATCAAAACAAATCAAAACCTTCTAAAAGCCCGCCAAAATATTTCAAAACCCGTCAAAACTAATCAAAATATTCCAAATACCCGCCAAAACATTCCGAACACCCACCAAAAGGAATCCAAACATTCCAAAACCTGTCAACACAATAAAAACAACTCAAGAGAATACAAAACATTCTAAAACCCAACCAACACATTCCGAAAACCCGCCAAAACATCATAAAAACAAATCAAAACCAACCAAAATATTCCGAAAACCCGCCAAAATTATTTAGACCCACAAAACTCATCAAAACATTCTAAAAAGATGCCAAAACATTAGAAAACCAGCCAGAACTGATCAAAACATTCAAAAAACTTGGCAAAACATCATAAAAACAAATCAAAACCAAGCAAAACATTCCAAAAACCCGACAAAATAGTTTAGAACCTGCCAAAACTGATCAAAACATTCGGAAAAGATGCCAAAATACTAGAAAACCAGTCAGAAGTGATCGAAACATTCAAAAAACCCGCCAAAATATAGTAAAAACAAAGCTAAAGAAACCAAAATATTATAAACAACCTCTAAAATATCTTAAAACCCGCCAAAACTGATCAAAACATTCTGAAAATCGGCCAACATATTAGAAAACCAACCAGAACTGATCAAACCAAAAAAAAACCCTTGCCAAAACATAACAAAAAAAAATGAAAACCAAGCAAAACCTTCCAAATACATGCCAAAATATTTTAAACTAGACAAAACAAATCAAAACATTCCAAAACCCACAAAATAATATTAAAAAGAAATCAAAACCAACCAAAACATTCTAGAAAACCGACCAAAACATTCTGAAAACCCGCAAAATCAAAATAAAAACAAATCAAAACCAAGCAAAACATTCCAAAAACCCAACAAAATAGTTTAGAACCCGCCAAAACTGATCAAAACATTCTGAAAAGATGCCAAAATACTAGAAAACCAGTCAGAAGTGATCAAAACATTCAATAACTTGCCAAAACATAATCAAAACAAATGAAAGCAAACCCAAACATTCCAAATACCCGCCAAAATATTTTAAAACCCGCCAAAAGGAATCCAAACGTTCCACAACCTGCCAACACAATAAAAACAACACAAGAGAAAACAAAACATTCTAAAACACCACCAAAACATTCCGAAAACCCGCCAAAACATCATCAAAACAAATCAAAACAAACCAAACAATAAGAGGAACACGGCAACATATTGGCAAGCAAGAGACGGAGAGCGCGGCACCTTCTAGGAGGCCAAGAAGGAAGCCGCACAACACCTGCACTGTGTCTGCAACTTTCAAACTGCTAGAAGCTAGTGGCTTGCCACTGGCCTGCCTCTTCAATTGCCATTAGCATTCCAATGGAAGCTATTCTTGGACAACTTTGCTCTGCTTGCTGCTAGTTCTGCCCCAGCCTACCATAGAGAACCTTGCTCTTGCCTTGAGGCTCTGAGATGCCAAGAACTTGTCAACTTCAAAGGGCGGGCCGGGCTACATCTACTCAGCTGCCACAGTTTCTCCTTGCTAGACCTAGTGGGAAAGCATTTTGCTGAGATGCAGAAGGCAAGAAACGCAGCATACGGAGACGCGGAGCTGTCCCAAGTGCCGCTGCCTAGGCGTCTTTCCGCAGAAGGAGCGCCCCGGAGCGCACCGCAACCGGCGCCGTCATCTCTGCGCAAAGAGCCAAAATATTTTCAAACCCGCCAAAACTAATCCAAAAATATTTTCAAACCCGCCAAAATAGAAAACCAGACAGAAGAGATCAATACATTCGAAAAAACCTGACAAAACATGATCAAGCCCACCAAAGCTAATCCAAACACACCAAAAACTGGGCTAAACAGAATCAAAACAAATCAAAACCTTCTAAAAGCCCGCCAAAATATTTCAAAACCCGTCAAAACTAATCAAAATATTCCAAATACCCGCCAAAACATTCCGAACACCCACCAAAAGGAATCCAAACATTCCAAAACCTGTCAACACAATAAAAACAACTCAAGAGAATACAAAACATTCTAAAACCCAACCAACACATTCCGAAAACCCGCCAAAACATCATAAAAACAAATCAAAACCAACCAAAATATTCCGAAAACCCGCCAAAATTATTTAGACCCACAAAACTCATCAAAACATTCTAAAAAGATGCCAAAACATTAGAAAACCAGACAGAACTGATCAAAACATTCAAAAAACTTGGCAAAACATCATAAAAACAAATCAAAACCAACCAAAACATTCCAAAAACCCGACAAAATAGTTTAGAACCTGCCAAAACTGATCAAAACATTCGGAAAAGATGCCAAAATACTAGAAAACCAGTCAGAAGTGATCGAAACATTCAAAAAACCCGCCAAAATATAGTAAAAACAAAGCTAAAGAAACCAAAATATTATAAACAACCTCTAAAATATCTTAAAACCCGCCAAAACTGATCAAAACATTCTGAAAATCGGCCAACATATTAGAAAACCAACCAGAACTGATCAAACCAAAAAAAAACCCTTGCCAAAACATAACAAAAAAAAATGAAAACCAAGCAAAACCTTCCAAATACATGCCAAAATATTTTAAACTAGACAAAACAAATCAAAACATTCCAAAACCCACAAAATAATATTAAAAAGAAATCAAAACCAACCAAAACATTCTAGAAAACCGACCAAAACATTCTGAAAACCCGCAAAATCAAAATAAAAACAAATCAAAACCAAGCAAAACATTCCAAAAACCCAACAAAATAGTTTAGAACCCGCCAAAACTGATCAAAACATTCTGAAAAGATGCCAAAATACTAGAAAACCAGTCAGAAGTGATCAAAACATTCAATAACTTGCCAAAACATAATCAAAACAAATGAAAGCAAACCCAAACATTCCAAATACCCGCCAAAATATTTTAAAACCCGCCAAAAGGAATCCAAACGTTCCACAACCTGCCAACACAATAAAAACAACACAAGAGAAAACAAAACATTCTAAAACACCACCAAAACATTCCGAAAACCCGCCAAAACATCATCAAAACAAATCAAAACAAACCAAACAATAAGAGGAACACGGCAACATATTGGCAAGCAAGAGACGGAGAGCGCGGCACCTTCTAGGAGGCCAAGAAGGAAGCCGCACAACACCTGCACTGTGTCTGCAACTTTCAAACTGCTAGAAGCTAGTGGCTTGCCACTGGCCTGCCTCTTCAATTGCCATTAGCATTCCAATGGAAGCTATTCTTGGACAACTTTGCTCTGCTTGCTGCTAGTTCTGCCCCAGCCTACCATAGAGAACCTTGCTCTTGCCTTGAGGCTCTGAGATGCCAAGAACTTGTCAACTTCAAAGGGCGGGCCGGGCTACATCTACTCAGCTGCCACAGTTTCTCCTTGCTAGACCTAGTGGGAAAGCATTTTGCTGAGATGCAGAAGGCAAGAAACGCAGCATACGGAGACGCGGAGCTGTCCCAAGTGCCGCTGCCTAGGCGTCTTTCCGCAGAAGGAGCGCCCCGGAGCGCACCGCAACCGGCACCGTCATCTCTGCGCAAAGAGCCAAAATATTTTAAAACCCGCCAAAACTAATCCAAAAATATTTTCAAACCCGCCAAAATAGAAAACCAGACAGAAGTCATCAATACATTCGAAAAAACCTGACAAAACATGATCAAGCCCACCAAAGCTAATCCAAACACACCAAAAACTGGGCTAAACAGAATCAAAACAAATCAAAACAAATCGAAACCTTCTAAAAACCCACCAAAATATTTCAAAACCAGTCAAAACTAATCAAAACATTCCGAACACCCGCCAAAACATTCCGAACACCCGCCAAAAGGAATCCAAACATTCCAAAACCTGCCAACACAATAAAAACAACTCAAGAGAATACAAAACATTCTAAAACCCAACCAAAACATTCCGAAAACCCACCAAAACATCATAAAAAAAAAATCAAAACCAACCAAAATATTCCGAAAACCCGCCGAAATAATTTAGACCCGCAAAACTCATCAAAACTTTCTGAAAAGATGCCAAAACATTAGAAAACCAGACAGAACTGATCAAAACATTGAAAAAACTAGGCAAAACATCATAAAAACAAATCAAAACCAACCAAAACATTCCAAAAACCCGACAAAATAGTTTAGAACCTGCCAAAACTGATCAAAACATTCGGAAAAGATGCCAAAATACTAGAAAACCAGTCAGAAGTGATCGAAACTTTCAATAACTTGCCAAAACATAATCAAAACAAATGAAAGCAAACCAAAAACATTCCAAATACCCGCCAAAATATTTGAAAACCCGCCAAAAGGAATCCAAATATTCCACAACCTGCCAAGACAATAAAAACAACACAAGAGAAAACAAAACATTCTAAAACACCACCAAAACATTCCGAAAACCCACCAAAACATCATCAAAACAAATCAAAACAAACCAAACAATAGGAGGAACACGGCAACATATTGGCAAGCAAGAGACGGAGAGCGCGGCACCTTCTAGGAGGCCAAGAAGGAAGCCGCACAACACCTGCACTGTGTCTGCAACTTTCAAACTGCTAGAAGCTAGTGGCTTGCCACTGGCCTGCCTCTTCAATTGCCATTAGCATTCCAATGGAAGCTATTCTTGGACAACTTTGCTCTGCTTGCTGCTAGTTCTGCCCCAGCCTACCATAGATAACCTTGCTCTTGCCTTGAGGCTCTGAGATGCCAAGAACTTGTCAACTTCAAAGGGCGGGCCGGGCTACATCTACTCAGCTGCCACAGTTTCTCCTTGCTAGACCTAGTGGGAAAGCATTTTGCTGAGATGCAGAAGGCAAGAAACGCAGCATACGGAGACGCGGAGCTGTCCCAAGTGCCGCTGCCTAGGCGTCTTTCCGCAGAAGGAGCGCCCCGGAGCGCACCGCAACCGGCGCCGTCATCTCTGCGCAAAGAGCCAAAATATTTTCAAACCCGCCAAAACTAATCCAAAAATATTTTCAAACCCGCCAAAATAGAAAACCAGACAGAAGAGATCAATACATTCGAAAAAACCTGACAAAACATGATCAAGCCCACCAAAGCTAATCCAAACACACCAAAAACTGGGCTAAACAGAATCAAAACAAATCAAAACCTTCTAAAAGCCCGCCAAAATATTTCAAAACCCGTCAAAACTAATCAAAATATTCCAAATACTCGCCAAAACATTCCGAACACCCACCAAAAGGAATCCAAACATTCCAAAACCTGCCAACACAATAAAAACAACTCAAGAGAATACAAAACATTCTAAAACCCAACCAACACATTCCGAAAACCCGCCAAAACATCATAAAAACAAATCAAAACCAACCAAAATATTCCGAAAACCCGCCAAAATTATTTAGACCCACAAAACTCATCAAAACATTCTAAAAAGATGCCAAAACATTAGAAAACCAGACAGAACTGATCAAAACATTGAAAAAACTAGGCAAAACATCATAAAAACAAATCAAAACCAACCAAAACATTCCAAAAACCCGACAAAATAGTTTAGAACCTGCCAAAACTGATCAAAACATTCGGAAAAGATGCCAAAATACTAGAAAACCAGTCAGAAGTGATCGAAACATTCAAAAAACCCGCCAAAATATAGTAAAAACAAAGCTAAAGAAACCAAAATATTATAAACAACCTCTAAAATATCTTAAAACCCGCCAAAACTGATCAAAACATTCTGAAAATCGGCCAACATATTAGAAAACCAGCCAGAACTGATCAAACCAAAAAAAAACCCTTGCCAAAACATAACAAAAAAAAATGAAAACCAAGCAAAACCTTCCAAATACATGCCAAAATATTTTAAACTAGACAAAACAAATCAAAACATTCCAAAACCCACAAAATAATATTAAAAAGAAATCAAAACCAACCAAAACATTCTAGAAAACCGACCAAAACATTCTGAAAACCCGCAAAATCAAAATAAAAACAAATCAAAACCAAGCAAAACATTCCAAAAACCCAACAAAATAGTTTAGAACCCGCCAAAACTGATCAAAACACTCTGAAAAGATGCCAAAATACTAGAAAACCAGTCAGAAGTGATCGAAACATTCAATAACTTGCCAAAACATAATCAAAACAAATGAAAGCAAACCCAAACATTCCAAATACCCGCCAAAATATTTGAAAACCCGCCAAAAGGAATCCAAACGTTCCACAACCTGCCAACACAATAAAAACAACACAAGAGAAAACAAAACATTCTAAAACACCACCAAAACATTCCGAAAACCCGCCAAAACATCATCAAAACAAATCAAAACAAACCAAACAATAGGAGGAACACGGCAACATATTGGCAAGCAAGAGACGGAGAGCGCGGCACCTTCTAGGAGGCCAAGAAGGAAGCCGCACAACACCTGCACTGTGTCTGCAACTTTCAAACTGCTAGAAACTGCAGATGCAGGCTTGCCACTGGCCTGCATCTTCAATTGCCATTAGCATTCCAATGGAAGCTATTCTTGGACAACTTTGCTCTGCTTGCTGCTAGTTCTGCCCCAGCCTACCATAGAGAACCTTGCTCTTGCCTTGAGGCTCTGAGATGCCAAGAACTTGTCAACTTCAAAGGGCGGGCCGGGCTACATCTACTCAGCTGCCACAGTTTCTCCTTGCTAGACCTAGTGGGAAAGCATTTTGCTGAGATGCAGAAGGCAAGAAACGCAGCATACGGAGACGCGGAGCTGTCCCAAGTGCCGCTGCCTAGGCGTCTTTCCGCAGAAGGAGCGCCCCGGAGCGCACCGCAACCGGCACCGTCATCTCTGCGCAAAGAGCCAAAATATTTTCAAACCCGCCAAAACTAATCCAAAAATATTTTCAAACCCGCCAAAATAGAAAACCAGACAGAAGAGATCAATACATTCAAAAAAACCTGACAAAACATGATCAAGCCCACCAAAGCTAATCCAAACACACCAAAAACTGGGCTAAACAGAATCAAAACAAATCAAAACCTTCTAAAAGCCCGCCAAAATATTTCAAAACCCGTCAAAACTAATCAAAATATTCCAAATACCCGCCAAAACATTCCGAACACCCACCAAAAGGAATCCAAACATTCCAAAACCTGTCAACACAATAAAAACAACTCAAGAGAATACAAAACATTCTAAAACCCAACCAACACATTCCGAAAACCCGCCAAAACATCATAAAAACAAATCAAAACCAACCAAAATATTCCGAAAACCCGCCAAAATAATTTAGACCCACAAAACTCATCAAAACATTCTAAAAAGATGCCAAAACATTAGAAAACCAGACAGAACTGATCAAAACATTCAAAAAACTTGGCAAAACATCATAAAAACAAATCAAAACCAACCAAAACATTCCAAAAACCCGACAAAATAGTTTAGAACCTGCCAAAACTGATCAAAACATTCGGAAAAGATGCCAAAATACTAGAAAACCAGTCAGAAGTGATCGAAACATTCAAAAAACCCGCCAAAATATAGTAAAAACAAAGCTAAAGAAACCAAAATATTATAAACAACCTCTAAAATATCTTAAAACCCGCCAAAACTGATCAAAACATTCTGAAAATCGGCCAACATATTAGAAAACCAGCCAGAACTGATCAAACCAAAAAAAAACCCTTGCCAAAACATAACAAAAAAAAATGAAAACCAAGCAAAACCTTCCAAATACATGCCAAAATATTTTAAACTAGACAAAACAAATCAAAACATTCCAAAACCCACAAAATAATATTAAAAAGAAATCAAAACCAGCCAAAACATTCTAGAAAACCGACCAAAACATTCTGAAAACCCGCAAAATCAAAATAAAAACAAATCAAAACCAAGCAAAACATTCCAAAAACCCAACAAAATAGTTTAGAACCCGCCAAAACTGATCAAAACACTCTGAAAAGATGCCAAAATACTAGAAAACCAGTCAGAAGTGATCAAAACATTCAATAACTTGCCAAAACATAATCAAAACAAATGAAAGCAAACCCAAACATTCCAAATACCCGCCAAAATATTTGAAAACCCGCCAAAAGGAATCCAAACGTTCCACAACCTGCCAACACAATAAAAACAACACAAGAGAAAACAAAACATTCTAAAACACCACCAAAACATTCCGAAAACCCGCCAAAACATCATCAAAACAAATCAAAACAAACCAAACAATAGGAGGAACACGGCAACATATTGGCAAGCAAGAGACGGAGAGCGCGGCACCTTCTAGGAGGCCAAGAAGGAAGCCGCACAACACCTGCACTGTGTCTGCAACTTTCAAACTGCTAGAAACTGCAGATGCAGGCTTGCCACTGGCCTGCATCTTCAATTGCCATTAGCATTCCAATGGAAGCTATTCTTGGACAACTTTGCTCTGCTTGCTGCTAGTTCTGCCCCAGCCTACCATAGATAACCTTGCTCTTGCCTTGAGGCTCTGAGATGCCAAGAACTTGTCAACTTCAAAGGGCGGGCCGGGCTACATCTACTCAGCTGCCACAGTTTCTCCTTGCTAGACCTAGTGGGAAAGCATTTTGCTGAGATGCAGAAGGCAAGAAACGCAGCATACGGAGACGCGGAGCTGTCCCAAGTGCCGCTGCCTAGGCGTCTTTCCGCAGAAGGAGCGCCCCGAAGCGCACCGCAACCGGCGCCGTCATCTCTGCGCAAAGAGCCAAAATATTTTAAAACCCGCCAAAACTAATCCAAAAATATTTTCAAACCCGCCAAAATAGAAAACCAGACAGAAGAGATCAATACATTCGAAAAAACCTGACAAAACATGATCAAGCCCACCAAAGCTAATCCAAACACACCAAAAACTGGGCTAAACAGAATCAAAACAAATCAAAACAAATCAAAACCTTCTAAAAACCCACCAAAATATTTCAAAACCCGTCAAAACTAATCAAAACATTCCGAACACCCGCCAAAACATTCCGAACACCCGCCAAAAGGAATCCAAACATTCCAAAACCTGCCAACACAATAAAAACAACTCAAGAGAATACAAAACATTCTAAAACCCAACCAACACATTCCGAAAACCCGCCAAAACATCATAAAAAAAAAATCAAAACCAACCAAAATATTCCGAAAACCCGCCAAAATAATTTAGACCCGCAAAACTCATCAAAACTTTCTGAAAAGATGCCAAAACATTAGAAAACCAGACAGAACTGATCAAAACATTGAAAAAACTAGGCAAAACATCATAAAAACAAATCAAAACCAACCAAAAAATTCCAAAAACCTGACAAAATAGTTTAGAACCTGCCAAAACTGATCAAAACATTCGGAAAAGATGCCAAAATACTAGAAAACCAGTCAGAAGTGATCGAAACTTTCAATAACTGATCAAAACATAATCAAAACAAATGAAAGCAAACCAAAAACATTCCAAATACCCGCCAAAATATTTTAAAACCCGCCAAAAGGAATCCAAATATTCCACAACCTGCCAAGACAATAAAAACAACACAAGAGAAAACAAAACATTCTAAAACACCACCAAAACATTCCGAAAACCCACCAAAACATCATCAAAACAAATCAAAACAAACCAAACAATAGGAGGAACACGGCAACATATTGGCAAGCAAGAGACGGAGAGCGCGGCACCTTCTAGGAGGCCAAGAAGGAAGCCGCACAACACCTGCACTGTGTCTGCAACTTTCAAACTGCTAGAAGCTAGTGGCTTGCCACTGGCCTGCCTCTTCAATTGCCATTAGCATTCCAATGGAAGCTATTCTTGGACAACTTTGCTCTGCTTGCTGCTAGTTCTGCCCCAGCCTACCATAGAGAACCTTGCTCTTGCCTTGAGGCTCTGAGATGCCAAGAACTTGTCAACTTCAAAGGGCGGGCCGGGCTACATCTACTCAGCTGCCACAGTTTCTCCTTGCTAGACCTAGTGGGAAAGCATTTTGCTGAGATGCAGAAGGCAAGAAACGCAGCATACGGAGACGCGGAGCTGTCCCAAGTGCCGCTGCCTAGGCGTCTTTCCGCAGAAGGAGCGCCCCGGAGCGCACCGCAACCGGCACCGTCATCTCTGCGCAAAGAGCCAAAATATTTTCAAACCCGCCAAAACTAATCCAAAAATATTTTCAAACCCGCCAAAATAGAAAACCAGACAGAAGAGATCAATACATTCGAAAAAACCTGACAAAACATGATCAAGCCCACCAAAGCTAATCCAAACACACCAAAAACTGGGCTAAACAGAATCAAAACAAATCAAAACCTTCTAAAAGCCCGCCAAAATATTTCAAAACCCGTCAAAACTAATCAAAATATTCCAAATACCCGCCAAAACATTCCGAACACCCACCAAAAGGAATCCAAACATTCCAAAACCTGTCAACACAATAAAAACAACTCAAGAGAATACAAAACATTCTAAAACCCAACCAACACATTCCGAAAACCCGCCAAAACATCATAAAAACAAATCAAAACCAACCAAAATATTCCGAAAACCCGCCAAAATAATTTAGACCCACAAAACTCATCAAAACATTCTAAAAAGATGCCAAAACATTAGAAAACCAGCCAGAACTGATCAAAACATTCAAAAAACTTGGCAAAACATCATAAAAACAAATCAAAACCAACCAAAACATTCCAAAAACCCGACAAAATAGTTTAGAACCTGCCAAAACTGATCAAAACATTCGGAAAAGATGCCAAAATACTAGAAAACCAGTCAGAAGTGATCGAAACATTCAAAAAACCCGCCAAAATATAGTAAAAACAAAGCTAAAGAAACCAAAATATTATAAACAACCTCTAAAATATCTTAAAACCCGCCAAAACTGATCAAAACATTCTGAAAATCGGCCAACATATTAGAAAACCAGCCAGAACTGATCAAACCAAAAAAAAACCCTTGCCAAAACATAACAAAAAAAAATGAAAACCAAGCAAAACCTTCCAAATACATGCCAAAATATTTTAAACTAGACAAA
Source organism: Passer domesticus (assembly GCF_036417665.1). Classification (NCBI taxonomy): domain Eukaryota; kingdom Metazoa; phylum Chordata; class Aves; order Passeriformes; family Passeridae; genus Passer; species Passer domesticus. The sequence continues at coordinate 64,750,214 of NC_087478.1, forward strand.
ACAAATCAAAACATTCCAAAACCCACAAAATAATATTAAAAAGAAATCAAAACCAGCCAAAACATTCTAGAAAACCGACCAAAACATTCTGAAAACCCGCAAAATCAAAATAAAAACAAATCAAAACCAAGCAAAACATTCCAAAAACCCAACAAAATAGTTTAGAACCCGCCAAAACTGATCAAAACATTCTGAAAAGATGCCAAAATACTAGAAAACCAGTCAGAAGTGATCAAAACATTCAATAACTTGCCAAAACATAATCAAAACAAATGAAAGCAAACCCAAACATTCCAAATACCCGCCAAAATATTTGAAAACCCGCCAAAAGGAATCCAAACGTTCCACTACCTGCCAACACAATAAAAACAACACAAGAGAAAACAAAACATTCTAAAACACCACCAAAACATTCCGAAAACCCGCCAAAACATCATCAAAACAAATCAAAACAAACCAAACAATAGGAGGAACACGGCAACATATTGGCAAGCAAGAGACGGAGAGCGCGGCACCTTCTAGGAGGCCAAGAAGGAAGCCGCACAACACCTGCACTGTGTCTGCAACTTTCAAACTGCTAGAAACTGCAGATGCAGGCTTGCCACTGGCCTGCCTCTTCAACTGCCATTAGCATTCCAATGGAAGCTATTCTTGGACAACTTTGCTCTGCTTGCTGCTAGTTCTGCCCCAGCCTACCATAGATAACCTTGCTCTTGCCTTGAGGCTCTGAGATGCCAAGAACTTGTCAACTTCAAAGGGCGGGCCGGGCTACATCTACTCAGCTGCCACAGTTTCTCCTTGCTAGACCTAGTGGGAAAGCATTTTGCTGAGATGCAGAAGGCAAGAAACGCAGCATACGGAAACGCGGAGCTGTCCCAAGTGCCGCTGCCTAGGCGTCTTTCCGCAGAAGGAGCGCCCCGGAGCGCACCGCAACCGGCGCCGTCATCTCTGCGCAAAGAGCCAAAATATTTTCAAACCCGCCAAAACTAATCCAAAAATATTTTCAAACCCGCCAAAATAGAAAACCAGACAGAAGAGATCAATACATTCGAAAAAACCTGACAAAACATGATCAAGCCCATCAAAGCTAACCCAAACACACCAAAAACTGGGCTAAACAGAATCAAAACAAATCAAAACAAATCGAAACCTTCTAAAAACCCACCAAAATATTTCAAAACCCGTCAAAACTAATCAAAACATTCCGAACACCCGCCAAAACATTCCGAACACCCGCCAAAAGGAATCCAAACATTCCAAAACCTGCCAACACAATAAAAACAACTCAAGAGAATACAAAACATTCTAAAACCCAACCAACACATTCCGAAAACCCGCCAAAACATCATAAAAAAAAAATCAAAACCAACCAAAATATTCCGAAAACCCGCCAAAATAATTTAGACCCGCAAAACTCATCAAAACTTTCTGAAAAGATGCCAAAACATTAGAAAACCAGACAGAACTGATCAAAACATTGAAAAAACTAGGCAAAACATCATAAAAACAAATCAAAACCAACCAAAAAATTCCAAAAACCTGACAAAATAGTTTAGAACCTGCCAAAACTGATCAAAACATTCGGAAAAGATGCCAAAATACTAGAAAACCAGTCAGAAGTGATCGAAACTTTCAATAACTGATCAAAACATAATCAAAACAAATGAAAGCAAACCAAAAACATTCCAAATACCCGCCAAAATATTTTAAAACCCGCCAAAAGGAATCCAAATATTCCACAACCTGCCAAGACAATAAAAACAACACAAGAGAAAACAAAACATTCTAAAACACCACCAAAACATTCCGAAAACCCACCAAAACATCATCAAAACAAATCAAAACAAACCAAACAATAGGAGGAACACGGCAACATATTGGCAAGCAAGAGACGGAGAGCGCGGCACCTTCTAGGAGGCCAAGAAGGAAGCCGCACAACACCTGCACTGTGTCTGCAACTTTCAAACTGCTAGAAGCTAGTGGCTTGCCACTGGCCTGCCTCTTCAATTGCCATTAGCATTCCAATGGAAGCTATTCTTGGACAACTTTGCTCTGCTTGCTGCTAGTTCTGCCCCAGCCTACCATAGAGAACCTTGCTCTTGCCTTGAGGCTCTGAGATGCCAAGAACTTGTCAACTTCAAAGGGCGGGCCGGGCTACATCTACTCAGCTGCCACAGTTTCTCCTTGCTAGACCTAGTGGGAAAGCATTTTGCTGAGATGCAGAAGGCAAGAAACGCAGCATACGGAGACGCGGAGCTGTCCCAAGTGCCGCTGCCTAGGCGTCTTTCCGCAGAAGGAGCGCCCCGGAGCGCACCGCAACCGGCACCGTCATCTCTGCGCAAAGAGCCAAAATATTTTAAAACCCGCCAAAACTAATCCAAAAATATTTTCAAACCCGCCAAAATAGAAAACCAGACAGAAGAGATCAATACATTCGAAAAAACCTGACAAAACATGATCAAGCCCACCAAAGCTAATCCAAACACACCAAAAACTGGGCTAAACAGAATCAAAACAAATCAAAACCTTCTAAAAGCCCGCCAAAATATTTCAAAACCCGTCAAAACTAATCAAAATATTCCAAATACCCGCCAAAACATTCCGAACACCCACCAAAAGGAATCCAAACATTCCAAAACCTGTCAACACAATAAAAACAACTCAAGAGAATACAAAACATTCTAAAACCCAACCAACACATTCCGAAAACCCGCCAAAACATCATAAAAACAAATCAAAACCAACCAAAATATTCCGAAAACCCGCCAAAATTATTTAGACCCACAAAACTCATCAAAACATTCTAAAAAGATGCCAAAACATTAGAAAACCAGACAGAACTGATCAAAACATTCAAAAAACTTGGCAAAACATCATAAAAACAAATCAAAACCAACCAAAACATTCCAAAAACCCGACAAAATAGTTTAGAACCTGCCAAAACTGATCAAAACATTCGGAAAAGATGCCAAAATACTAGAAAACCAGTCAGAAGTGATCGAAACATTCAAAAAACCCGCCAAAATATAGTAAAAACAAAGCTAAAGAAACCAAAATATTATAAACAACCTCTAAAATATCTTAAAACCCGCCAAAACTGATCAAAACATTCTGAAAATCGGCCAACATATTAGAAAACCAGCCAGAACTGATCAAACCAAAAAAAAACCCTTGCCAAAACATAACAAAAAAAAATGAAAACCAAGCAAAACCTTCCAAATACATGCCAAAATATTTTAAACTAGACAAAACAAATCAAAACATTCCAAAACCCACAAAATAATATTAAAAAGAAATCAAAACCAACCAAAACATTCTAGAAAACCGACCAAAACATTCTGAAAACCCGCAAAATCAAAATAAAAACAAATCAAAACCAAGCAAAACATTCCAAAAACCCAACAAAATAGTTTAGAACCCGCCAAAACTGATCAAAACATTCTGAAAAGATGCCAAAATACTAGAAAACCAGTCAGAAGTGATCAAAACATTCAATAACTTGCCAAAACATAATCAAAACAAATGAAAGCAAACCCAAACATTCCAAATACCCGCCAAAATATTTGAAAACCCGCCAAAAGGAATCCAAACGTTCCAAAACCTGCCAACACAATAAAAACAACACAAGAGAAAACAAAACATTCTAAAACACCACCAAAACATTCCGAAAACCCGCCAAAACATCATCAAAACAAATCAAAACAAACCAAACAATAAGAGGAACACGGCAACATATTGGCAAGCAAGAGACGGAGAGCGCGGCACCTTCTAGGAGGCCAAGAAGGAAGCCGCACAACACCTGCACTGTGTCTGCAACTTTCAAACTGCTAGAAGCTAGTGGCTTGCCACTGGCCTGCCTCTTCAATTGCCATTAGCATTCCAATGGAAGGTATTCTTGGACAACTTTGCTCTGCTTGCTGCTAGTTCTGCCCCAGCCTACCATAGAGAACCTTGCTCTTGCCTTGAGGCTCTGAGATGCCAAGAACTTGTCAACTTCAAAGGGCGGGCCGGGCTACATCTACTCAGCTGCCACAGTTTCTCCTTGCTAGACCTAGTGGGAAAGCATTTTGCTGAGATGCAGAAGGCAAGAAACGCAGCATACGGAGACGCGGAGCTGTCCCAAGTGCCGCTGCCTAGGCGTCTTTCCGCAGAAGGAGCGCCCCGGAGCGCACCGCAACCGGCACCGTCATCTCTGCGCAAAGAGCCAAAATATTTTAAAACCCACCAAAACTAATCCAAAAATATTTTCAAACCCGCCAAAATAGAAAACCAGACAGAAGAGATCAATACATTCGAAAAAACCTGACAAAACATGATCAAGCCCACCAAAGCTAATCCAAACACACCAAAAACTGGGCTAAACAGAATCAAAACAAATCAAAACAAATCAAAACCTTCTAAAAACCCACCAAAATATTTCAAAACCCGTCAAAACTAATCAAAACATTCCGAACACCCGCCAAAACATTCCGAACACCCGCCAAAAGGAATCCAAACATTCCAAAACCTGCCAACACAATAAAAACAACTCAAGAGAATACAAAACATTCTAAAACCCAACCAACACATTCCGAAAACCCACCAAAACATCATAAAAACAAATCAAAACCAACCAAAATATTCCGAAAACCCGCCAAAATAATTTAGACCCGCAAAACTCATCAAAACTTTCTGAAAAGATGCCAAAACATTAGAAAACCAGACAGAACTGATCAAAACATTGAAAAAACTAGGCAAAACATCATAAAAACAAATCAAAACCAACCAAAAAATTCCAAAAACCTGACAAAATAGTTTAGAACCTGCCAAAACTGATCAAAACATTCTGAAAAGATGCCAAAATACTAGAAAACCAGTCAGAAGTGATCGAAACTTTCAATAACTTGCCAAAACATAATCAAAACAAATGAAAGCAAACCAAAAACATTCCAAATACCCGCCAAAATATTTGAAAACCCGCCAAAAGGAATCCAAATATTCCACAACCTGCCAAGACAATAAAAACAACACAAGAGAAAACAAAACATTCTAAAACACCACCAAAACATTCCGAAAACCCACCAAAACATCATCAAAACAAATCAAAACAAACCAAACAATAGGAGGAACACGGCAACATATTGGCAAGCAAGAGACGGAGAGCGCGGCACCTTCTAGGAGGCCAAGAAGGAAGCCGCACAACACCTGCACTGTGTCTGCAACTTTCAAACTGCTAGAAGCTAGTGGCTTGCCACTGGCCTGCCTCTTCAATTGCCATTAGCATTCCAATGGAAGCTATTCTTGGACAACTTTGCTCTGCTTGCTGCTAGTTCTGCCCCAGCCTACCATAGAGAACCTTGCTCTTGCCTTGAGGCTCTGAGATGCCAAGAACTTGTCAACTTCAAAGGGCGGGCCGGGCTACATCTACTCAGCTGCCACAGTTTCTCCTTGCTAGACCTAGTGGGAAAGCATTTTGCTGAGATGCAGAAGGCAAGAAACGCAGCATACGGAGACGCGGAGCTGTCCCAAGTGCTGCTGCCTAGGCGTCTTTCCGCAGAAGGAGCGCCCCGGAGCGCACCGCAACCGGCGCCGTCATCTCTGCGCAAAGAGCCAAAATATTTTAAAACCCGCCAAAACTAATCCAAAAATATTTTCAAACCCGCCAAAATAGAAAACCAGACAGAAGAGATCAATACATTCGAAAAAACCTGACAAAACATGATCAAGCCCACCAAAGCTAATCCAAACACACCAAAAACTGGGCTAAACAGAATCAAAACAAATCAAAACCTTCTAAAAGCCCGCCAAAATATTTCAAAACCCGTCAAAACTAATCAAAATATTCCAAATACCCGCCAAAACATTCCGAACACCCACCAAAAGGAATCCAAACATTCCAAAACCTGTCAACACAATAAAAACAACTCAAGAGAATACAAAACATTCTAAAACCCAACCAACACATTCCGAAAACCCGCCAAAACATCATAAAAACAAATCAAAACCAACCAAAATATTCCGAAAACCCGCCAAAATTATTTAGACCCGCAAAACTCATCAAAACATTCTAAAAAGATGCCAAAACATTAGAAAACCAGACAGAACTGATCAAAACATTCAAAAAACTTGGCAAAACATCATAAAAACAAATCAAAACCAACCAAAACATTCCAAAAACCCGACAAAATAGTTTAGAACCTGCCAAAACTGATCAAAACATTCGGAAAAGATGCCAAAATACTAGAAAACCAGTCAGAAGTGATCGAAACATTCAAAAAACCCGCCAAAATATAGTAAAAACAAAGCTAAAGAAACCAAAATATTATAAACAACCTCTAAAATGTCTTAAAACCCGCCAAAACTGATCAAAACATTCTGAAAATCGGCCAACATATTAGAAAACCAACCAGAACTGATCAAACCAAAAAAAAACCCTTGCCAAAACATAACAAAAAAAAATGAAAACCAAGCAAAACCTTCCAAATACATGCCAAAATATTTTAAACTAGACAAAACAAATCAAAACATTCCAAAACCCACAAAATAATATTAAAAAGAAATCAAAACCAACCAAAACATTCTAGAAAACCGACCAAAACATTCTGAAAACCCGCAAAATCAAAATAAAAACAAATCAAAACCAAGCAAAACATTCCAAAAACCCAACAAAATAGTTTAGAACCCGCCAAAACTGATCAAAACATTCTGAAAAGATGCCAAAATACTAGAAAACCAGTCAGAAGTGATCAAAACATTCAATAACTTGCCAAAACATAATCAAAACAAATGAAAGCAAACCCAAACATTCCAAATACCCGCCAAAATATTTTAAAACCCACCAAAAGGAATCCAAACGTTCCACAACCTGCCAACACAATAAAAACAACACAAGAGAAAACAAAACATTCTAAAACACCACCAAAACATTCCGAAAACCCGCCAAAACATCATCAAAACAAATCAAAACAAACCAAACAATAAGAGGAACACGGCAACATATTGGCAAGCAAGAGACGGAGAGCGCGGCACCTTCTAGGAGGCCAAGAAGGAAGCCGCACAACACCTGCACTGTGTCTGCAACTTTCAAACTGCTAGAAGCTAGTGGCTTGCCACTGGCCTGCCTCTTCAATTGCCATTAGCATTCCAATGGAAGCTATTCTTGGACAACTTTGCTCTGCTTGCTGCTAGTTCTGCCCCAGCCTACCATAGATAACCTTGCTCTTGCCTTGAGGCTCTGAGATGCCAAGAACTTGTCAACTTCAAAGGGCGGGCCGGGCTACATCTACTCAGCTGCCACAGTTTCTCCTTGCTAGACCTAGTGGGAAAGCATTTTGCTGAGATGCAGAAGGCAAGAAACGCAGCATACGGAGACGCGGAGCTGTCCCAAGTGCCGCTGCCTAGGCGTCTTTCCGCAGAAGGAGCGCCCCGGAGGGCACCGCAACCGGCGCCGTCATCTCTGCGCAAAGAGCCAAAATATTTTCAAACCCGCCAAAACTAATCCAAAAATATTTTCAAACCCGCCAAAATAGAAAACCAGACAGAAGAGATCAATACATTCGAAAAAACCTGACAAAACATGATCAAGCCCACCAAAGCTAATCCAAACACACCAAAAACTGGGCTAAACAGAATCAAAACAAATCAAAACAAATCAAAACCTTCTAAAAACCCACCAAAATATTTCAAAACCCGTCAAAACTAATCAAAACATTCCGAACACCCGCCAAAACATTCCGAACACCCGCCAAAAGGAATCCAAACATTCCAAAACCTGCCAACACAATAAAAACAACTCAAGAGAATACAAAACATTCTAAAACCCAACCAAAACATTCCGAAAACCCACCAAAACATCATAAAAACAAATCAAAACCAACCAAAATATTCCGAAAACCCGCCAAAATAATTTAGACCCGCAAAACTCATCAAAACTTTCTGAAAAGATGCCAAAACATTAGAAAACCAGACAGAACTGATCAAAACATTGAAAAAACTAGGCAAAACATCATAAAAACAAATCAAAACCAACCAAAAAATTCCAAAAACCTGACAAAATAGTTTAGAACCTGCCAAAACTGATCAAAACATTCTGAAAAGATGCCAAAATACTAGAAAACCAGTCAGAAGTGATCGAAACTTTCAATAACTTGCCAAAACATAATCAAAACAAATGAAAGCAAACCAAAAACATTCCAAATACCCGCCAAAATATTTGAAAACCCGCCAAAAGGAATCCAAATATTCCACAACCTGCCAAGACAATAAAAACAACACAAGAGAAAACAAAACATTCTAAAACACCACCAAAACATTCCGAAAACCCACCAAAACATCATCAAAACAAATCAAAACAAACCAAACAATAGGAGGAACACGGCAACATATTGGCAAGCAAGAGACGGAGAGCGCGGCACCTTCTAGGAGGCCAAGAAGGAAGCCGCACAACACCTGCACTGTGTCTGCAACTTTCAAACTGCTAGAAGCTAGTGGCTTGCCACTGGCCTGCCTCTTCAATTGCCATTAGCATTCCAATGGAAGCTATTCTTGGACAACTTTGCTCTGCTTGCTGCTAGTTCTGCCCCAGCCTACCATAGAGAACCTTGCTCTTGCCTTGAGGCTCTGAGATGCCAAGAACTTGTCAACTTCAAAGGGCGGGCCGGGCTACATCTACTCAGCTGCCACAGTTTCTCCTTGCTAGACCTAGTGGGAAAGCATTTTGCTGAGATGCAGAAGGCAAGAAACGCAGCATACGGAGACGCGGAGCTGTCCCAAGTGCCGCTGCCTAGGCGTCTTTCCGCAGAAGGAGCGCCCCGAAGCGCACCGCAACCGGCGCCGTCATCTCTGCGCAAAGAGCCAAAATATTTTAAAACCCGCCAAAACTAATCCAAAAATATTTTCAAACCCGCCAAAATAGAAAACCAGACAGAAGAGATCAATACATTCGAAAAAACCTGACAAAACATGATCAAGCCCACCAAAGCTAATCCAAACACACCAAAAACTGGGCTAAACAGAATCAAAACAAATCAAAACAAATCAAAACCTTCTAAAAACCCACCAAAATATTTCAAAACCCGTCAAAACTAATCAAAACATTCCGAACACCCGCCAAAACATTCCGAACACCCGCCAAAAGGAATCCAAACATTCCAAAACCTGCCAACACAATAAAAACAACTCAAGAGAATACAAAACATTCTAAAACCCAACCAACACATTCCGAAAACCCGCCAAAACATCATAAAAAAAAAATCAAAACCAACCAAAATATTCCGAAAACCCGCCAAAATTATTTAGACCCGCAAAACTCATCAAAACTTTCTGAAAAGATGCCAAAACATTAGAAAACCAGACAGAACTGATCAAAACATTGAAAAAACTAGGCAAAACATCATAAAAACAAATCAAAACCAACCAAAAAATTCCAAAAACCTGACAAAATAGTTTAGAACCTGCCAAAACTGATCAAAACATTCTGAAAAGATGCCAAAATACTAGAAAACCAGTCAGAAGTGATCGAAACTTTCAATAACTGATCAAAACATAATCAAAACAAATGAAAGCAAACCAAAAACATTCCAAATACCCGCCAAAATATTTTAAAACCCGCCAAAAGGAATCCAAATATTCCACAACCTGCCAAGACAATAAAAACAACACAAGAGAAAACAAAACATTCTAAAACACCACCAAAACATTCCGAAAACCCACCAAAACATCATCAAAACAAATCAAAACAAACCAAACAATAGGAGGAACACGGCAACATATTGGCAAGCAAGAGACGGAGAGCGCGGCACCTTCTAGGAGGCCAAGAAGGAAGCCGCACAACACCTGCACTGTGTCTGCAACTTTCAAACTGCTAGAAGCTAGTGGCTTGCCACTGGCCTGCCTCTTCAATTGCCATTAGCATTCCAATGGAAGCTATTCTTGGACAACTTTGCTCTGCTTGCTGCTAGTTCTGCCCCAGCCTACCATAGAGAACCTTGCTCTTGCCTTGAGGCTCTGAGATGCCAAGAACTTGTCAACTTCAAAGGGCGGGCCGGGCTACATCTACTCAGCTGCCACAGTTTCTCCTTGCTAGACCTAGTGGGAAAGCATTTTGCTGAGATGCAGAAGGCAAGAAACGCAGCATACGGAGACGCGGAGCTGTCCCAAGTGCCGCTGCCTAGGCGTCTTTCCGCAGAAGGAGCGCCCCGGAGCGCACCGCAACCGGCGCCGTCATCTCTGCGCAAAGAGCCAAAATATTTTAAAACCCGCCAAAACTAATCCAAAAATATTTTCAAACCCGCCAAAATAGAAAACCAGACAGAAGAGATCAATACATTCGAAAAAACCTGACAAAACATGATCAAGCCCACCAAAGCTAATCCAAACACACCAAAAACTGGGCTAAACAGAATCAAAACAAATCAAAACCTTCTAAAAGCCCGCCAAAATATTTCAAAACCCGTCAAAACTAATCAAAATATTCCAAATACCCGCCAAAACATTCCGAACACCCACCAAAAGGAATCCAAACATTCCAAAACCTGTCAACACAATAAAAACAACTCAAGAGAATACAAAACATTCTAAAACCCAACCAACACATTCCGAAAACCCGCCAAAACATCATAAAAACAAATCAAAACCAACCAAAATATTCCGAAAACCCGCCAAAATTATTTAGACCCACAAAACTCATCAAAACATTCTAAAAAGATGCCAAAACATTAGAAAACCAGACAGAACTGATCAAAACATTCAAAAAACTTGGCAAAACATCATAAAAACAAATCAAAACCAACCAAAACATTCCAAAAACCCGACAAAATAGTTTAGAACCTGCCAAAACTGATCAAAACATTCGGAAAAGATGCCAAAATACTAGAAAACCAGTCAGAAGTGATCGAAACATTCAAAAAACCCGCCAAAATATAGTAAAAACAAAGCTAAAGAAACCAAAATATTATAAACAACCTCTAAAATATCTTAAAACCCGCCAAAACTGATCAAAACATTCTGAAAATCGGCCAACATATTAGAAAACCAGCCAGAACTGATCAAACCAAAAAAAAAACCCTTGCCAAAACATAACAAAAAAAAATGAAAACCAAGCAAAACCTTCCAAATACATGCCAAAATATTTTAAACTAGACAAAACAAATCAAAACATTCCAAAACCCACAAAATAATATTAAAAAGAAATCAAAACCAACCAAAACATTCTAGAAAACCGACCAAAACATTCTGAAAACCCGCAAAATCAAAATAAAAACAAATCAAAACCAAGCAAAACATTCCAAAAACCCAACAAAATAGTTTAGAACCCGCCAAAACTCATCAAAACATTCTGAAAAGATGCCAAAATACTAGAAAACCAGTCAGAAGTGATCAAAACATTCAATAACTTGCCAAAACATAATCAAAACAAATGAAAGCAAACCCAAACATTCCAAATACCCGCCAAAATATTTTAAAACCCGCCAAAAGGAATCCAAACGTTCCAAAACCTGCCAACACAATAAAAACAACACAAGAGAAAACAAAACATTCTAAAACACCACCAAAACATTCCGAAAACCCGCCAAAACATCATCAAAACAAATCAAAACAAACCAAACAATAAGAGGAACACGGCAACATATTGGCAAGCAAGAGACGGAGAGCGCGGCACCTTCTAGGAGGCCAAGAAGGAAGCCGCACAACACCTGCACTGTGTCTGCAACTTTCAAACTGCTAGAAGCTAGTGGCTTGCCACTGGCCTGCCTCTTCAATTGCCATTAGCATTCCAATGGAAGCTATTCTTGGACAACTTTGCTCTGCTTGCTGCTAGTTCTGCCCCAGCCTACCATAGAGAACCTTGCTCTTGCCTTGAGGCTCTGAGATGCCAAGAACTTGTCAACTTCAAAGGGCGGACCGGGCTACATCTACTCAGCTGCCACAGTTTCTCCTTGCTAGACCTAGTGGGAAAGCATTTTGCTGAGATGCAGAAGGCAAGAAACGCAGCATACGGAGACGCGGAGCTGTCCCAAGTGCCGCTGCCTAGGCGTCTTTCCGCAGAAGGAGCGCCCCGGAGCGCACCGCAACCGGCACCGTCATCTCTGCGCAAAGAGCCAAAATATTTTAAAACCCGCCAAAACTAATCCAAAAATATTTTCAAACCCGCCAAAATAGAAAACCAGACAGAAGAGATCAATACATTCGAAAAAACCTGACAAAACATGATCAAGCCCACCAAAGCTAATCCAAACACACCAAAAACTGGGCTAAACAGAATCAAAACAAATCAAAACAAATCAAAACCTTCTAAAAACCCACCAAAATATTTCAAAACCCGTCAAAACTAATCAAAACATTCCGAACACCCGCCAAAACATTCCGAACACCCGCCAAAAGGAATCCAAACATTCCAAAACCTGCCAACACAATAAAAACAACTCAAGAGAATACAAAACATTCTAAAACCCAACCAAAACATTCCGAAAACCCACCAAAACATCATAAAAACAAATCAAAACCAACCAAAATATTCCGAAAACCCGCCAAAATAATTTAGACCCGCAAAACTCATCAAAACTTTCTGAAAAGATGCCAAAACATTAGAAAACCAGACAGAACTGATCAAAACATTGAAAAAACTAGGCAAAACATCATAAAAACAAATCAAAACCAACCAAAAAATTCCAAAAACCTGACAAAATAGTTTAGAACCTGCCAAAACTGATCAAAACATTCTGAAAAGATGCCAAAATACTAGAAAACCAGTCAGAAGTGATCGAAACTTTCAATAACTTGCCAAAACATAATCAAAACAAATGAAAGCAAACCAAAAACATTCCAAATACCCGCCAAAATATTTGAAAACCCGCCAAAAGGAATCCAAATATTCCACAACCTGCCAAGACAATAAAAACAACACAAGAGAAAACAAAACATTCTAAAACACCACCAAAACATTCCGAAAACCCACCAAAACATCATCAAAACAAATCAAAACAAACCAAACAATAGGAGGAACACGGCAACATATTGGCAAGCAAGAGACGGAGAGCGCGGCACCTTCTAGGAGGCCAAGAAGGAAGCCGCACAACACCTGCACTGTGTCTGCAACTTTCAAACTGCTAGAAGCTAGTGGCTTGCCACTGGCCTGCCTCTTCAATTGCCATTAGCATTCCAATGGAAGCTATTCTTGGACAACTTTGCTCTGCTTGCTGCTAGTTCTGCCCCAGCCTACCATAGAGAACCTTGCTCTTGCCTTGAGGCTCTGAGATGCCAAGAACTTGTCAACTTCAAAGGGCGGGCCGGGCTACATCTACTCAGCTGCCACAGTTTCTCCTTGCTAGACCTAGTGGGAAAGCATTTTGCTGAGATGCAGAAGGCAAGAAACGCAGCATACGGAGACGCGGAGCTGTCCCAAGTGCCGCTGCCTAGGCGTCTTTCCGCAGAAGGAGCGCCCCGGAGCGCACCGCAACCGGCGCCGTCATCTCTGCGCAAAGAGCCAAAATATTTTAAAACCCGCCAAAACTAATCCAAAAATATTTTCAAACCCGCCAAAATAGAAAACCAGACAGAAGAGATCAATACATTCGAAAAAACCTGACAAAACATGATCAAGCCCACCAAAGCTAATCCAAACACACCAAAAACTGGGCTAAACAGAATCAAAACAAATCAAAACCTTCTAAAAGCCCGCCAAAATATTTCAAAACCCGTCAAAACTAATCAAAATATTCCAAATACCCGCCAAAACATTCCGAACACCCACCAAAAGGAATCCAAACATTCCAAAACCTGTCAACACAATAAAAACAACTCAAGAGAATACAAAACATTCTAAAACCCAACCAACACATTCCGAAAACCCGCCAAAACATCATAAAAACAAATCAAAACCAACCAAAATATTCCGAAAACCCGCCAAAATTATTTAGACCCACAAAACTCATCAAAACATTCTAAAAAGATGCCAAAACATTAGAAAACCAGACAGAACTGATCAAAACATTCAAAAAACTTGGCAAAACATCATAAAAACAAATCAAAACCAACCAAAACATTCCAAAAACCCGACAAAATAGTTTAGAACCTGCCAAAACTGATCAAAACATTCGGAAAAGATGCCAAAATACTAGAAAACCAGTCAGAAGTGATCGAAACATTCAAAAAACCCGCCAAAATATAGTAAAAACAAAGCTAAAGAAACCAAAATATTATAAACAACCTCTAAAATATCTTAAAACCCGCCAAAACTGATCAAAACATTCTGAAAATCGGCCAACATATTAGAAAACCAGCCAGAACTGATCAAACCAAAAAAAAACCCTTGCCAAAACATAACAAAAAAAAATGAAAACCAAGCAAAACCTTCCAAATACATGCCAAAATATTTTAAACTAGACAAAACAAATCAAAACATTCCAAAACCCACAAAATAATATTAAAAAGAAATCAAAACCAACCAAAACATTCTAGAAAACCGACCAAAACATTCTGAAAACCCGCAAAATCAAAATAAAAACAAATCAAAACCAAGCAAAACATTCCAAAAACCCAACAAAATAGTTTAGAACCCGCCAAAACTGATCAAAACATTCTGAAAAGATGCCAAAATACTAGAAAACCAGTCAGAAGTGATCAAAACATTCAATAACTTGCCAAAACATAATCAAAACAAATGAAAGCAAACCCAAACATTCCAAATACCCGCCAAAATATTTGAAAACCCGCCAAAAGGAATCCAAACGTTCCAAAACCTGCCAACACAATAAAAACAACACAAGAGAAAACAAAACATTCTAAAACACCACCAAAACATTCCGAAAACCCGCCAAAACATCATCAAAACAAATCAAAACAAACCAAACAATAAGAGGAACACGGCAACATATTGGCAAGCAAGAGACGGAGAGCGCGGCACCTTCTAGGAGGCCAAGAAGGAAGCCGCACAACACCTGCACTGTGTCTGCAACTTTCAAACTGCTAGAAGCTAGTGGCTTGCCACTGGCCTGCCTCTTCAATTGCCATTAGCATTCCAATGGAAGGTATTCTTGGACAACTTTGCTCTGCTTGCTGCTAGTTCTGCCCCAGCCTACCATAGAGAACCTTGCTCTTGCCTTGAGGCTCTGAGATGCCAAGAACTTGTCAACTTCAAAGGGCGGGCCGGGCTACATCTACTCAGCTGCCACAGTTTCTCCTTGCTAGACCTAGTGGGAAAGCATTTTGCTGAGATGCAGAAGGCAAGAAACGCAGCATACGGAGACGCGGAGCTGTCCCAAGTGCCGCTGCCTAGGCGTCTTTCCGCAGAAGGAGCGCCCCGGAGCGCACCGCAACCGGCACCGTCATCTCTGCGCAAAGAGCCAAAATATTTTAAAACCCGCCAAAACTAATCCAAAAATATTTTCAAACCCGCCAAAATAGAAAACCAGACAGAAGAGATCAATACATTCGAAAAAACCTGACAAAACATGATCAAGCCCACCAAAGCTAATCCAAACACACCAAAAACTGGGCTAAACAGAATCAAAACAAATCAAAACAAATCAAAACCTTCTAAAAACCCACCAAAATATTTCAAAACCCGTCAAAACTAATCAAAACATTCCGAACACCCGCCAAAACATTCCGAACACCCGCCAAAAGGAATCCAAACATTCCAAAACCTGCCAACACAATAAAAACAACTCAAGAGAATACAAAACATTCTAAAACCCAACCAAAACATTCCGAAAACCCACCAAAACATCATAAAAACAAATCAAAACCAACCAAAATATTCCGAAAACCCGCCAAAATAATTTAGACCCGCAAAACTCATCAAAACTTTCTGAAAAGATGCCAAAACATTAGAAAACCAGACAGAACTGATCAAAACATTGAAAAAACTAGGCAAAACATCATAAAAACAAATCAAAACCAACCAAAAAATTCCAAAAACCTGACAAAATAGTTTAGAACCTGCCAAAACTGATCAAAACATTCTGAAAAGATGCCAAAATACTAGAAAACCAGTCAGAAGTGATCGAAACTTTCAATAACTGATCAAAACATAATCAAAACAAATGAAAGCAAACCAAAAACATTCCAAATACCCGCCAAAATATTTTAAAACCCGCCAAAAGGAATCCAAATATTCCACAACCTGCCAAGACAATAAAAACAACACAAGAGAAAACAAAACATTCTAAAACACCACCAAAACATTCCGAAAACCCACCAAAACATCATCAAAACAAATCAAAACAAACCAAACAATAGGAGGAACACGGCAACATATTGGCAAGCAAGAGACGGAGAGCGCGGCACCTTCTAGGAGGCCAAGAAGGAAGCCGCACAACACCTGCACTGTGTCTGCAACTTTCAAACTGCTAGAAGCTAGTGGCTTGCCACTGGCCTGCCTCTTCAATTGCCATTAGCATTCCAATGGAAGCTATTCTTGGACAACTTTGCTCTGCTTGCTGCTAGTTCTGCCCCAGCCTACCATAGAGAACCTTGCTCTTGCCTTGAGGCTCTGAGATGCCAAGAACTTGTCAACTTCAAAGGGCGGGCCGGGCTACATCTACTCAGCTGCCACAGTTTCTCCTTGCTAGACCTAGTGGGAAAGCATTTTGCTGAGATGCAGAAGGCAAGAAACGCAGCATACGGAGACGCGGAGCTGTCCCAAGTGCCGCTGCCTAGGCGTCTTTCCGCAGAAGGAGCGCCCCGGAGCGCACCGCAACCGGCGCCGTCATCTCTGCGCAAAGAGCCAAAATATTTTAAAACCCGCCAAAACTAATCCAAAAATATTTTCAAACCCGCCAAAATAGAAAACCAGACAGAAGAGATCAATACATTCGAAAAAACCTGACAAAACATGATCAAGCCCACCAAAGCTAATCCAAACACACCAAAAACTGGGCTAAACAGAATCAAAACAAATCAAAACCTTCTAAAAGCCCGCCAAAATATTTCAAAACCCGTCAAAACTAATCAAAACATTCCGAACACCCGCCAAAACATTCCGAACACCCACCAAAAGGAATCCAAACATTCCAAAACCTGTCAACACAATAAAAACAACTCAAGAGAATACAAAACATTCTAAAACCCAACCAACACATTCCGAAAACCCGCCAAAACATCATAAAAACAAATCAAAACCAACCAAAATATTCCGAAAACCCGCCAAAATTATTTAGACCCGCAAAACTCATCAAAACATTCTAAAAAGATGCCAAAACATTAGAAAACCAGCCAGAACTGATCAAAACATTCAAAAAACTTGGCAAAACATCATAAAAACAAATCAAAACCAACCAAAACATTCCAAAAACCCGACAAAATAGTTTAGAACCTGCCAAAACTGATCAAAACATTCGGAAAAGATGCCAAAATACTAGAAAACCAGTCAGAAGTGATCGAAACATTCAAAAAACCCGCCAAAATATAGTAAAAACAAAGCTAAAGAAACCAAAATATTATAAACAACCTCTAAAATATCTTAAAACCCGCCAAAACTGATCAAAACATTCTGAAAATCGGCCAACATATTAGAAAACCAGCCAGAACTGATCAAACCAAAAAAAAAACCCTTGCCAAAACATAACAAAAAAAAATGAAAACCAAGCAAAACCTTCCAAATACATGCCAAAATATTTTAAACTAGACAAAACAAATCAAAACATTCCAAAACCCACAAAATAATATTAAAAAGAAATCAAAACCAACCAAAACATTCTAGAAAACCGACCAAAACATTCTGAAAACCCGCAAAATCAAAATAAAAACAAATCAAAACCAAGCAAAACATTCCAAAAACCCAACAAAATAGTTTAGAACCCGCCAAAACTCATCAAAACATTCTGAAAAGATGCCAAAATACTAGAAAACCAGTCAGAAGTGATCAAAACATTCAATAACTTGCCAAAACATAATCAAAACAAATGAAAGCAAACCCAAACATTCCAAATACCCGCCAAAATATTTTAAAACCCGCCAAAAGGAATCCAAACGTTCCAAAACCTGCCAAGACAATAAAAACAACACAAGAGAAAACAAAACATTCTAAAACACCACCAAAACATTCCGAAAACCCGCCAAAACATCATCAAAACAAATCAAAACAAACCAAACAATAAGAGGAACACGGCAACATATTGGCAAGCAAGAGACGGAGAGCGCGGCACCTTCTAGGAGGCCAAGAAGGAAGCCGCACAACACCTGCACTGTGTCTGCAACTTTCAAACTGCTAGAAGCTAGTGGCTTGCCACTGGCCTGCCTCTTCAATTGCCATTAGCATTCCAATGGAAGGTATTCTTGGACAACTTTGCTCTGCTTGCTGCTAGTTCTGCCCCAGCCTACCATAGAGAACCTTGCTCTTGCCTTGAGGCTCTGAGATGCCAAGAACTTGTCAACTTCAAAGGGCGGGCCGGGCTACATCTACTCAGCTGCCACAGTTTCTCCTTGCTAGACCTAGTGGGAAAGCATTTTGCTGAGATGCAGAAGGCAAGAAACGCAGCATACGGAGACGCGGAGCTGTCCCAAGTGCCGCTGCCTAGGCGTCTTTCCGCAGAAGGAGCGCCCCGGAGCGCACCGCAACCGGCACCGTCATCTCTGCGCAAAGAGCCAAAATATTTTAAAACCCGCCAAAACTAATCCAAAAATATTTTCAAACCCGCCAAAATAGAAAACCAGACAGAAGAGATCAATACATTCGAAAAAACCTGACAAAACATGATCAAGCCCACCAAAGCTAATCCAAACACACCAAAAACTGGGCTAAACAGAATCAAAACAAATCAAAACAAATCAAAACCTTCTAAAAACCCACCAAAATATTTCAAAACCCGTCAAAACTAATCAAAACATTCCGAACACCCGCCAAAACATTCCGAACACCCGCCAAAAGGAATCCAAACATTCCAAAACCTGCCAACACAATAAAAACAACTCAAGAGAATACAAAACATTCTAAAACCCAACCAAAACATTCCGAAAACCCACCAAAACATCATAAAAACAAATCAAAACCAACCAAAATATTCCGAAAACCCGCCAAAATAATTTAGACCCGCAAAACTCATCAAAACTTTCTGAAAAGATGCCAAAACATTAGAAAACCAGACAGAACTGATCAAAACATTGAAAAAACTAGGCAAAACATCATAAAAACAAATCAAAACCAACCAAAAAATTCCAAAAACCTGACAAAATAGTTTAGAACCTGCCAAAACTGATCAAAACATTCTGAAAAGATGCCAAAATACTAGAAAACCAGTCAGAAGTGATCGAAACTTTCAATAACTTGCCAAAACATAATCAAAACAAATGAAAGCAAACCAAAAACATTCCAAATACCCGCCAAAATATTTGAAAACCCGCCAAAAGGAATCCAAATATTCCACAACCTGCCAAGACAATAAAAACAACACAAGAGAAAACAAAACATTCTAAAACACCACCAAAACATTCCGAAAACCCACCAAAACATCATCAAAACAAATCAAAACAAACCAAACAATAGGAGGAACACGGCAACATATTGGCAAGCAAGAGACGGAGAGCGCGGCACCTTCTAGGAGGCCAAGAAGGAAGCCGCACAACACCTGCACTGTGTCTGCAACTTTCAAACTGCTAGAAGCTAGTGGCTTGCCACTGGCCTGCCTCTTCAATTGCCATTAGCATTCCAATGGAAGCTATTCTTGGACAACTTTGCTCTGCTTGCTGCTAGTTCTGCCCCAGCCTACCATAGAGAACCTTGCTCTTGCCTTGAGGCTCTGAGATGCCAAGAACTTGTCAACTTCAAAGGGCGGGCCGGGCTACATCTACTCAGCTGCCACAGTTTCTCCTTGCTAGACCTAGTGGGAAAGCATTTTGCTGAGATGCAGAAGGCAAGAAACGCAGCATACGGAGACGCGGAGCTGTCCCAAGTGCCGCTGCCTAGGCGTCTTTCCGCAGAAGGAGCGCCCCGGAGCGCACCGCAACCGGCGCCGTCATCTCTGCGCAAAGAGCCAAAATATTTTAAAACCCGCCAAAACTAATCCAAAAATATTTTCAAACCCGCCAAAATAGAAAACCAGACAGAAGAGATCAATACATTCGAAAAAACCTGACAAAACATGATCAAGCCCACCAAAGCTAATCCAAACACACCAAAAACTGGGCTAAACAGAATCAAAACAAATCAAAACCTTCTAAAAGCCCGCCAAAATATTTCAAAACCCGTCAAAACTAATCAAAATATTCCAAATACCCGCCAAAACATTCCGAACACCCACCAAAAGGAATCCAAACATTCCAAAACCTGTCAACACAATAAAAACAACTCAAGAGAATACAAAACATTCTAAAACCCAACCAACACATTCCGAAAACCCGCCAAAACATCATAAAAACAAATCAAAACCAACCAAAATATTCCGAAAACCCGCCAAAATTATTTAGACCCGCAAAACTCATCAAAACATTCTAAAAAGATGCCAAAACATTAGAAAACCAGACAGAACTGATCAAAACATTGAAAAAACTAGGCAAAACATCATAAAAACAAATCAAAACCAACCAAAACATTCCAAAAACCCGACAAAATAGTTTAGAACCTGCCAAAACTGATCAAAACATTCGGAAAAGATGCCAAAATACTAGAAAACCAGTCAGAAGTGATCGAAACATTCAAAAAACCCGCCAAAATATAGTAAAAACAAAGCTAAAGAAACCAAAATATTATAAACAACCTCTAAAATATCTTAAAACCCGCCAAAACTGATCAAAACATTCTGAAAATCGGCCAACATATTAGAAAACCAGCCAGAACTGATCAAACCAAAAAAAACCCTTGCCAAAACATAACAAAAAAAAATGAAAACCAAGCAAAACCTTCCAAATACATGCCAAAATATTTTAAACTAGACAAAACAAATCAAAACATTCCAAAACCCACAAAATAATATTAAAAAGAAATCAAAACCAACCAAAACATTCTAGAAAACCGACCAAAACATTCTGAAAACCCGCAAAATCAAAATAAAAACAAATCAAAACCAAGCAAAACATTCCAAAAACCCAACAAAATAGTTTAGAACCCGCCAAAACTCATCAAAACATTCTGAAAAGATGCCAAAATACTAGAAAACCAGTCAGAAGTGATCAAAACATTCAATAACTTGCCAAAAGATAATCAAAACAAATGAAAGCAAACCCAAACATTCCAAATACCCGCCAAAATATTTTAAAACCCGCCAAAAGGAATCCAAACGTTCCAAAACCTGCCAACACAATAAAAACAACACAAGAGAAAACAAAACATTCTAAAACACCACCAAAACATTCCGAAAACCCGCCAAAACATCATAAAAACAAATCAAAACAAACCAAACAATAAGAGGAACACGGCAACATATTGGCAAGCAAGAGACGGAGAGCGCGGCACCTTCTAGGAGGCCAAGAAGGAAGCCGCACAACACCTGCACTGTGTCTGCAACTTTCAAACTGCTAGAAGCTAGTGGCTTGCCACTGGCCTGCCTCTTCAATTGCCATTAGCATTCCAATGGAAGCTATTCTTGGACAACTTTGCTCTGCTTGCTGCTAGTTCTGCCCCAGCCTACCATAGAGAACCTTGCTCTTGCCTTGAGGCTCTGAGATGCCAAGAACTTGTCAACTTCAAAGGGCGGGCCGGGCTACATCTACTCAGCTGCCACAGTTTCTCCTTGCTAGACCTAGTGGGAAAGCATTTTGCTGAGATGCAGAAGGCAAGAAACGCAGCATACGGAGACGCGGAGCTGTCCCAAGTGCCGCTGCCTAGGCGTCTTTCCGCAGAAGGAGCGCCCCGGAGCGCACCGCAACCGGCACCGTCATCTCTGCGCAAAGAGCCAAAATATTTTAAAACCCGCCAAAACTAATCCAAAAATATTTTCAAACCCGCCAAAATAGAAAACCAGACAGAAGAGATCAATACATTCGAAAAAACCTGACAAAACATGATCAAGCCCACCAAAGCTAATCCAAACACACCAAAAACTGGGCTAAACAGAATCAAAACAAATCAAAACAAATCAAAACCTTCTAAAAACCCACCAAAATATTTCAAAACCCGTCAAAACTAATCAAAACATTCCGAACACCCGCCAAAACATTCCGAACACCCGCCAAAAGGAATCCAAACATTCCAAAACCTGCCAACACAATAAAAACAACTCAAGAGAATACAAAACATTCTAAAACCCAACCAAAACATTCCGAAAACCCACCAAAACATCATAAAAACAAATCAAAACCAACCAAAATATTCCGAAAACCCGCCAAAATAATTTAGACCCGCAAAACTCATCAAAACTTTCTGAAAAGATGCCAAAACATTAGAAAACCAGACAGAACTGATCAAAACATTGAAAAAACTAGGCAAAACATCATAAAAACAAATCAAAACCAACCAAAAAATTCCAAAAACCTGACAAAATAGTTTAGAACCTGCCAAAACTGATCAAAACATTCTGAAAAGATGCCAAAATACTAGAAAACCAGTCAGAAGTGATCGAAACTTTCAATAACTTGCCAAAACATAATCAAAACAAATGAAAGCAAACCAAAAACATTCCAAATACCCGCCAAAATATTTGAAAACCCGCCAAAAGGAATCCAAATATTCCACAACCTGCCAAGACAATAAAAACAACACAAGAGAAAACAAAACATTCTAAAACACCACCAAAACATTCCGAAAACCCACCAAAACATCATCAAAACAAATCAAAACAAACCAAACAATAGGAGGAACACGGCAACATATTGGCAAGCAAGAGACGGAGAGCGCGGCACCTTCTAGGAGGCCAAGAAGGAAGCCGCACAACACCTGCACTGTGTCTGCAACTTTCAAACTGCTAGAAGCTAGTGGCTTGCCACTGGCCTGCCTCTTCAATTGCCATTAGCATTCCAATGGAAGCTATTCTTGGACAACTTTGCTCTGCTTGCTGCTAGTTCTGCCCCAGCCTACCATAGAGAACCTTGCTCTTGCCTTGAGGCTCTGAGATGCCAAGAACTTGTCAACTTCAAAGGGCGGGCCGGGCTACATCTACTCAGCTGCCACAGTTTCTCCTTGCTAGACCTAGTGGGAAAGCATTTTGCTGAGATGCAGAAGGCAAGAAACGCAGCATACGGAGACGCGGAGCTGTCCCAAGTGCCGCTGCCTAGGCGTCTTTCCGCAGAAGGAGCGCCCCGGAGCGCACCGCAACCGGCGCCGTCATCTCTGCGCAAAGAGCCAAAATATTTTCAAACCCGCCAAAACTAATCCAAAAATATTTTCAAACCCGCCAAAATAGAAAACCAGACAGAAGAGATCAATACATTCGAAAAAACCTGACAAAACATGATCAAGCCCACCAAAGCTAATCCAAACACACCAAAAACTGGGCTAAACAGAATCAAAACAAATCAAAACCTTCTAAAAGCACGCCAAAATATTTCAAAACCCGTCAAAACTAATCAAAATATTCCAAATACCCGCCAAAACATTCCGAACACCCACCAAAAGGAATCCAAACATTCCAAAACCTGTCAACACAATAAAAACAACTCAAGAGAATACAAAACATTCTAAAACCCAACCAACACATTCCGAAAACCCGCCAAAACATCATAAAAACAAATCAAAACCAACCAAAATATTCCGAAAACCCGCCAAAATTATTTAGACCCACAAAACTCATCAAAACATTCTAAAAAGATGCCAAAACATTAGAAAACCAGACAGAACTGATCAAAACATTCAAAAAACTTGGCAAAACATCATAAAAACAAATCAAAACCAACCAAAACATTCCAAAAACCCGACAAAATAGTTTAGAACCTGCCAAAACTGATCAAAACATTCGGAAAAGATGCCAAAATACTAGAAAACCAGTCAGAAGTGATCGAAACATTCAAAAAACCCGCCAAAATATAGTAAAAACAAAGCTAAAGAAACCAAAATATTATAAACAACCTCTAAAATATCTTAAAACCCGCCAAAACTGATCAAAACATTCTGAAAATCGGCCAACATATTAGAAAACCAGCCAGAACT
This sequence comes from Passer domesticus, assembly GCF_036417665.1. Classification (NCBI taxonomy): domain Eukaryota; kingdom Metazoa; phylum Chordata; class Aves; order Passeriformes; family Passeridae; genus Passer; species Passer domesticus. Next base: position 64,774,209 of record NC_087478.1, read on the forward strand.
GATCAAACCAAAAAAAAACCCTTGCCAAAACATAACAAAAAAAAATGAAAACCAAGCAAAACCTTCCAAATACATGCCAAAATATTTTAAACTAGACAAAACAAATCAAAACATTCCAAAACCCACAAAATAATATTAAAAAGAAATCAAAACCAACCAAAACATTCTAGAAAACCGACCAAAACATTCTGAAAACCCGCAAAATCAAAATAAAAACAAATCAAAACCAAGCAAAACATTCCAAAAACCCAACAAAATTATTTAGAACCCGCCAAAACTGATCAAAACATTCTGAAAAGATGCCAAAATACTAGAAAACCAGTCAGAAGTGATCAAAACATTCAATAACTTGCCAAAACATAATCAAAACAAATGAAAGCAAACCCAAACATTCCAAATACCCGCCAAAATATTTTAAAACCCGCCAAAAGGAATCCAAACGTTCCAAAACCTGCCAACACAATAAAAACAACACAAGAGAAAACAAAACATTCTAAAACACCACCAAAACATTCCGAAAACCCGCCAAAACATCATCAAAACAAATCAAAACAAACCAAACAATAAGAGGAACACGGCAACATATTGGCAAGCAAGAGACGGAGAGCGCGGCACCTTCTAGGAGGCCAAGAAGGAAGCCGCACAACACCTGCACTGTGTCTGCAACTTTCAAACTGCTAGAAGCTAGTGGCTTGCCACTGGCCTGCCTCTTCAATTGCCATTAGCATTCCAATGGAAGCTATTCTTGGACAACTTTGCTCTGCTTGCTGCTAGTTCTGCCCCAGCCTACCATAGAGAACCTTGCTCTTGCCTTGAGGCTCTGAGATGCCAAGAACTTGTCAACTTCAAAGGGCGGGCCGGGCTACATCTACTCAGCTGCCACAGTTTCTCCTTGCTAGACCTAGTGGGAAAGCATTTTGCTGAGATGCAGAAGGCAAGAAACGCAGCATACGGAGACGCGGAGCTGTCCCAAGTGCCGCTGCCTAGGCGTCTTTCCGCAGAAGGAGCGCCCCGGAGCGCACCGCAACCGGCACCGTCATCTCTGCGCAAAGAGCCAAAATATTTTCAAACCCGCCAAAACTAATCCAAAAATATTTTCAAACCCGCCAAAATAGAAAACCAGACAGAAGAGATCAATACATTCGAAAAAACCTGACAAAACATGATCAAGCCCACCAAAGCTAATCCAAACACACCAAAAACTGGGCTAAACAGAATCAAAACAAATCAAAACAAATCGAAACCTTCTAAAAACCCACCAAAATATTTCAAAACCCGTCAAAACTAATCAAAACATTCCGAACACCCGCCAAAACATTCCGAACACCCGCCAAAAGGAATCCAAACATTCCAAAACCTGCCAACACAATAAAAACAACTCAAGAGAATACAAAACATTCTAAAACCCAACCAAAACATTCCGAAAACCCACCAAAACATCATAAAAACAAATCAAAACCAACCAAAATATTCCGAAAACCCGCCAAAATAATTTAGACCCGCAAAACTCATCAAAACTTTCTGAAAAGATGCCAAAACATTAGAAAACCAGACAGAACTGATCAAAACATTGAAAAAACTTGGCAAAACATCATAAAAACAAATCAAAACCAACCAAAACATTCCAAAAACCCGACAAAATAGTTTAGAACCTGCCAAAACTGATCAAAACATTCGGAAAAGATGCCAAAATACTAGAAAACCAGTCAGAAGTGATCGAAACATTCAAAAAACCCGCCAAAATATAGTAAAAACAAAGCTAAAGAAACCAAAATATTATAAACAACCTCTAAAATATCTTAAAACCCGCCAAAACTGATCAAAACATTCTGAAAATCGGCCAACATATTAGAAAACCAGCCAGAACTGATCAAACCAAAAAAAAACCCTTGCCAAAACATAACAAAAAAAAATGAAAACCAAGCAAAACCTTCCAAATACATGCCAAAATATTTTAAACTAGACAAAACAAATCAAAACATTCCAAAACCCACAAAATAATATTAAAAAGAAATCAAAACCAACCAAAACATTCTAGAAAACCGACCAAAACATTCTGAAAACCCGCAAAATCAAAATAAAAACAAATCAAAACCAAGCAAAACATTCCAAAAACCCAACAAAATTATTTAGAACCCGCCAAAACTGATCAAAACATTCTGAAAAGATGCCAAAATACTAGAAAACCAGTCAGAAGTGATCAAAACATTCAATAACTTGCCAAAACATAATCAAAACAAATGAAAGCAAACCCAAACATTCCAAATACCCGCCAAAATATTTTAAAACCCGCCAAAAGGAATCCAAACGTTCCAAAACCTGCCAACACAATAAAAACAACACAAGAGAAAACAAAACATTCTAAAACACCACCAAAACATTCCGAAAACCCGCCAAAACATCATCAAAACAAATCAAAACAAACCAAACAATAAGAGGAACACGGCAACATATTGGCAAGCAAGAGACGGAGAGCGCGGCACCTTCTAGGAGGCCAAGAAGGAAGCCGCACAACACCTGCACTGTGTCTGCAACTTTCAAACTGCTAGAAGCTAGTGGCTTGCCACTGGCCTGCCTCTTCAATTGCCATTAGCATTCCAATGGAAGCTATTCTTGGACAACTTTGCTCTGCTTGCTGCTAGTTCTGCCCCAGCCTACCATAGAGAACCTTGCTCTTGCCTTGAGGCTCTGAGATGCCAAGAACTTGTCAACTTCAAAGGGCGGGCCGGGCTACATCTACTCAGCTGCCACAGTTTCTCCTTGCTAGACCTAGTGGGAAAGCATTTTGCTGAGATGCAGAAGGCAAGAAACGCAGCATACGGAGACGCGGAGCTGTCCCAAGTGCCGCTGCCTAGGCGTCTTTCCGCAGAAGGAGCGCCCCGGAGCGCACCGCAACCGGCACCGTCATCTCTGCGCAAAGAGCCAAAATATTTTCAAACCCGCCAAAACTAATCCAAAAATATTTTCAAACCCGCCAAAATAGAAAACCAGACAGAAGAGATCAATACATTCGAAAAAACCTGACAAAACATGATCAAGCCCACCAAAGCTAATCCAAACACACCAAAAACTGGGCTAAACAGAATCAAAACAAATCAAAACAAATCGAAACCTTCTAAAAACCCACCAAAATATTTCAAAACCCGTCAAAACTAATCAAAACATTCCGAACACCCGCCAAAACATTCCGAACACCCGCCAAAAGGAATCCAAACATTCCAAAACCTGCCAACACAATAAAAACAACTCAAGAGAATACAAAACATTCTAAAACCCAACCAAAACATTCCGAAAACCCACCAAAACATCATAAAAACAAATCAAAACCAACCAAAATATTCCGAAAACCCGCCAAAATAATTTAGACCCGCAAAACTCATCAAAACTTTCTGAAAAGATGCCAAAACATTAGAAAACCAGACAGAACTGATCAAAACATTGAAAAAACTAGGCAAAACATCATAAAAACAAATCAAAACCAACCAAAAAATTCCAAAAACCTGACAAAATAGTTTAGAACCTGCCAAAACTGATCAAAACATTCTGAAAAGATGCCAAAATACTAGAAAACCAGTCAGAAGTGATCGAAACTTTCAATAACTTGCCAAAACATAATCAAAACAAATGAAAGCAAACCAAAAACATTCCAAATACCCGCCAAAATATTTGAAAACCCGCCAAAAGGAATCCAAATATTCCACAACCTGCCAAGACAATAAAAACAACACAAGAGAAAACAAAACATTCTAAAACACCACCAAAACATTCCGAAAACCCACCAAAACATCATCAAAACAAATCAAAACAAACCAAACAATAGGAGGAACACGGCAACATATTGGCAAGCAAGAGACGGAGAGCGCGGCACCTTCTAGGAGGCCAAGAAGGAAGCCGCACAACACCTGCACTGTGTCTGCAACTTTCAAACTGCTAGAAGCTAGTGGCTTGCCACTGGCCTGCCTCTTCAATTGCCATTAGCATTCCAATGGAAGCTATTCTTGGACAACTTTGCTCTGCTTGCTGCTAGTTCTGCCCCAGCCTACCATAGAGAACCTTGCTCTTGCCTTGAGGCTCTGAGATGCCAAGAACTTGTCAACTTCAAAGGGCGGGCCGGGCTACATCTACTCAGCTGCCACAGTTTCTCCTTGCTAGACCTAGTGGGAAAGCATTTTGCTGAGATGCAGAAGGCAAGAAACGCAGCATACGGAGACGCGGAGCTGTCCCAAGTGCCGCTGCCTAGGCGTCTTTCCGCAGAAGGAGCGCCCCGGAGCGCACCGCAACCGGCGCCGTCATCTCTGCGCAAAGAGCCAAAATATTTTAAAACCCGCCAAAACTAATCCAAAAATATTTTCAAACCCGCCAAAATAGAAAACCAGACAGAAGAGATCAATACATTCGAAAAAACCTGACAAAACATGATCAAGCCCACCAAAGCTAATCCAAACACACCAAAAACTGGGCTAAACAGAATCAAAACAAATCAAAACCTTCTAAAAGCCCGCCAAAATATTTCAAAACCCGTCAAAACTAATCAAAATATTCCAAATACCCGCCAAAACATTCCGAACACCCACCAAAAGGAATCCAAACATTCCAAAACCTGTCAACACAATAAAAACAACTCAAGAGAATACAAAACATTCTAAAACCCAACCAACACATTCCGAAAACCCGCCAAAACATCATAAAAACAAATCAAAACCAACCAAAATATTCCGAAAACCCGCCAAAATTATTTAGACCCGCAAAACTCATCAAAACATTCTAAAAAGATGCCAAAACATTAGAAAACCAGACAGAACTGATCAAAACATTCAAAAAACTTGGCAAAACATCATAAAAACAAATCAAAACCAACCAAAACATTCCAAAAACCCGACAAAATAGTTTAGAACCTGCCAAAACTGATCAAAACATTCGGAAAAGATGCCAAAATACTAGAAAACCAGTCAGAAGTGATCGAAACATTCAAAAAACCCGCCAAAATATAGTAAAAACAAAGCTAAAGAAACCAAAATATTATAAACAACCTCTAAAATGTCTTAAAACCCGCCAAAACTGATCAAAACATTCTGAAAATCGGCCAACATATTAGAAAACCAACCAGAACTGATCAAACCAAAAAAAAACCCTTGCCAAAACATAACAAAAAAAAATGAAAACCAAGCAAAACCTTCCAAATACATGCCAAAATATTTTAAACTAGACAAAACAAATCAAAACATTCCAAAACCCACAAAATAATATTAAAAAGAAATCAAAACCAACCAAAACATTCTAGAAAACCGACCAAAACATTCTGAAAACCCGCAAAATCAAAATAAAAACAAATCAAAACCAAGCAAAACATTCCAAAAACCCAACAAAATAGTTTAGAACCCGCCAAAACTGATCAAAACATTCTGAAAAGATGCCAAAATACTAGAAAACCAGTCAGAAGTGATCAAAACATTCAATAACTTGCCAAAACATAATCAAAACAAATGAAAGCAAACCCAAACATTCCAAATACCCGCCAAAATATTTGAAAACCCGCCAAAAGGAATCCAAACGTTCCACAACCTGCCAACACAATAAAAACAACACAAGAGAAAACAAAACATTCTAAAACACCACCAAAACATTCCGAAAACCCGCCAAAACATCATCAAAACAAATCAAAACAAACCAAACAATAAGAGGAACACGGCAACATATTGGCAAGCAAGAGACGGAGAGCACGGCACCTTCTAGGAGGCCAAGAAGGAAGCCGCACAACACCTGCACTGTGTCTGCAACTTTCAAACTGCTAGAAGCTAGTGGCTTGCCACTGGCCTGCCTCTTCAATTGCCATTAGCATTCCAATGGAAGCTATTCTTGGACAACTTTGCTCTGCTTGCTGCTAGTTCTGCCCCAGCCTACCATAGATAACCTTGCTCTTGCCTTGAGGCTCTGAGATGCCAAGAACTTGTCAACTTCAAAGGGCGGGCCGGGCTACATCTACTCAGCTGCCACAGTTTCTCCTTGCTAGACCTAGTGGGAAAGCATTTTGCTGAGATGCAGAAGGCAAGAAACGCAGCATACGGAGACGCGGAGCTGTCCCAAGTGCCGCTGCCTAGGCGTCTTTCCGCAGAAGGAGCGCCCCGGAGGGCACCGCAACCGGCGCCGTCATCTCTGCGCAAAGAGCCAAAATATTTTCAAACCCGCCAAAACTAATCCAAAAATATTTTCAAACCCGCCAAAATAGAAAACCAGACAGAAGAGATCAATACATTCGAAAAAACCTGACAAAACATGATCAAGCCCACCAAAGCTAATCCAAACACACCAAAAACTGGGCTAAACAGAATCAAAACAAATCAAAACAAATCAAAACCTTCTAAAAACCCACCAAAATATTTCAAAACCCGTCAAAACTAATCAAAACATTCCGAACACCCGCCAAAACATTCCGAACACCCGCCAAAAGGAATCCAAACATTCCAAAACCTGCCAACACAATAAAAACAACTCAAGAGAATACAAAACATTCTAAAACCCAACCAAAACATTCCGAAAACCCACCAAAACATCATAAAAACAAATCAAAACCAACCAAAATATTCCGAAAACCCGCCAAAATAATTTAGACCCGCAAAACTCATCAAAACTTTCTGAAAAGATGCCAAAACATTAGAAAACCAGACAGAACTGATCAAAACATTGAAAAAACTAGGCAAAACATCATAAAAACAAATCAAAACCAACCAAAAAATTCCAAAAACCTGACAAAATAGTTTAGAACCTGCCAAAACTGATCAAAACATTCTGAAAAGATGCCAAAATACTAGAAAACCAGTCAGAAGTGATCGAAACTTTCAATAACTTGCCAAAACATAATCAAAACAAATGAAAGCAAACCAAAAACATTCCAAATACCCGCCAAAATATTTGAAAACCCGCCAAAAGGAATCCAAATATTCCACAACCTGCCAAGACAATAAAAACAACACAAGAGAAAACAAAACATTCTAAAACACCACCAAAACATTCCGAAAACCCACCAAAACATCATCAAAACAAATCAAAACAAACCAAACAATAGGAGGAACACGGCAACATATTGGCAAGCAAGAGACGGAGAGCGCGGCACCTTCTAGGAGGCCAAGAAGGAAGCCGCACAACACCTGCACTGTGTCTGCAACTTTCAAACTGCTAGAAGCTAGTGGCTTGCCACTGGCCTGCCTCTTCAATTGCCATTAGCATTCCAATGGAAGCTATTCTTGGACAACTTTGCTCTGCTTGCTGCTAGTTCTGCCCCAGCCTACCATAGAGAACCTTGCTCTTGCCTTGAGGCTCTGAGATGCCAAGAACTTGTCAACTTCAAAGGGCGGGCCGGGCTACATCTACTCAGCTGCCACAGTTTCTCCTTGCTAGACCTAGTGGGAAAGCATTTTGCTGAGATGCAGAAGGCAAGAAACGCAGCATACGGAGACGCGGAGCTGTCCCAAGTGCCGCTGCCTAGGCGTCTTTCCGCAGAAGGAGCGCCCCGGAGCGCACCGCAACCGGCGCCGTCATCTCTGCGCAAAGAGCCAAAATATTTTCAAACCCGCCAAAACTAATCCAAAAATATTTTCAAACCCGCCAAAATAGAAAACCAGACAGAAGAGATCAATACATTCGAAAAAACCTGACAAAACATGATCAAGCCCACCAAAGCTAATCCAAACACACCAAAAACTGGGCTAAACAGAATCAAAACAAATCAAAACCTTCTAAAAGCCCGCCAAAATATTTCAAAACCCGTCAAAACTAATCAAAATATTCCAAATACCCGCCAAAACATTCCGAACACCCACCAAAAGGAATCCAAACATTCCAAAACCTGTCAACACAATAAAAACAACTCAAGAGAATACAAAACATTCTAAAACCCAACCAACACATTCCGAAAACCCGCCAAAACATCATAAAAACAAATCAAAACCAACCAAAATATTCCGAAAACCCGCCAAAATTATTTAGACCCGCAAAACTCATCAAAACATTCTAAAAAGATGCCAAAACATTAGATAACCAGACAGAACTGATCAAAACATTCAAAAAACTTGGCAAAACATCATAAAAACAAATCAAAACCAACCAAAACATTCCAAAAACCCGACAAAATAGTTTAGAACCTGCCAAAACTGATCAAAACATTCGGAAAAGATGCCAAAATACTAGAAAACCAGTCAGAAGTGATCGAAACATTCAAAAAACCCGCCAAAATATAGTAAAAACAAAGCTAAAGAAACCAAAATATTATAAACAACCTCTAAAATGTCTTAAAACCCGCCAAAACTGATCAAAACATTCTGAAAATCGGCCAACATATTAGAAAACCAACCAGAACTGATCAAACCAAAAAAAAACCCTTGCCAAAACATAACAAAAAAAAATGAAAACCAAGCAAAACCTTCCAAATACATGCCAAAATATTTTAAACTAGACAAAACAAATCAAAACATTCCAAAACCCACAAAATAATATTAAAAAGAAATCAAAACCAACCAAAACATTCTAGAAAACCGACCAAAACATTCTGAAAACCCGCAAAATCAAAATAAAAACAAATCAAAACCAAGCAAAACATTCCAAAAACCCAACAAAATAGTTTAGAACCCGCCAAAACTGATCAAAACATTCTGAAAAGATGCCAAAATACTAGAAAACCAGTCAGAAGTGATCAAAACATTCAATAACTTGCCAAAACATAATCAAAACAAATGAAAGCAAACCCAAACATTCCAAATACCCGCCAAAATATTTGAAAACCCGCCAAAAGGAATCCAAACGTTCCACAACCTGCCAACACAATAAAAACAACACAAGAGAAAACAAAACATTCTAAAACACCACCAAAACATTCCGAAAACCCGCCAAAACATCATCAAAACAAATCAAAACAAACCAAACAATAAGAGGAACACGGCAACATATTGGCAAGCAAGAGACGGAGAGCACGGCACCTTCTAGGAGGCCAAGAAGGAAGCCGCACAACACCTGCACTGTGTCTGCAACTTTCAAACTGCTAGAAGCTAGTGGCTTGCCACTGGCCTGCCTCTTCAATTGCCATTAGCATTCCAATGGAAGCTATTCTTGGACAACTTTGCTCTGCTTGCTGCTAGTTCTGCCCCAGCCTACCATAGATAACCTTGCTCTTGCCTTGAGGCTCTGAGATGCCAAGAACTTGTCAACTTCAAAGGGCGGGCCGGGCTACATCTACTCAGCTGCCACAGTTTCTCCTTGCTAGACCTAGTGGGAAAGCATTTTGCTGAGATGCAGAAGGCAAGAAACGCAGCATACGGAGACGCGGAGCTGTCCCAAGTGCCGCTGCCTAGGCGTCTTTCCGCAGAAGGAGCGCCCCGGAGGGCACCGCAACCGGCGCCGTCATCTCTGCGCAAAGAGCCAAAATATTTTCAAACCCGCCAAAACTAATCCAAAAATATTTTCAAACCCGCCAAAATAGAAAACCAGACAGAAGAGATCAATACATTCGAAAAAACCTGACAAAACATGATCAAGCCCACCAAAGCTAATCCAAACACACCAAAAACTGGGCTAAACAGAATCAAAACAAATCAAAACAAATCAAAACCTTCTAAAAACCCACCAAAATATTTCAAAACCCGTCAAAACTAATCAAAACATTCCGAACACCCGCCAAAACATTCCGAACACCCGCCAAAAGGAATCCAAACATTCCAAAACCTGCCAACACAATAAAAACAACTCAAGAGAATACAAAACATTCTAAAACCCAACCAAAACATTCCGAAAACCCACCAAAACATCATAAAAACAAATCAAAACCAACCAAAATATTCCGAAAACCCGCCAAAATAATTTAGACCCGCAAAACTCATCAAAACTTTCTGAAAAGATGCCAAAACATTAGAAAACCAGACAGAACTGATCAAAACATTGAAAAAACTAGGCAAAACATCATAAAAACAAATCAAAACCAACCAAAAAATTCCAAAAACCTGACAAAATAGTTTAGAACCTGCCAAAACTGATCAAAACATTCTGAAAAGATGCCAAAATACTAGAAAACCAGTCAGAAGTGATCGAAACTTTCAATAACTTGCCAAAACATAATCAAAACAAATGAAAGCAAACCAAAAACATTCCAAATACCCGCCAAAATATTTGAAAACCCGCCAAAAGGAATCCAAATATTCCACAACCTGCCAAGACAATAAAAACAACACAAGAGAAAACAAAACATTCTAAAACACCACCAAAACATTCCGAAAACCCACCAAAACATCATCAAAACAAATCAAAACAAACCAAACAATAGGAGGAACACGGCAACATATTGGCAAGCAAGAGACGGAGAGCGCGGCACCTTCTAGGAGGCCAAGAAGGAAGCCGCACAACACCTGCACTGTGTCTGCAACTTTCAAACTGCTAGAAGCTAGTGGCTTGCCACTGGCCTGCCTCTTCAATTGCCATTAGCATTCCAATGGAAGCTATTCTTGGACAACTTTGCTCTGCTTGCTGCTAGTTCTGCCCCAGCCTACCATAGAGAACCTTGCTCTTGCCTTGAGGCTCTGAGATGCCAAGAACTTGTCAACTTCAAAGGGCGGGCCGGGCTACATCTACTCAGCTGCCACAGTTTCTCCTTGCTAGACCTAGTGGGAAAGCATTTTGCTGAGATGCAGAAGGCAAGAAACGCAGCATACGGAGACGCGGAGCTGTCCCAAGTGCCGCTGCCTAGGCGTCTTTCCGCAGAAGGAGCGCCCCGAAGCGCACCGCAACCGGCGCCGTCATCTCTGCGCAAAGAGCCAAAATATTTTAAAACCCGCCAAAACTAATCCAAAAATATTTTCAAACCCGCCAAAATAGAAAACCAGACAGAAGAGATCAATACATTCGAAAAAACCTGACAAAACATGATCAAGCCCACCAAAGCTAATCCAAACACACCAAAAACTGGGCTAAACAGAATCAAAACAAATCAAAACAAATCAAAACCTTCTAAAAACCCACCAAAATATTTCAAAACCCGTCAAAACTAATCAAAACATTCCGAACACCCGCCAAAACATTCCGAACACCCGCCAAAAGGAATCCAAACATTCCAAAACCTGCCAACACAATAAAAACAACTCAAGAGAATACAAAACATTCTAAAACCCAACCAACACATTCCGAAAACCCGCCAAAACATCATAAAAAAAAAATCAAAACCAACCAAAATATTCCGAAAACCCGCCAAAATAATTTAGACCCGCAAAACTCATCAAAACTTTCTGAAAAGATGCCAAAACATTAGAAAACCAGACAGAACTGATCAAAACATTGAAAAAACTAGGCAAAACATCATAAAAACAAATCAAAACCAACCAAAAAATTCCAAAAACCTGACAAAATAGTTTAGAACCTGCCAAAACTGATCAAAACATTCTGAAAAGATGCCAAAATACTAGAAAACCAGTCAGAAGTGATCGAAACTTTCAATAACTTGCCAAAACATAATCAAAACAAATGAAAGCAAACCAAAAACATTCCAAATACCCGCCAAAATATTTGAAAACCCGCCAAAAGGAATCCAAATATTCCACAACCTGCCAAGACAATAAAAACAACACAAGAGAAAACAAAACATTCTAAAACACCACCAAAACATTCCGAAAACCCACCAAAACATCATCAAAACAAATCAAAACAAACCAAACAATAGGAGGAACACGGCAACATATTGGCAAGCAAGAGACGGAGAGCGCGGCACCTTCTAGGAGGCCAAGAAGGAAGCCGCACAACACCTGCACTGTGTCTGCAACTTTCAAACTGCTAGAAGCTAGTGGCTTGCCACTGGCCTGCCTCTTCAATTGCCATTAGCATTCCAATGGAAGCTATTCTTGGACAACTTTGCTCTGCTTGCTGCTAGTTCTGCCCCAGCCTACCATAGAGAACCTTGCTCTTGCCTTGAGGCTCTGAGATGCCAAGAACTTGTCAACTTCAAAGGGCGGGCCGGGCTACATCTACTCAGCTGCCACAGTTTCTCCTTGCTAGACCTAGTGGGAAAGCATTTTGCTGAGATGCAGAAGGCAAGAAACGCAGCATACGGAGACGCGGAGCTGTCCCAAGTGCCGCTGCCTAGGCGTCTTTCCGCAGAAGGAGCGCCCCGGAGCGCACCGCAACCGGCGCCGTCATCTCTGCGCAAAGAGCCAAAATATTTTAAAACCCGCCAAAACTAATCCAAAAATATTTTCAAACCCGCCAAAATAGAAAACCAGACAGAAGAGATCAATACATTCGAAAAAACCTGACAAAACATGATCAAGCCCACCAAAGCTAATCCAAACACACCAAAAACTGGGCTAAACAGAATCAAAACAAATCAAAACCTTCTAAAAGCCCGCCAAAATATTTCAAAACCCGTCAAAACTAATCAAAATATTCCAAATACCCGCCAAAACATTCCGAACACCCACCAAAAGGAATCCAAACATTCCAAAACCTGTCAACACAATAAAAACAACTCAAGAGAATACAAAACATTCTAAAACCCAACCAACACATTCCGAAAACCCGCCAAAACATCATAAAAACAAATCAAAACCAACCAAAATATTCCGAAAACCCGCCAAAATTATTTAGACCCACAAAACTCATCAAAACATTCTAAAAAGATGCCAAAACATTAGAAAACCAGACAGAACTGATCAAAACATTCAAAAAACTTGGCAAAACATCATAAAAACAAATCAAAACCAACCAAAACATTCCAAAAACCCGACAAAATAGTTTAGAACCTGCCAAAACTGATCAAAACATTCGGAAAAGATGCCAAAATACTAGAAAACCAGTCAGAAGTGATCGAAACATTCAAAAAACCCGCCAAAATATAGTAAAAACAAAGCTAAAGAAACCAAAATATTATAAACAACCTCTAAAATATCTTAAAACCCGCCAAAACTGATCAAAACATTCTGAAAATCGGCCAACATATTAGAAAACCAGCCAGAACTGATCAAACCAAAAAAAAAACCCTTGCCAAAACATAACAAAAAAAAATGAAAACCAAGCAAAACCTTCCAAATACATGCCAAAATATTTTAAACTAGACAAAACAAATCAAAACATTCCAAAACCCACAAAATAATATTAAAAAGAAATCAAAACCAACCAAAACATTCTAGAAAACCGACCAAAACATTCTGAAAACCCGCAAAATCAAAATAAAAACAAATCAAAACCAAGCAAAACATTCCAAAAACCCAACAAAATAGTTTAGAACCCGCCAAAACTGATCAAAACATTCTGAAAAGATGCCAAAATACTAGAAAACCAGTCAGAAGTGATCAAAACATTCAATAACTTGCCAAAACATAATCAAAACAAATGAAAGCAAACCCAAACATTCCAAATACCCGCCAAAATATTTTAAAACCCGCCAAAAGGAATCCAAACGTTCCAAAACCTGCCAACACAATAAAAACAACACAAGAGAAAACAAAACATTCTAAAACACCACCAAAACATTCCGAAAACCCGCCAAAACATCATCAAAACAAATCAAAACAAACCAAACAATAAGAGGAACACGGCAACATATTGGCAAGCAAGAGACGGAGAGCGCGGCACCTTCTAGGAGGCCAAGAAGGAAGCCGCACAACACCTGCACTGTGTCTGCAACTTTCAAACTGCTAGAAGCTAGTGGCTTGCCACTGGCCTGCCTCTTCAATTGCCATTAGCATTCCAATGGAAGGTATTCTTGGACAACTTTGCTCTGCTTGCTGCTAGTTCTGCCCCAGCCTACCATAGAGAACCTTGCTCTTGCCTTGAGGCTCTGAGATGCCAAGAACTTGTCAACTTCAAAGGGCGGGCCGGGCTACATCTACTCAGCTGCCACAGTTTCTCCTTGCTAGACCTAGTGGGAAAGCATTTTGCTGAGATGCAGAAGGCAAGAAACGCAGCATACGGAGACGCGGAGCTGTCCCAAGTGCCGCTGCCTAGGCGTCTTTCCACAGAAGGAGCGCCCCGGAGCGCACCGCAACCGGCACCGTCATCTCTGCGCAAAGAGCCAAAATATTTTCAAACCCGCCAAAACTAATCCAAAAATATTTTCAAACCCGCCAAAATAGAAAACCAGACAGAAGAGATCAATACATTCGAAAAAACCTGACAAAACATGATCAAGCCCACCAAAGCTAATCCAAACACACCAAAAACTGGGCTAAACAGAATCAAAACAAATCAAAACAAATCAAAACCTTCTAAAAACCCACCAAAATATTTCAAAACCCGTCAAAACTAATCAAAACATTCCGAACACCCGCCAAAACATTCCGAACACCCGCCAAAAGGAATCCAAACATTCCAAAACCTGCCAACACAATAAAAACAACTCAAGAGAATACAAAACATTCTAAAACCCAACCAAAACATTCCGAAAACCCACCAAAACATCATAAAAACAAATCAAAACCAACCAAAATATTCCGAAAACCCGCCAAAATAATTTAGACCCGCAAAACTCATCAAAACTTTCTGAAAAGATGCCAAAACATTAGAAAACCAGACAGAACTGATCAAAACATTGAAAAAACTAGGCAAAACATCATAAAAACAAATCAAAACCAACCAAAAAATTCCAAAAACCTGACAAAATAGTTTAGAACCTGCCAAAACTGATCAAAACATTCTGAAAAGATGCCAAAATACTAGAAAACCAGTCAGAAGTGATCGAAACTTTCAATAACTTGCCAAAACATAATCAAAACAAATGAAAGCAAACCAAAAACATTCCAAATACCCGCCAAAATATTTGAAAACCCGCCAAAAGGAATCCAAATATTCCACAACCTGCCAAGACAATAAAAACAACACAAGAGAAAACAAAACATTCTAAAACACCACCAAAACATTCCGAAAACCCACCAAAACATCATCAAAACAAATCAAAACAAACCAAACAATAGGAGGAACACGGCAACATATTGGCAAGCAAGAGACGGAGAGCGCGGCACCTTCTAGGAGGCCAAGAAGGAAGCCGCACAACACCTGCACTGTGTCTGCAACTTTCAAACTGCTAGAAGCTAGTGGCTTGCCACTGGCCTGCCTCTTCAATTGCCATTAGCATTCCAATGGAAGCTATTCTTGGACAACTTTGCTCTGCTTGCTGCTAGTTCTGCCCCAGCCTACCATAGAGAACCTTGCTCTTGCCTTGAGGCTCTGAGATGCCAAGAACTTGTCAACTTCAAAGGGCGGGCCGGGCTACATCTACTCAGCTGCCACAGTTTCTCCTTGCTAGACCTAGTGGGAAAGCATTTTGCTGAGATGCAGAAGGCAAGAAACGCAGCATACGGAGACGCGGAGCTGTCCCAAGTGCCGCTGCCTAGGCGTCTTTCCGCAGAAGGAGCGCCCCGAAGCGCACCGCAACCGGCGCCGTCATCTCTGCGCAAAGAGCCAAAATATTTTAAAACCCGCCAAAACTAATCCAAAAATATTTTCAAACCCGCCAAAATAGAAAACCAGACAGAAGAGATCAATACATTCGAAAAAACCTGACAAAACATGATCAAGCCCACCAAAGCTAATCCAAACACACCAAAAACTGGGCTAAACAGAATCAAAACAAATCAAAACAAATCAAAACCTTCTAAAAACCCACCAAAATATTTCAAAACCCGTCAAAACTAATCAAAACATTCCGAACACCCGCCAAAACATTCCGAACACCCGCCAAAAGGAATCCAAACATTCCAAAACCTGCCAACACAATAAAAACAACTCAAGAGAATACAAAACATTCTAAAACCCAACCAACACATTCCGAAAACCCGCCAAAACATCATAAAAAAAAAATCAAAACCAACCAAAATATTCCGAAAACCCGCCAAAATAATTTAGACCCGCAAAACTCATCAAAACTTTCTGAAAAGATGCCAAAACATTAGAAAACCAGACAGAACTGATCAAAACATTGAAAAAACTAGGCAAAACATCATAAAAACAAATCAAAACCAACCAAAAAATTCCAAAAACCTGACAAAATAGTTTAGAACCTGCCAAAACTGATCAAAACATTCTGAAAAGATGCCAAAATACTAGAAAACCAGTCAGAAGTGATCGAAACTTTCAATAACTGATCAAAACATAATCAAAACAAATGAAAGCAAACCAAAAACATTCCAAATACCCGCCAAAATATTTTAAAACCCGCCAAAAGGAATCCAAATATTCCACAACCTGCCAAGACAATAAAAACAACACAAGAGAAAACAAAACATTCTAAAACACCACCAAAACATTCCGAAAACCCACCAAAACATCATCAAAACAAATCAAAACAAACCAAACAATAGGAGGAACACGGCAACATATTGGCAAGCAAGAGACGGAGAGCGCGGCACCTTCTAGGAGGCCAAGAAGGAAGCCGCACAACACCTGCACTGTGTCTGCAACTTTCAAACTGCTAGAAGCTAGTGGCTTGCCACTGGCCTGCCTCTTCAATTGCCATTAGCATTCCAATGGAAGCTATTCTTGGACAACTTTGCTCTGCTTGCTGCTAGTTCTGCCCCAGCCTACCATAGAGAACCTTGCTCTTGCCTTGAGGCTCTGAGATGCCAAGAACTTGTCAACTTCAAAGGGCGGGCCGGGCTACATCTACTCAGCTGCCACAGTTTCTCCTTGCTAGACCTAGTGGGAAAGCATTTTGCTGAGATGCAGAAGGCAAGAAACGCAGCATACGGAGACGCGGAGCTGTCCCAAGTGCCGCTGCCTAGGCGTCTTTCCGCAGAAGGAGCGCCCCGGAGCGCACCGCAACCGGCGCCGTCATCTCTGCGCAAAGAGCCAAAATATTTTAAAACCCGCCAAAACTAATCCAAAAATATTTTCAAACCCGCCAAAATAGAAAACCAGACAGAAGAGATCAATACATTCGAAAAAACCTGACAAAACATGATCAAGCCCACCAAAGCTAATCCAAACACACCAAAAACTGGGCTAAACAGAATCAAAACAAATCAAAACCTTCTAAAAGCCCGCCAAAATATTTCAAAACCCGTCAAAACTAATCAAAATATTCCAAATACCCGCCAAAACATTCCGAACACCCACCAAAAGGAATCCAAACATTCCAAAACCTGTCAACACAATAAAAACAACTCAAGAGAATACAAAACATTCTAAAACCCAACCAACACATTCCGAAAACCCGCCAAAACATCATAAAAACAAATCAAAACCAACCAAAATATTCCGAAAACCCACCAAAATTATTTAGACCCACAAAACTCATCAAAACATTCTAAAAAGATGCCAAAACATTAGAAAACCAGACAGAACTGATCAAAACATTCAAAAAACTTGGCAAAACATCATAAAAACAAATCAAAACCAACCAAAACATTCCAAAAACCCGACAAAATAGTTTAGAACCTGCCAAAACTGATCAAAACATTCGGAAAAGATGCCAAAATACTAGAAAACCAGTCAGAAGTGATCGAAACATTCAAAAAACCCGCCAAAATATAGTAAAAACAAAGCTAAAGAAACCAAAATATTATAAACAACCTCTAAAATATCTTAAAACCCGCCAAAACTGATCAAAACATTCTGAAAATCGGCCAACATATTAGAAAACCAGCCAGAACTGATCAAACCAAAAAAAAAACCCTTGCCAAAACATAACAAAAAAAAATGAAAACCAAGCAAAACCTTCCAAATACATGCCAAAATATTTTAAACTAGACAAAACAAATCAAAACATTCCAAAACCCACAAAATAATATTAAAAAGAAATCAAAACCAACCAAAACATTCTAGAAAACCGACCAAAACATTCTGAAAACCCGCAAAATCAAAATAAAAACAAATCAAAACCAAGCAAAACATTCCAAAAACCCAACAAAATAGTTTAGAACCCGCCAAAACTGATCAAAACATTCTGAAAAGATGCCAAAATACTAGAAAACCAGTCAGAAGTGATCAAAACATTCAATAACTTGCCAAAACATAATCAAAACAAATGAAAGCAAACCCAAACATTCCAAATACCCGCCAAAATATTTTAAAACCCGCCAAAAGGAATCCAAACGTTCCAAAACCTGCCAACACAATAAAAACAACACAA
Organism: Passer domesticus; assembly: GCF_036417665.1. Lineage (NCBI taxonomy): Eukaryota > Metazoa > Chordata > Aves > Passeriformes > Passeridae > Passer > Passer domesticus. Next base: position 64,792,300 of record NC_087478.1, read on the forward strand.
GAGAAAACAAAACATTCTAAAACACCACCAAAACATTCCGAAAACCCGCCAAAACATCATCAAAACAAATCAAAACAAACCAAACAATAAGAGGAACACGGCAACATATTGGCAAGCAAGAGACGGAGAGCGCGGCACCTTCTAGGAGGCCAAGAAGGAAGCCGCACAACACCTGCACTGTGTCTGCAACTTTCAAACTGCTAGAAGCTAGTGGCTTGCCACTGGCCTGCCTCTTCAATTGCCATTAGCATTCCAATGGAAGCTATTCTTGGACAACTTTGCTCTGCTTGCTGCTAGTTCTGCCCCAGCCTACCATAGAGAACCTTGCTCTTGCCTTGAGGCTCTGAGATGCCAAGAACTTGTCAACTTCAAAGGGCGGGCCGGGCTACATCTACTCAGCTGCCACAGTTTCTCCTTGCTAGACCTAGTGGGAAAGCATTTTGCTGAGATGCAGAAGGCAAGAAACGCAGCATACGGAGACGCGGAGCTGTCCCAAGTGCCGCTGCCTAGGCGTCTTTCCGCAGAAGGAGCGCCCCGGAGCGCACCGCAACCGGCGCCGTCATCTCTGCGCAAAGAGCCAAAATATTTTAAAACCCGCCAAAACTAATCCAAAAATATTTTCAAACCCGCCAAAATAGAAAACCAGACAGAAGAGATCAATACATTCGAAAAAACCTGACAAAACATGATCAAGCCCACCAAAGCTAATCCAAACACACCAAAAACTGGGCTAAACAGAATCAAAACAAATCAAAACAAATCAAAACCTTCTAAAAACCCACCAAAATATTTCAAAACCCGTCAAAACTAATCAAAACATTCCGAACACCCGCCAAAACATTCCGAACACCCGCCAAAAGGAATCCAAACATTCCAAAACCTGCCAACACAATAAAAACAACTCAAGAGAATACAAAACATTCTAAAACCCAACCAAAACATTCCGAAAACCCACCAAAACATCATAAAAACAAATCAAAACCAACCAAAATATTCCGAAAACCCGCCAAAATAATTTAGACCCGCAAAACTCATCAAAACTTTCTGAAAAGATGCCAAAACATTAGAAAACCAGACAGAACTGATCAAAACATTGAAAAAACTAGGCAAAACATCATAAAAACAAATCAAAACCAACCAAAAAATTCCAAAAACCTGACAAAATAGTTTAGAACCTGCCAAAACTGATCAAAACATTCTGAAAAGATGCCAAAATACTAGAAAACCAGTCAGAAGTGATCGAAACTTTCAATAACTTGCCAAAACATAATCAAAACAAATGAAAGCAAACCAAAAACATTCCAAATACCCGCCAAAATATTTGAAAACCCGCCAAAAGGAATCCAAATATTCCACAACCTGCCAAGACAATAAAAACAACACAAGAGAAAACAAAACATTCTAAAACACCACCAAAACATTCCGAAAACCCACCAAAACATCATCAAAACAAATCAAAACAAACCAAACAATAGGAGGAACACGGCAACATATTGGCAAGCAAGAGACGGAGAGCGCGGCACCTTCTAGGAGGCCAAGAAGGAAGCCGCACAACACCTGCACTGTGTCTGCAACTTTCAAACTGCTAGAAGCTAGTGGCTTGCCACTGGCCTGCCTCTTCAATTGCCATTAGCATTCCAATGGAAGGTATTCTTGGACAACTTTGCTCTGCTTGCTGCTAGTTCTGCCCCAGCCTACCATAGAGAACCTTGCTCTTGCCTTGAGGCTCTGAGATGCCAAGAACTTGTCAACTTCAAAGGGCGGGCCGGGCTACATCTACTCAGCTGCCACAGTTTCTCCTTGCTAGACCTAGTGGGAAAGCATTTTGCTGAGATGCAGAAGGCAAGAAACGCAGCATACGGAGACGCGGAGCTGTCCCAAGTGCCGCTGCCTAGGCGTCTTTCCGCAGAAGGAGCGCCCCGAAGCGCACCGCAACCGGCGCCGTCATCTCTGCGCAAAGAGCCAAAATATTTTAAAACCCGCCAAAACTAATCCAAAAATATTTTCAAACCCGCCAAAATAGAAAACCAGACAGAAGAGATCAATACATTCGAAAAAACCTGACAAAACATGATCAAGCCCACCAAAGCTAATCCAAACACACCAAAAACTGGGCTAAACAGAATCAAAACAAATCAAAACAAATCAAAACCTTCTAAAAACCCACCAAAATATTTCAAAACCCGTCAAAACTAATCAAAACATTCCGAACACCCGCCAAAACATTCCGAACACCCGCCAAAAGGAATCCAAACATTCCAAAACCTGCCAACACAATAAAAACAACTCAAGAGAATACAAAACATTCTAAAACCCAACCAACACATTCCGAAAACCCGCCAAAACATCATAAAAAAAAAATCAAAACCAACCAAAATATTCCGAAAACCCGCCAAAATAATTTAGACCCGCAAAACTCATCAAAACTTTCTGAAAAGATGCCAAAACATTAGAAAACCAGACAGAACTGATCAAAACATTGAAAAAACTAGGCAAAACATCATAAAAACAAATCAAAACCAACCAAAAAATTCCAAAAACCTGACAAAATAGTTTAGAACCTGCCAAAACTGATCAAAACATTCTGAAAAGATGCCAAAATACTAGAAAACCAGTCAGAAGTGATCGAAACTTTCAATAACTGATCAAAACATAATCAAAACAAATGAAAGCAAACCAAAAACATTCCAAATACCCGCCAAAATATTTTAAAACCCGCCAAAAGGAATCCAAATATTCCACAACCTGCCAAGACAATAAAAACAACACAAGAGAAAACAAAACATTCTAAAACACCACCAAAACATTCCGAAAACCCACCAAAACATCATCAAAACAAATCAAAACAAACCAAACAATAGGAGGAACACGGCAACATATTGGCAAGCAAGAGACGGAGAGCGCGGCACCTTCTAGGAGGCCAAGAAGGAAGCCGCACAACACCTGCACTGTGTCTGCAACTTTCAAACTGCTAGAAGCTAGTGGCTTGCCACTGGCCTGCCTCTTCAATTGCCATTAGCATTCCAATGGAAGCTATTCTTGGACAACTTTGCTCTGCTTGCTGCTAGTTCTGCCCCAGCCTACCATAGAGAACCTTGCTCTTGCCTTGAGGCTCTGAGATGCCAAGAACTTGTCAACTTCAAAGGGCGGGCCGGGCTACATCTACTCAGCTGCCACAGTTTCTCCTTGCTAGACCTAGTGGGAAAGCATTTTGCTGAGATGCAGAAGGCAAGAAACGCAGCATACGGAGACGCGGAGCTGTCCCAAGTGCCGCTGCCTAGGCGTCTTTCCGCAGAAGGAGCGCCCCGGAGCGCACCGCAACCGGCGCCGTCATCTCTGCGCAAAGAGCCAAAATATTTTCAAACCCGCCAAAACTAATCCAAAAATATTTTCAAACCCGCCAAAATAGAAAACCAGACAGAAGAGATCAATACATTCGAAAAAACCTGACAAAACATGATCAAGCCCACCAAAGCTAATCCAAACACACCAAAAACTGGGCTAAACAGAATCAAAACAAATCAAAACCTTCTAAAAGCCCGCCAAAATATTTCAAAACCCGTCAAAACTAATCAAAATATTCCAAATACCCGCCAAAACATTCCGAACACCCACCAAAAGGAATCCAAACATTCCAAAACCTGTCAACACAATAAAAACAACTCAAGAGAATACAAAACATTCTAAAACCCAACCAACACATTCCGAAAACCCGCCAAAACATCATAAAAACAAATCAAAACCAACCAAAATATTCCGAAAACCCGCCAAAATTATTTAGACCCACAAAACTCATCAAAACATTCTAAAAAGATGCCAAAACATTAGAAAACCAGACAGAACTGATCAAAACATTCAAAAAACTTGGCAAAACATCATAAAAACAAATCAAAACCAACCAAAACATTCCAAAAACCCGACAAAATAGTTTAGAACCTGCCAAAACTGATCAAAACATTCGGAAAAGATGCCAAAATACTAGAAAACCAGTCAGAAGTGATCGAAACATTCAAAAAACCCGCCAAAATATAGTAAAAACAAAGCTAAAGAAACCAAAATATTATAAACAACCTCTAAAATATCTTAAAACCCGCCAAAACTGATCAAAACATTCTGAAAATCGGCCAACATATTAGAAAACCAGCCAGAACTGATCAAACCAAAAAAAAAACCCTTGCCAAAACATAACAAAAAAAAATGAAAACCAAGCAAAACCTTCCAAATACATGCCAAAATATTTTAAACTAGACAAAACAAATCAAAACATTCCAAAACCCACAAAATAATATTAAAAAGAAATCAAAACCAACCAAAACATTCTAGAAAACCGACCAAAACATTCTGAAAACCCGCAAAATCAAAATAAAAACAAATCAAAACCAAGCAAAACATTCCAAAAACCCAACAAAATAGTTTAGAACCCGCCAAAACTGATCAAAACATTCTGAAAAGATGCCAAAATACTAGAAAACCAGTCAGAAGTGATCAAAACATTCAATAACTTGCCAAAACATAATCAAAACAAATGAAAGCAAACCCAAACATTCCAAATACCCGCCAAAATATTTTAAAACCCGCCAAAAGGAATCCAAACGTTCCAAAACCTGCCAACACAATAAAAACAACACAAGAGAAAACAAAACATTCTAAAACACCACCAAAACATTCCGAAAACCCGCCAAAACATCATCAAAACAAATCAAAACAAACCAAACAATAAGAGGAACACGGCAACATATTGGCAAGCAAGAGACGGAGAGCGCGGCACCTTCTAGGAGGCCAAGAAGGAAGCCGCACAACACCTGCACTGTGTCTGCAACTTTCAAACTGCTAGAAGCTAGTGGCTTGCCACTGGCCTGCCTCTTCAATTGCCATTAGCATTCCAATGGAAGGTATTCTTGGACAACTTTGCTCTGCTTGCTGCTAGTTCTGCCCCAGCCTACCATAGAGAACCTTGCTCTTGCCTTGAGGCTCTGAGATGCCAAGAACTTGTCAACTTCAAAGGGCGGGCCGGGCTACATCTACTCAGCTGCCACAGTTTCTCCTTGCTAGACCTAGTGGGAAAGCATTTTGCTGAGATGCAGAAGGCAAGAAACGCAGCATACGGAGACGCGGAGCTGTCCCAAGTGCCGCTGCCTAGGCGTCTTTCCGCAGAAGGAGCGCCCCGGAGCGCACCGCAACCGGCACCGTCATCTCTGCGCAAAGAGCCAAAATATTTTAAAACCCGCCAAAACTAATCCAAAAATATTTTCAAACCCGCCAAAATAGAAAACCAGACAGAAGAGATCAATACATTCGAAAAAACCTGACAAAACATGATCAAGCCCACCAAAGCTAATCCAAACACACCAAAAACTGGGCTAAACAGAATCAAAACAAATCAAAACAAATCAAAACCTTCTAAAAACCCACCAAAATATTTCAAAACCCGTCAAAACTAATCAAAACATTCCGAACACCCGCCAAAACATTCCGAACACCCGCCAAAAGGAATCCAAACATTCCAAAACCTGCCAACACAATAAAAACAACTCAAGAGAATACAAAACATTCTAAAACCCAACCAAAACATTCCGAAAACCCACCAAAACATCATAAAAACAAATCAAAACCAACCAAAATATTCCGAAAACCCGCCAAAATAATTTAGACCCGCAAAACTCATCAAAACTTTCTGAAAAGATGCCAAAACATTAGAAAACCAGACAGAACTGATCAAAACATTGAAAAAACTAGGCAAAACATCATAAAAACAAATCAAAACCAACCAAAAAATTCCAAAAACCTGACAAAATAGTTTAGAACCTGCCAAAACTGATCAAAACATTCTGAAAAGATGCCAAAATACTAGAAAACCAGTCAGAAGTGATCGAAACTTTCAATAACTTGCCAAAACATAATCAAAACAAATGAAAGCAAACCAAAAACATTCCAAATACCCGCCAAAATATTTGAAAACCCGCCAAAAGGAATCCAAATATTCCACAACCTGCCAAGACAATAAAAACAACACAAGAGAAAACAAAACATTCTAAAACACCACCAAAACATTCCGAAAACCCACCAAAACATCATCAAAACAAATCAAAACAAACCAAACAATAGGAGGAACACGGCAACATATTGGCAAGCAAGAGACGGAGAGCGCGGCACCTTCTAGGAGGCCAAGAAGGAAGCCGCACAACACCTGCACTGTGTCTGCAACTTTCAAACTGCTAGAAGCTAGTGGCTTGCCACTGGCCTGCCTCTTCAATTGCCATTAGCATTCCAATGGAAGGTATTCTTGGACAACTTTGCTCTGCTTGCTGCTAGTTCTGCCCCAGCCTACCATAGAGAACCTTGCTCTTGCCTTGAGGCTCTGAGATGCCAAGAACTTGTCAACTTCAAAGGGCGGGCCGGGCTACATCTACTCAGCTGCCACAGTTTCTCCTTGCTAGACCTAGTGGGAAAGCATTTTGCTGAGATGCAGAAGGCAAGAAACGCAGCATACGGAGACGCGGAGCTGTCCCAAGTGCCGCTGCCTAGGCGTCTTTCCGCAGAAGGAGCGCCCCGGAGCGCACCGCAACCGGCGCCGTCATCTCTGCGCAAAGAGCCAAAATATTTTCAAACCCGCCAAAACTAATCCAAAAATATTTTCAAACCCGCCAAAATAGAAAACCAGACAGAAGAGATCAATACATTCGAAAAAACCTGACAAAACATGATCAAGCCCACCAAAGCTAATCCAAACACACCAAAAACTGGGCTAAACAGAATCAAAACAAATCAAAACCTTCTAAAAGCCCGCCAAAATATTTCAAAACCCGTCAAAACTAATCAAAATATTCCAAATACCCGCCAAAACATTCCGAACACCCACCAAAAGGAATCCAAACATTCCAAAACCTGTCAACACAATAAAAACAACTCAAGAGAATACAAAACATTCTAAAACCCAACCAACACATTCCGAAAACCCGCCAAAACATCATAAAAACAAATCAAAACCAACCAAAATATTCTGAAAACCCGCCAAAATTATTTAGACCCGCAAAACTCATCAAAACATTCTAAAAAGATGCCAAAACATTAGAAAACCAGCCAGAACTGATCAAAACATTCAAAAAACTTGGCAAAACATCATAAAAACAAATCAAAACCAACCAAAACATTCCAAAAACCCGACAAAATAGTTTAGAACCTGCCAAAACTGATCAAAACATTCGGAAAAGATGCCAAAATACTAGAAAACCAGTCAGAAGTGATCGAAACATTCAAAAAACCCGCCAAAATATAGTAAAAACAAAGCTAAAGAAACCAAAATATTATAAACAACCTCTAAAATATCTTAAAACCCGCCAAAACTGATCAAAACATTCTGAAAATCGGCCAACATATTAGAAAACCAGCCAGAACTGATCAAACCAAAAAAAAACCCTTGCCAAAACATAACAAAAAAAAATGAAAACCAAGCAAAACCTTCCAAATACATGCCAAAATATTTTAAACTAGACAAAACAAATCAAAACATTCCAAAACCCACAAAATAATATTAAAAAGAAATCAAAACCAACCAAAACATTCTAGAAAACCGACCAAAACATTCTGAAAACCCGCAAAATCAAAATAAAAACAAATCAAAACCAAGCAAAACATTCCAAAAACCCAACAAAATAGTTTAGAACCCGCCAAAACTGATCAAAACATTCTGAAAAGATGCCAAAATACTAGAAAACCAGTCAGAAGTGATCAAAACATTCAATAACTTGCCAAAACATAATCAAAACAAATGAAAGCAAACCCAAACATTCCAAATACCCGCCAAAATATTTTAAAACCCGCCAAAAGGAATCCAAACGTTCCAAAACCTGCCAACACAATAAAAACAACACAAGAGAAAACAAAACATTCTAAAACACCACCAAAACATTCCGAAAACCCGCCAAAACATCATCAAAACAAATCAAAACAAACCAAACAATAAGAGGAACACGGCAACATATTGGCAAGCAAGAGACGGAGAGCGCGGCACCTTCTAGGAGGCCAAGAAGGAAGCCGCACAACACCTGCACTGTGTCTGCAACTTTCAAACTGCTAGAAGCTAGTGGCTTGCCACTGGCCTGCCTCTTCAATTGCCATTAGCATTCCAATGGAAGCTATTCTTGGACAACTTTGCTCTGCTTGCTGCTAGTTCTGCCCCAGCCTACCATAGAGAACCTTGCTCTTGCCTTGAGGCTCTGAGATGCCAAGAACTTGTCAACTTCAAAGGGCGGGCCGGGCTACATCTACTCAGCTGCCACAGTTTCTCCTTGCTAGACCTAGTGGGAAAGCATTTTGCTGAGATGCAGAAGGCAAGAAACGCAGCATACGGAGACGCGGAGCTGTCCCAAGTGCCGCTGCCTAGGCGTCTTTCCGCAGAAGGAGCGCCCCGGAGCGCACCGCAACCGGCGCCGTCATCTCTGCGCAAAGAGCCAAAATATTTTAAAACCCGCCAAAACTAATCCAAAAATATTTTCAAACCCGCCAAAATAGAAAACCAGACAGAAGAGATCAATACATTCGAAAAAACCTGACAAAACATGATCAAGCCCACCAAAGCTAATCCAAACACACCAAAAACTGGGCTAAACAGAATCAAAACAAATCAAAACAAATCAAAACCTTCTAAAAACCCACCAAAATATTTCAAAACCCGTCAAAACTAATCAAAACATTCCGAACACCCGCCAAAACATTCCGAACACCCGCCAAAAGGAATCCAAACATTCCAAAACCTGCCAACACAATAAAAACAACTCAAGAGAATACAAAACATTCTAAAACCCAACCAAAACATTCCGAAAACCCACCAAAACATCATAAAAACAAATCAAAACCAACCAAAATATTCCGAAAACCCGCCAAAATAATTTAGACCCGCAAAACTCATCAAAACTTTCTGAAAAGATGCCAAAACATTAGAAAACCAGACAGAACTGATCAAAACATTGAAAAAACTAGGCAAAACATCATAAAAACAAATCAAAACCAACCAAAAAATTCCAAAAACCTGACAAAATAGTTTAGAACCTGCCAAAACTGATCAAAACATTCTGAAAAGATGCCAAAATACTAGAAAACCAGTCAGAAGTGATCGAAACTTTCAATAACTTGCCAAAACATAATCAAAACAAATGAAAGCAAACCAAAAACATTCCAAATACCCGCCAAAATATTTGAAAACCCGCCAAAAGGAATCCAAATATTCCACAACCTGCCAAGACAATAAAAACAACACAAGAGAAAACAAAACATTCTAAAACACCACCAAAACATTCCGAAAACCCACCAAAACATCATCAAAACAAATCAAAACAAACCAAACAATAGGAGGAACACGGCAACATATTGGCAAGCAAGAGACGGAGAGCGCGGCACCTTCTAGGAGGCCAAGAAGGAAGCCGCACAACACCTGCACTGTGTCTGCAACTTTCAAACTGCTAGAAGCTAGTGGCTTGCCACTGGCCTGCCTCTTCAATTGCCATTAGCATTCCAATGGAAGGTATTCTTGGACAACTTTGCTCTGCTTGCTGCTAGTTCTGCCCCAGCCTACCATAGAGAACCTTGCTCTTGCCTTGAGGCTCTGAGATGCCAAGAACTTGTCAACTTCAAAGGGCGGGCCGGGCTACATCTACTCAGCTGCCACAGTTTCTCCTTGCTAGACCTAGTGGGAAAGCATTTTGCTGAGATGCAGAAGGCAAGAAACGCAGCATACGGAGACGCGGAGCTGTCCCAAGTGCCGCTGCCTAGGCGTCTTTCCGCAGAAGGAGCGCCCCGGAGCGCACCGCAACCGGCGCCGTCATCTCTGCGCAAAGAGCCAAAATATTTTCAAACCCGCCAAAACTAATCCAAAAATATTTTCAAACCCGCCAAAATAGAAAACCAGACAGAAGAGATCAATACATTCGAAAAAACCTGACAAAACATGATCAAGCCCACCAAAGCTAATCCAAACACACCAAAAACTGGGCTAAACAGAATCAAAACAAATCAAAACCTTCTAAAAGCCCGCCAAAATATTTCAAAACCCGTCAAAACTAATCAAAATATTCCAAATACCCGCCAAAACATTCCGAACACCCACCAAAAGGAATCCAAACATTCCAAAACCTGTCAACACAATAAAAACAACTCAAGAGAATACAAAACATTCTAAAACCCAACCAACACATTCCGAAAACCCGCCAAAACATCATAAAAACAAATCAAAACCAACCAAAATATTCTGAAAACCCGCCAAAATTATTTAGACCCGCAAAACTCATCAAAACATTCTAAAAAGATGCCAAAACATTAGAAAACCAGCCAGAACTGATCAAAACATTCAAAAAACTTGGCAAAACATCATAAAAACAAATCAAAACCAACCAAAACATTCCAAAAACCCGACAAAATAGTTTAGAACCTGCCAAAACTGATCAAAACATTCGGAAAAGATGCCAAAATACTAGAAAACCAGTCAGAAGTGATCGAAACATTCAAAAAACCCGCCAAAATATAGTAAAAACAAAGCTAAAGAAACCAAAATATTATAAACAACCTCTAAAATATCTTAAAACCCGCCAAAACTGATCAAAACATTCTGAAAATCGGCCAACATATTAGAAAACCAGCCAGAACTGATCAAACCAAAAAAAAACCCTTGCCAAAACATAACAAAAAAAAATGAAAACCAAGCAAAACCTTCCAAATACATGCCAAAATATTTTAAACTAGACAAAACAAATCAAAACATTCCAAAACCCACAAAATAATATTAAAAAGAAATCAAAACCAACCAAAACATTCTAGAAAACCGACCAAAACATTCTGAAAACCCGCAAAATCAAAATAAAAACAAATCAAAACCAAGCAAAACATTCCAAAAACCCAACAAAATAGTTTAGAACCCGCCAAAACTGATCAAAACATTCTGAAAAGATGCCAAAATACTAGAAAACCAGTCAGAAGTGATCAAAACATTCAATAACTTGCCAAAACATAATCAAAACAAATGAAAGCAAACCCAAACATTCCAAATACCCGCCAAAATATTTTAAAACCCGCCAAAAGGAATCCAAACGTTCCAAAACCTGCCAACACAATAAAAACAACACAAGAGAAAACAAAACATTCTAAAACACCACCAAAACATTCCGAAAACCCGCCAAAACATCATCAAAACAAATCAAAACAAACCAAACAATAAGAGGAACACGGCAACATATTGGCAAGCAAGAGACGGAGAGCGCGGCACCTTCTAGGAGGCCAAGAAGGAAGCCGCACAACACCTGCACTGTGTCTGCAACTTTCAAACTGCTAGAAGCTAGTGGCTTGCCACTGGCCTGCCTCTTCAATTGCCATTAGCATTCCAATGGAAGCTATTCTTGGACAACTTTGCTCTGCTTGCTGCTAGTTCTGCCCCAGCCTACCATAGAGAACCTTGCTCTTGCCTTGAGGCTCTGAGATGCCAAGAACTTGTCAACTTCAAAGGGCGGGCCGGGCTACATCTACTCAGCTGCCACAGTTTCTCCTTGCTAGACCTAGTGGGAAAGCATTTTGCTGAGATGCAGAAGGCAAGAAACGCAGCATACGGAGACGCGGAGCTGTCCCAAGTGCCGCTGCCTAGGCGTCTTTCCGCAGAAGGAGCGCCCCGGAGCGCACCGCAACCGGCGCCGTCATCTCTGCGCAAAGAGCCAAAATATTTTAAAACCCGCCAAAACTAATCCAAAAATATTTTCAAACCCGCCAAAATAGAAAACCAGACAGAAGAGATCAATACATTCGAAAAAACCTGACAAAACATGATCAAGCCCACCAAAGCTAATCCAAACACACCAAAAACTGGGCTAAACAGAATCAAAACAAATCAAAACAAATCAAAACCTTCTAAAAACCCACCAAAATATTTCAAAACCCGTCAAAACTAATCAAAACATTCCGAACACCCGCCAAAACATTCCGAACACCCGCCAAAAGGAATCCAAACATTCCAAAACCTGCCAACACAATAAAAACAACTCAAGAGAATACAAAACATTCTAAAACCCAACCAAAACATTCCGAAAACCCACCAAAACATCATAAAAACAAATCAAAACCAACCAAAATATTCCGAAAACCCGCCAAAATAATTTAGACCCGCAAAACTCATCAAAACTTTCTGAAAAGATGCCAAAACATTAGAAAACCAGACAGAACTGATCAAAACATTGAAAAAACTAGGCAAAACATCATAAAAACAAATCAAAACCAACCAAAAAATTCCAAAAACCTGACAAAATAGTTTAGAACCTGCCAAAACTGATCAAAACATTCTGAAAAGATGCCAAAATACTAGAAAACCAGTCAGAAGTGATCGAAACTTTCAATAACTTGCCAAAACATAATCAAAACAAATGAAAGCAAACCAAAAACATTCCAAATACCCGCCAAAATATTTGAAAACCCGCCAAAAGGAATCCAAATATTCCACAACCTGCCAAGACAATAAAAACAACACAAGAGAAAACAAAACATTCTAAAACACCACCAAAACATTCCGAAAACCCACCAAAACATCATCAAAACAAATCAAAACAAACCAAACAATAGGAGGAACACGGCAACATATTGGCAAGCAAGAGACGGAGAGCGCGGCACCTTCTAGGAGGCCAAGAAGGAAGCCGCACAACACCTGCACTGTGTCTGCAACTTTCAAACTGCTAGAAGCTAGTGGCTTGCCACTGGCCTGCCTCTTCAATTGCCATTAGCATTCCAATGGAAGGTATTCTTGGACAACTTTGCTCTGCTTGCTGCTAGTTCTGCCCCAGCCTACCATAGAGAACCTTGCTCTTGCCTTGAGGCTCTGAGATGCCAAGAACTTGTCAACTTCAAAGGGCGGGCCGGGCTACATCTACTCAGCTGCCACAGTTTCTCCTTGCTAGACCTAGTGGGAAAGCATTTTGCTGAGATGCAGAAGGCAAGAAACGCAGCATACGGAGACGCGGAGCTGTCCCAAGTGCCGCTGCCTAGGCGTCTTTCCGCAGAAGGAGCGCCCCGAAGCGCACCGCAACCGGCGCCGTCATCTCTGCGCAAAGAGCCAAAATATTTTAAAACCCGCCAAAACTAATCCAAAAATATTTTCAAACCCGCCAAAATAGAAAACCAGACAGAAGAGATCAATACATTCGAAAAAACCTGACAAAACATGATCAAGCCCACCAAAGCTAATCCAAACACACCAAAAACTGGGCTAAACAGAATCAAAACAAATCAAAACAAATCAAAACCTTCTAAAAACCCACCAAAATATTTCAAAACCCGTCAAAACTAATCAAAACATTCCGAACACCCGCCAAAACATTCCGAACACCCGCCAAAAGGAATCCAAACATTCCAAAACCTGCCAACACAATAAAAACAACTCAAGAGAATACAAAACATTCTAAAACCCAACCAACACATTCCGAAAACCCGCCAAAACATCATAAAAAAAAAATCAAAACCAACCAAAATATTCCGAAAACCCGCCAAAATAATTTAGACCCGCAAAACTCATCAAAACTTTCTGAAAAGATGCCAAAACATTAGAAAACCAGACAGAACTGATCAAAACATTGAAAAAACTAGGCAAAACATCATAAAAACAAATCAAAACCAACCAAAAAATTCCAAAAACCTGACAAAATAGTTTAGAACCTGCCAAAACTGATCAAAACATTCTGAAAAGATGCCAAAATACTAGAAAACCAGTCAGAAGTGATCGAAACTTTCAATAACTGATCAAAACATAATCAAAACAAATGAAAGCAAACCAAAAACATTCCAAATACCCGCCAAAATATTTTAAAACCCGCCAAAAGGAATCCAAATATTCCACAACCTGCCAAGACAATAAAAACAACACAAGAGAAAACAAAACATTCTAAAACACCACCAAAACATTCCGAAAACCCACCAAAACATCATCAAAACAAATCAAAACAAACCAAACAATAGGAGGAACACGGCAACATATTGGCAAGCAAGAGACGGAGAGCGCGGCACCTTCTAGGAGGCCAAGAAGGAAGCCGCACAACACCTGCACTGTGTCTGCAACTTTCAAACTGCTAGAAGCTAGTGGCTTGCCACTGGCCTGCCTCTTCAATTGCCATTAGCATTCCAATGGAAGCTATTCTTGGACAACTTTGCTCTGCTTGCTGCTAGTTCTGCCCCAGCCTACCATAGAGAACCTTGCTCTTGCCTTGAGGCTCTGAGATGCCAAGAACTTGTCAACTTCAAAGGGCGGGCCGGGCTACATCTACTCAGCTGCCACAGTTTCTCCTTGCTAGACCTAGTGGGAAAGCATTTTGCTGAGATGCAGAAGGCAAGAAACGCAGCATACGGAGACGCGGAGCTGTCCCAAGTGCCGCTGCCTAGGCGTCTTTCCGCAGAAGGAGCGCCCCGGAGCGCACCGCAACCGGCGCCGTCATCTCTGCGCAAAGAGCCAAAATATTTTCAAACCCGCCAAAACTAATCCAAAAATATTTTCAAACCCGCCAAAATAGAAAACCAGACAGAAGAGATCAATACATTCGAAAAAACCTGACAAAACATGATCAAGCCCACCAAAGCTAATCCAAACACACCAAAAACTGGGCTAAACAGAATCAAAACAAATCAAAACCTTCTAAAAGCCCGCCAAAATATTTCAAAACCCGTCAAAACTAATCAAAATATTCCAAATACCCGCCAAAACATTCCGAACACCCACCAAAAGGAATCCAAACATTCCAAAACCTGTCAACACAATAAAAACAACTCAAGAGAATACAAAACATTCTAAAACCCAACCAACACATTCCGAAAACCCGCCAAAACATCATAAAAACAAATCAAAACCAACCAAAATATTCTGAAAACCCGCCAAAATTATTTAGACCCGCAAAACTCATCAAAACATTCTAAAAAGATGCCAAAACATTAGAAAACCAGCCAGAACTGATCAAAACATTCAAAAAACTTGGCAAAACATCATAAAAACAAATCAAAACCAACCAAAACATTCCAAAAACCCGACAAAATAGTTTAGAACCTGCCAAAACTGATCAAAACATTCGGAAAAGATGCCAAAATACTAGAAAACCAGTCAGAAGTGATCGAAACATTCAAAAAACCCGCCAAAATATAGTAAAAACAAAGCTAAAGAAACCAAAATATTATAAACAACCTCTAAAATATCTTAAAACCCGCCAAAACTGATCAAAACATTCTGAAAATCGGCCAACATATTAGAAAACCAGCCAGAACTGATCAAACCAAAAAAAAACCCTTGCCAAAACATAACAAAAAAAAATGAAAACCAAGCAAAACCTTCCAAATACATGCCAAAATATTTTAAACTAGACAAAACAAATCAAAACATTCCAAAACCCACAAAATAATATTAAAAAGAAATCAAAACCAACCAAAACATTCTAGAAAACCGACCAAAACATTCTGAAAACCCGCAAAATCAAAATAAAAACAAATCAAAACCAAGCAAAACATTCCAAAAACCCAACAAAATAGTTTAGAACCCGCCAAAACTGATCAAAACATTCTGAAAAGATGCCAAAATACTAGAAAACCAGTCAGAAGTGATCAAAACATTCAATAACTTGCCAAAACATAATCAAAACAAATGAAAGCAAACCCAAACATTCCAAATACCCGCCAAAATATTTTAAAACCCGCCAAAAGGAATCCAAACGTTCCAAAACCTGCCAACACAATAAAAACAACACAAGAGAAAACAAAACATTCTAAAACACCACCAAAACATTCCGAAAACCCGCCAAAACATCATCAAAACAAATCAAAACAAACCAAACAATAAGAGGAACACGGCAACATATTGGCAAGCAAGAGACGGAGAGCGCGGCACCTTCTAGGAGGCCAAGAAGGAAGCCGCACAACACCTGCACTGTGTCTGCAACTTTCAAACTGCTAGAAGCTAGTGGCTTGCCACTGGCCTGCCTCTTCAATTGCCATTAGCATTCCAATGGAAGCTATTCTTGGACAACTTTGCTCTGCTTGCTGCTAGTTCTGCCCCAGCCTACCATAGAGAACCTTGCTCTTGCCTTGAGGCTCTGAGATGCCAAGAACTTGTCAACTTCAAAGGGCGGGCCGGGCTACATCTACTCAGCTGCCACAGTTTCTCCTTGCTAGACCTAGTGGGAAAGCATTTTGCTGAGATGCAGAAGGCAAGAAACGCAGCATACGGAGACGCGGAGCTGTCCCAAGTGCCGCTGCCTAGGCGTCTTTCCGCAGAAGGAGCGCCCCGGAGCGCACCGCAACCGGCGCCGTCATCTCTGCGCAAAGAGCCAAAATATTTTAAAACCCGCCAAAACTAATCCAAAAATATTTTCAAACCCGCCAAAATAGAAAACCAGACAGAAGAGATCAATACATTCGAAAAAACCTGACAAAACATGATCAAGCCCACCAAAGCTAATCCAAACACACCAAAAACTGGGCTAAACAGAATCAAAACAAATCAAAACAAATCAAAACCTTCTAAAAACCCACCAAAATATTTCAAAACCCGTCAAAACTAATCAAAACATTCCGAACACCCGCCAAAACATTCCGAACACCCGCCAAAAGGAATCCAAACATTCCAAAACCTGCCAACACAATAAAAACAACTCAAGAGAATACAAAACATTCTAAAACCCAACCAAAACATTCCGAAAACCCACCAAAACATCATAAAAACAAATCAAAACCAACCAAAATATTCCGAAAACCCGCCAAAATAATTTAGACCCGCAAAACTCATCAAAACTTTCTGAAAAGATGCCAAAACATTAGAAAACCAGACAGAACTGATCAAAACATTGAAAAAACTAGGCAAAACATCATAAAAACAAATCAAAACCAACCAAAAAATTCCAAAAACCTGACAAAATAGTTTAGAACCTGCCAAAACTGATCAAAACATTCTGAAAAGATGCCAAAATACTAGAAAACCAGTCAGAAGTGATCGAAACTTTCAATAACTTGCCAAAACATAATCAAAACAAATGAAAGCAAACCAAAAACATTCCAAATACCCGCCAAAATATTTGAAAACCCGCCAAAAGGAATCCAAATATTCCACAACCTGCCAAGACAATAAAAACAACACAAGAGAAAACAAAACATTCTAAAACACCACCAAAACATTCCGAAAACCCACCAAAACATCATCAAAACAAATCAAAACAAACCAAACAATAGGAGGAACACGGCAACATATTGGCAAGCAAGAGACGGAGAGCGCGGCACCTTCTAGGAGGCCAAGAAGGAAGCCGCACAACACCTGCACTGTGTCTGCAACTTTCAAACTGCTAGAAGCTAGTGGCTTGCCACTGGCCTGCCTCTTCAATTGCCATTAGCATTCCAATGGAAGGTATTCTTGGACAACTTTGCTCTGCTTGCTGCTAGTTCTGCCCCAGCCTACCATAGAGAACCTTGCTCTTGCCTTGAGGCTCTGAGATGCCAAGAACTTGTCAACTTCAAAGGGCGGGCCGGGCTACATCTACTCAGCTGCCACAGTTTCTCCTTGCTAGACCTAGTGGGAAAGCATTTTGCTGAGATGCAGAAGG
The DNA here is from genome assembly GCF_036417665.1 of Passer domesticus. Lineage (NCBI taxonomy): Eukaryota > Metazoa > Chordata > Aves > Passeriformes > Passeridae > Passer > Passer domesticus. The sequence continues at coordinate 64,809,888 of NC_087478.1, forward strand.
CAAGAAACGCAGCATACGGAGACGCGGAGCTGTCCCAAGTGCCGCTGCCTAGGCGTCTTTCCGCAGAAGGAGCGCCCCGGAGCGCACCGCAACCGGCGCCGTCATCTCTGCGCAAAGAGCCAAAATATTTTCAAACCCGCCAAAACTAATCCAAAAATATTTTCAAACCCGCCAAAATAGAAAACCAGACAGAAGAGATCAATACATTCGAAAAAACCTGACAAAACATGATCAAGCCCACCAAAGCTAATCCAAACACACCAAAAACTGGGCTAAACAGAATCAAAACAAATCAAAACCTTCTAAAAGCCCGCCAAAATATTTCAAAACCCGTCAAAACTAATCAAAATATTCCAAATACCCGCCAAAACATTCCGAACACCCACCAAAAGGAATCCAAACATTCCAAAACCTGTCAACACAATAAAAACAACTCAAGAGAATACAAAACATTCTAAAACCCAACCAACACATTCCGAAAACCCGCCAAAACATCATAAAAACAAATCAAAACCAACCAAAATATTCTGAAAACCCGCCAAAATTATTTAGACCCGCAAAACTCATCAAAACATTCTAAAAAGATGCCAAAACATTAGAAAACCAGCCAGAACTGATCAAAACATTCAAAAAACTTGGCAAAACATCATAAAAACAAATCAAAACCAACCAAAACATTCCAAAAACCCGACAAAATAGTTTAGAACCTGCCAAAACTGATCAAAACATTCGGAAAAGATGCCAAAATACTAGAAAACCAGTCAGAAGTGATCGAAACATTCAAAAAACCCGCCAAAATATAGTAAAAACAAAGCTAAAGAAACCAAAATATTATAAACAACCTCTAAAATATCTTAAAACCCGCCAAAACTGATCAAAACATTCTGAAAATCGGCCAACATATTAGAAAACCAGCCAGAACTGATCAAACCAAAAAAAAACCCTTGCCAAAACATAACAAAAAAAAATGAAAACCAAGCAAAACCTTCCAAATACATGCCAAAATATTTTAAACTAGACAAAACAAATCAAAACATTCCAAAACCCACAAAATAATATTAAAAAGAAATCAAAACCAACCAAAACATTCTAGAAAACCGACCAAAACATTCTGAAAACCCGCAAAATCAAAATAAAAACAAATCAAAACCAAGCAAAACATTCCAAAAACCCAACAAAATAGTTTAGAACCCGCCAAAACTGATCAAAACATTCTGAAAAGATGCCAAAATACTAGAAAACCAGTCAGAAGTGATCAAAACATTCAATAACTTGCCAAAACATAATCAAAACAAATGAAAGCAAACCCAAACATTCCAAATACCCGCCAAAATATTTTAAAACCCGCCAAAAGGAATCCAAACGTTCCAAAACCTGCCAACACAATAAAAACAACACAAGAGAAAACAAAACATTCTAAAACACCACCAAAACATTCCGAAAACCCGCCAAAACATCATCAAAACAAATCAAAACAAACCAAACAATAAGAGGAACACGGCAACATATTGGCAAGCAAGAGACGGAGAGCGCGGCACCTTCTAGGAGGCCAAGAAGGAAGCCGCACAACACCTGCACTGTGTCTGCAACTTTCAAACTGCTAGAAGCTAGTGGCTTGCCACTGGCCTGCCTCTTCAATTGCCATTAGCATTCCAATGGAAGCTATTCTTGGACAACTTTGCTCTGCTTGCTGCTAGTTCTGCCCCAGCCTACCATAGAGAACCTTGCTCTTGCCTTGAGGCTCTGAGATGCCAAGAACTTGTCAACTTCAAAGGGCGGGCCGGGCTACATCTACTCAGCTGCCACAGTTTCTCCTTGCTAGACCTAGTGGGAAAGCATTTTGCTGAGATGCAGAAGGCAAGAAACGCAGCATACGGAGACGCGGAGCTGTCCCAAGTGCCGCTGCCTAGGCGTCTTTCCGCAGAAGGAGCGCCCCGGAGCGCACCGCAACCGGCGCCGTCATCTCTGCGCAAAGAGCCAAAATATTTTAAAACCCGCCAAAACTAATCCAAAAATATTTTCAAACCCGCCAAAATAGAAAACCAGACAGAAGAGATCAATACATTCGAAAAAACCTGACAAAACATGATCAAGCCCACCAAAGCTAATCCAAACACACCAAAAACTGGGCTAAACAGAATCAAAACAAATCAAAACAAATCAAAACCTTCTAAAAACCCACCAAAATATTTCAAAACCCGTCAAAACTAATCAAAACATTCCGAACACCCGCCAAAACATTCCGAACACCCGCCAAAAGGAATCCAAACATTCCAAAACCTGCCAACACAATAAAAACAACTCAAGAGAATACAAAACATTCTAAAACCCAACCAAAACATTCCGAAAACCCACCAAAACATCATAAAAACAAATCAAAACCAACCAAAATATTCCGAAAACCCGCCAAAATAATTTAGACCCGCAAAACTCATCAAAACTTTCTGAAAAGATGCCAAAACATTAGAAAACCAGACAGAACTGATCAAAACATTGAAAAAACTAGGCAAAACATCATAAAAACAAATCAAAACCAACCAAAAAATTCCAAAAACCTGACAAAATAGTTTAGAACCTGCCAAAACTGATCAAAACATTCTGAAAAGATGCCAAAATACTAGAAAACCAGTCAGAAGTGATCGAAACTTTCAATAACTTGCCAAAACATAATCAAAACAAATGAAAGCAAACCAAAAACATTCCAAATACCCGCCAAAATATTTGAAAACCCGCCAAAAGGAATCCAAATATTCCACAACCTGCCAAGACAATAAAAACAACACAAGAGAAAACAAAACATTCTAAAACACCACCAAAACATTCCGAAAACCCACCAAAACATCATCAAAACAAATCAAAACAAACCAAACAATAGGAGGAACACGGCAACATATTGGCAAGCAAGAGACGGAGAGCGCGGCACCTTCTAGGAGGCCAAGAAGGAAGCCGCACAACACCTGCACTGTGTCTGCAACTTTCAAACTGCTAGAAGCTAGTGGCTTGCCACTGGCCTGCCTCTTCAATTGCCATTAGCATTCCAATGGAAGGTATTCTTGGACAACTTTGCTCTGCTTGCTGCTAGTTCTGCCCCAGCCTACCATAGAGAACCTTGCTCTTGCCTTGAGGCTCTGAGATGCCAAGAACTTGTCAACTTCAAAGGGCGGGCCGGGCTACATCTACTCAGCTGCCACAGTTTCTCCTTGCTAGACCTAGTGGGAAAGCATTTTGCTGAGATGCAGAAGGCAAGAAACGCAGCATACGGAGACGCGGAGCTGTCCCAAGTGCCGCTGCCTAGGCGTCTTTCCGCAGAAGGAGCGCCCCGAAGCGCACCGCAACCGGCGCCGTCATCTCTGCGCAAAGAGCCAAAATATTTTAAAACCCGCCAAAACTAATCCAAAAATATTTTCAAACCCGCCAAAATAGAAAACCAGACAGAAGAGATCAATACATTCGAAAAAACCTGACAAAACATGATCAAGCCCACCAAAGCTAATCCAAACACACCAAAAACTGGGCTAAACAGAATCAAAACAAATCAAAACAAATCAAAACCTTCTAAAAACCCACCAAAATATTTCAAAACCCGTCAAAACTAATCAAAACATTCCGAACACCCGCCAAAACATTCCGAACACCCGCCAAAAGGAATCCAAACATTCCAAAACCTGCCAACACAATAAAAACAACTCAAGAGAATACAAAACATTCTAAAACCCAACCAACACATTCCGAAAACCCGCCAAAACATCATAAAAAAAAAATCAAAACCAACCAAAATATTCCGAAAACCCGCCAAAATAATTTAGACCCGCAAAACTCATCAAAACTTTCTGAAAAGATGCCAAAACATTAGAAAACCAGACAGAACTGATCAAAACATTGAAAAAACTAGGCAAAACATCATAAAAACAAATCAAAACCAACCAAAAAATTCCAAAAACCTGACAAAATAGTTTAGAACCTGCCAAAACTGATCAAAACATTCTGAAAAGATGCCAAAATACTAGAAAACCAGTCAGAAGTGATCGAAACTTTCAATAACTGATCAAAACATAATCAAAACAAATGAAAGCAAACCAAAAACATTCCAAATACCCGCCAAAATATTTTAAAACCCGCCAAAAGGAATCCAAATATTCCACAACCTGCCAAGACAATAAAAACAACACAAGAGAAAACAAAACATTCTAAAACACCACCAAAACATTCCGAAAACCCACCAAAACATCATCAAAACAAATCAAAACAAACCAAACAATAGGAGGAACACGGCAACATATTGGCAAGCAAGAGACGGAGAGCGCGGCACCTTCTAGGAGGCCAAGAAGGAAGCCGCACAACACCTGCACTGTGTCTGCAACTTTCAAACTGCTAGAAGCTAGTGGCTTGCCACTGGCCTGCCTCTTCAATTGCCATTAGCATTCCAATGGAAGCTATTCTTGGACAACTTTGCTCTGCTTGCTGCTAGTTCTGCCCCAGCCTACCATAGAGAACCTTGCTCTTGCCTTGAGGCTCTGAGATGCCAAGAACTTGTCAACTTCAAAGGGCGGGCCGGGCTACATCTACTCAGCTGCCACAGTTTCTCCTTGCTAGACCTAGTGGGAAAGCATTTTGCTGAGATGCAGAAGGCAAGAAACGCAGCATACGGAGACGCGGAGCTGTCCCAAGTGCCGCTGCCTAGGCGTCTTTCCGCAGAAGGAGCGCCCCGGAGCGCACCGCAACCGGCGCCGTCATCTCTGCGCAAAGAGCCAAAATATTTTCAAACCCGCCAAAACTAATCCAAAAATATTTTCAAACCCGCCAAAATAGAAAACCAGACAGAAGAGATCAATACATTCGAAAAAACCTGACAAAACATGATCAAGCCCACCAAAGCTAATCCAAACACACCAAAAACTGGGCTAAACAGAATCAAAACAAATCAAAACCTTCTAAAAGCCCGCCAAAATATTTCAAAACCCGTCAAAACTAATCAAAATATTCCAAATACCCGCCAAAACATTCCGAACACCCACCAAAAGGAATCCAAACATTCCAAAACCTGTCAACACAATAAAAACAACTCAAGAGAATACAAAACATTCTAAAACCCAACCAACACATTCCGAAAACCCGCCAAAACATCATAAAAACAAATCAAAACCAACCAAAATATTCCGAAAACCCGCCAAAATTATTTAGACCCACAAAACTCATCAAAACATTCTAAAAAGATGCCAAAACATTAGAAAACCAGACAGAACTGATCAAAACATTCAAAAAACTTGGCAAAACATCATAAAAACAAATCAAAACCAACCAAAACATTCCAAAAACCCGACAAAATAGTTTAGAACCTGCCAAAACTGATCAAAACATTCGGAAAAGATGCCAAAATACTAGAAAACCAGTCAGAAGTGATCGAAACATTCAAAAAACCCGCCAAAATATAGTAAAAACAAAGCTAAAGAAACCAAAATATTATAAACAACCTCTAAAATATCTTAAAACCCGCCAAAACTGATCAAAACATTCTGAAAATCGGCCAACATATTAGAAAACCAGCCAGAACTGATCAAACCAAAAAAAAAACCCTTGCCAAAACATAACAAAAAAAAATGAAAACCAAGCAAAACCTTCCAAATACATGCCAAAATATTTTAAACTAGACAAAACAAATCAAAACATTCCAAAACCCACAAAATAATATTAAAAAGAAATCAAAACCAACCAAAACATTCTAGAAAACCGACCAAAACATTCTGAAAACCCGCAAAATCAAAATAAAAACAAATCAAAACCAAGCAAAACATTCCAAAAACCCAACAAAATAGTTTAGAACCCGCCAAAACTGATCAAAACATTCTGAAAAGATGCCAAAATACTAGAAAACCAGTCAGAAGTGATCAAAACATTCAATAACTTGCCAAAACATAATCAAAACAAATGAAAGCAAACCCAAACATTCCAAATACCCGCCAAAATATTTTAAAACCCGCCAAAAGGAATCCAAACGTTCCAAAACCTGCCAACACAATAAAAACAACACAAGAGAAAACAAAACATTCTAAAACACCACCAAAACATTCCGAAAACCCGCCAAAACATCATCAAAACAAATCAAAACAAACCAAACAATAAGAGGAACACGGCAACATATTGGCAAGCAAGAGACGGAGAGCGCGGCACCTTCTAGGAGGCCAAGAAGGAAGCCGCACAACACCTGCACTGTGTCTGCAACTTTCAAACTGCTAGAAGCTAGTGGCTTGCCACTGGCCTGCCTCTTCAATTGCCATTAGCATTCCAATGGAAGGTATTCTTGGACAACTTTGCTCTGCTTGCTGCTAGTTCTGCCCCAGCCTACCATAGAGAACCTTGCTCTTGCCTTGAGGCTCTGAGATGCCAAGAACTTGTCAACTTCAAAGGGCGGGCCGGGCTACATCTACTCAGCTGCCACAGTTTCTCCTTGCTAGACCTAGTGGGAAAGCATTTTGCTGAGATGCAGAAGGCAAGAAACGCAGCATACGGAGACGCGGAGCTGTCCCAAGTGCCGCTGCCTAGGCGTCTTTCCGCAGAAGGAGCGCCCCGGAGCGCACCGCAACCGGCACCGTCATCTCTGCGCAAAGAGCCAAAATATTTTAAAACCCGCCAAAACTAATCCAAAAATATTTTCAAACCCGCCAAAATAGAAAACCAGACAGAAGAGATCAATACATTCGAAAAAACCTGACAAAACATGATCAAGCCCACCAAAGCTAATCCAAACACACCAAAAACTGGGCTAAACAGAATCAAAACAAATCAAAACAAATCAAAACCTTCTAAAAACCCACCAAAATATTTCAAAACCCGTCAAAACTAATCAAAACATTCCGAACACCCGCCAAAACATTCCGAACACCCGCCAAAAGGAATCCAAACATTCCAAAACCTGCCAACACAATAAAAACAACTCAAGAGAATACAAAACATTCTAAAACCCAACCAAAACATTCCGAAAACCCACCAAAACATCATAAAAACAAATCAAAACCAACCAAAATATTCCGAAAACCCGCCAAAATAATTTAGACCCGCAAAACTCATCAAAACTTTCTGAAAAGATGCCAAAACATTAGAAAACCAGACAGAACTGATCAAAACATTGAAAAAACTAGGCAAAACATCATAAAAACAAATCAAAACCAACCAAAAAATTCCAAAAACCTGACAAAATAGTTTAGAACCTGCCAAAACTGATCAAAACATTCTGAAAAGATGCCAAAATACTAGAAAACCAGTCAGAAGTGATCGAAACTTTCAATAACTTGCCAAAACATAATCAAAACAAATGAAAGCAAACCAAAAACATTCCAAATACCCGCCAAAATATTTGAAAACCCGCCAAAAGGAATCCAAATATTCCACAACCTGCCAAGACAATAAAAACAACACAAGAGAAAACAAAACATTCTAAAACACCACCAAAACATTCCGAAAACCCACCAAAACATCATCAAAACAAATCAAAACAAACCAAACAATAGGAGGAACACGGCAACATATTGGCAAGCAAGAGACGGAGAGCGCGGCACCTTCTAGGAGGCCAAGAAGGAAGCCGCACAACACCTGCACTGTGTCTGCAACTTTCAAACTGCTAGAAGCTAGTGGCTTGCCACTGGCCTGCCTCTTCAATTGCCATTAGCATTCCAATGGAAGGTATTCTTGGACAACTTTGCTCTGCTTGCTGCTAGTTCTGCCCCAGCCTACCATAGAGAACCTTGCTCTTGCCTTGAGGCTCTGAGATGCCAAGAACTTGTCAACTTCAAAGGGCGGGCCGGGCTACATCTACTCAGCTGCCACAGTTTCTCCTTGCTAGACCTAGTGGGAAAGCATTTTGCTGAGATGCAGAAGGCAAGAAACGCAGCATACGGAGACGCGGAGCTGTCCCAAGTGCCGCTGCCTAGGCGTCTTTCCGCAGAAGGAGCGCCCCGGAGCGCACCGCAACCGGCGCCGTCATCTCTGCGCAAAGAGCCAAAATATTTTCAAACCCGCCAAAACTAATCCAAAAATATTTTCAAACCCGCCAAAATAGAAAACCAGACAGAAGAGATCAATACATTCGAAAAAACCTGACAAAACATGATCAAGCCCACCAAAGCTAATCCAAACACACCAAAAACTGGGCTAAACAGAATCAAAACAAATCAAAACCTTCTAAAAGCCCGCCAAAATATTTCAAAACCCGTCAAAACTAATCAAAATATTCCAAATACCCGCCAAAACATTCCGAACACCCACCAAAAGGAATCCAAACATTCCAAAACCTGTCAACACAATAAAAACAACTCAAGAGAATACAAAACATTCTAAAACCCAACCAACACATTCCGAAAACCCGCCAAAACATCATAAAAACAAATCAAAACCAACCAAAATATTCTGAAAACCCGCCAAAATTATTTAGACCCGCAAAACTCATCAAAACATTCTAAAAAGATGCCAAAACATTAGAAAACCAGCCAGAACTGATCAAAACATTCAAAAAACTTGGCAAAACATCATAAAAACAAATCAAAACCAACCAAAACATTCCAAAAACCCGACAAAATAGTTTAGAACCTGCCAAAACTGATCAAAACATTCGGAAAAGATGCCAAAATACTAGAAAACCAGTCAGAAGTGATCGAAACATTCAAAAAACCCGCCAAAATATAGTAAAAACAAAGCTAAAGAAACCAAAATATTATAAACAACCTCTAAAATATCTTAAAACCCGCCAAAACTGATCAAAACATTCTGAAAATCGGCCAACATATTAGAAAACCAGCCAGAACTGATCAAACCAAAAAAAAACCCTTGCCAAAACATAACAAAAAAAAATGAAAACCAAGCAAAACCTTCCAAATACATGCCAAAATATTTTAAACTAGACAAAACAAATCAAAACATTCCAAAACCCACAAAATAATATTAAAAAGAAATCAAAACCAACCAAAACATTCTAGAAAACCGACCAAAACATTCTGAAAACCCGCAAAATCAAAATAAAAACAAATCAAAACCAAGCAAAACATTCCAAAAACCCAACAAAATAGTTTAGAACCCGCCAAAACTGATCAAAACATTCTGAAAAGATGCCAAAATACTAGAAAACCAGTCAGAAGTGATCAAAACATTCAATAACTTGCCAAAACATAATCAAAACAAATGAAAGCAAACCCAAACATTCCAAATACCCGCCAAAATATTTTAAAACCCGCCAAAAGGAATCCAAACGTTCCAAAACCTGCCAACACAATAAAAACAACACAAGAGAAAACAAAACATTCTAAAACACCACCAAAACATTCCGAAAACCCTCCAAAACATCATCAAAACAAATCAAAACAAACCAAACAATAAGAGGAACACGGCAACATATTGGCAAGCAAGAGACGGAGAGCGCGGCACCTTCTAGGAGGCCAAGAAGGAAGCCGCACAACACCTGCACTGTGTCTGCAACTTTCAAACTGCTAGAAGCTAGTGGCTTGCCACTGGCCTGCCTCTTCAATTGCCATTAGCATTCCAATGGAAGCTATTCTTGGACAACTTTGCTCTGCTTGCTGCTAGTTCTGCCCCAGCCTACCATAGAGAACCTTGCTCTTGCCTTGAGGCTCTGAGATGCCAAGAACTTGTCAACTTCAAAGGGCGGGCCGGGCTACATCTACTCAGCTGCCACAGTTTCTCCTTGCTAGACCTAGTGGGAAAGCATTTTGCTGAGATGCAGAAGGCAAGAAACGCAGCATACGGAGACGCGGAGCTGTCCCAAGTGCCGCTGCCTAGGCGTCTTTCCGCAGAAGGAGCGCCCCGGAGCGCACCGCAACCGGCGCCGTCATCTCTGCGCAAAGAGCCAAAATATTTTCAAACCCGCCAAAACTAATCCAAAAATATTTTCAAACCCGCCAAAATAGAAAACCAGACAGAAGAGATCAATACATTCGAAAAAACCTGACAAAACATGATCAAGCCCACCAAAGCTAATCCAAACACACCAAAAACTGGGCTAAACAGAATCAAAACAAATCAAAACCTTCTAAAAGCCCGCCAAAATATTTCAAAACCCGTCAAAACTAATCAAAATATTCCAAATACCCGCCAAAACATTCCGAACACCCACCAAAAGGAATCCAAACATTCCAAAACCTGTCAACACAATAAAAACAACTCAAGAGAATACAAAACATTCTAAAACCCAACCAACACATTCCGAAAACCCGCCAAAACATCATAAAAACAAATCAAAACCAACCAAAATATTCCGAAAACCCGCCAAAATTATTTAGACCCGCAAAACTCATCAAAACATTCTAAAAAGATGCCAAAACATTAGAAAACCAGACAGAACTGATCAAAACATTCAAAAAACTTGGCAAAACATCATAAAAACAAATCAAAACCAACCAAAACATTCCAAAAACCCGACAAAATAGTTTAGAACCTGCCAAAACTGATCAAAACATTCGGAAAAGATGCCAAAATACTAGAAAACCAGTCAGAAGTGATCGAAACATTCAAAAAACCCGCCAAAATATAGTAAAAACAAAGCTAAAGAAACCAAAATATTATAAACAACCTCTAAAATATCTTAAAACCCGCCAAAACTGATCAAAACATTCTGAAAATCGGCCAACATATTAGAAAACCAGCCAGAACTGATCAAACCAAAAAAAAAACCCTTGCCAAAACATAACAAAAAAAAATGAAAACCAAGCAAAACCTTCCAAATACATGCCAAAATATTTTAAACTAGACAAAACAAATCAAAACATTCCAAAACCCACAAAATAATATTAAAAAGAAATCAAAACCAACCAAAACATTCTAGAAAACCGACCAAAACATTCTGAAAACCCGCAAAATCAAAATAAAAACAAATCAAAACCAAGCAAAACATTCCAAAAACCCAACAAAATAGTTTAGAACCCGCCAAAACTGATCAAAACATTCTGAAAAGATGCCAAAATACTAGAAAACCAGTCAGAAGTGATCAAAACATTCAATAACTTGCCAAAACATAATCAAAACAAATGAAAGCAAACCCAAACATTCCAAATACCCGCCAAAATATTTTAAAACCCGCCAAAAGGAATCCAAACGTTCCAAAACCTGCCAACACAATAAAAACAACACAAGAGAAAACAAAACATTCTAAAACACCACCAAAACATTCCGAAAACCCGCCAAAACATCATCAAAACAAATCAAAACAAACCAAACAATAAGAGGAACACGGCAACATATTGGCAAGCAAGAGACGGAGAGCGCGGCACCTTCTAGGAGGCCAAGAAGGAAGCCGCACAACACCTGCACTGTGTCTGCAACTTTCAAACTGCTAGAAGCTAGTGGCTTGCCACTGGCCTGCCTCTTCAATTGCCATTAGCATTCCAATGGAAGGTATTCTTGGACAACTTTGCTCTGCTTGCTGCTAGTTCTGCCCCAGCCTACCATAGAGAACCTTGCTCTTGCCTTGAGGCTCTGAGATGCCAAGAACTTGTCAACTTCAAAGGGCGGGCCGGGCTACATCTACTCAGCTGCCACAGTTTCTCCTTGCTAGACCTAGTGGGAAAGCATTTTGCTGAGATGCAGAAGGCAAGAAACGCAGCATACGGAGACGCGGAGCTGTCCCAAGTGCCGCTGCCTAGGCGTCTTTCCGCAGAAGGAGCGCCCCGGAGCGCACCGCAACCGGCGCCGTCATCTCTGCGCAAAGAGCCAAAATATTTTAAAACCCGCCAAAACTAATCCAAAAATATTTTCAAACCCGCCAAAATAGAAAACCAGACAGAAGAGATCAATACATTCGAAAAAACCTGACAAAACATGATCAAGCCCACCAAAGCTAATCCAAACACACCAAAAACTGGGCTAAACAGAATCAAAACAAATCAAAACAAATCAAAACCTTCTAAAAACCCACCAAAATATTTCAAAACCCGTCAAAACTAATCAAAACATTCCGAACACCCGCCAAAACATTCCGAACACCCGCCAAAAGGAATCCAAACATTCCAAAACCTGCCAACACAATAAAAACAACTCAAGAGAATACAAAACATTCTAAAACCCAACCAAAACATTCCGAAAACCCACCAAAACATCATAAAAACAAATCAAAACCAACCAAAATATTCCGAAAACCCGCCAAAATAATTTAGACCCGCAAAACTCATCAAAACTTTCTGAAAAGATGCCAAAACATTAGAAAACCAGACAGAACTGATCAAAACATTGAAAAAACTAGGCAAAACATCATAAAAACAAATCAAAACCAACCAAAAAATTCCAAAAACCTGACAAAATAGTTTAGAACCTGCCAAAACTGATCAAAACATTCTGAAAAGATGCCAAAATACTAGAAAACCAGTCAGAAGTGATCGAAACTTTCAATAACTTGCCAAAACATAATCAAAACAAATGAAAGCAAACCAAAAACATTCCAAATACCCGCCAAAATATTTGAAAACCCGCCAAAAGGAATCCAAATATTCCACAACCTGCCAAGACAATAAAAACAACACAAGAGAAAACAAAACATTCTAAAACACCACCAAAACATTCCGAAAACCCACCAAAACATCATCAAAACAAATCAAAACAAACCAAACAATAGGAGGAACACGGCAACATATTGGCAAGCAAGAGACGGAGAGCGCGGCACCTTCTAGGAGGCCAAGAAGGAAGCCGCACAACACCTGCACTGTGTCTGCAACTTTCAAACTGCTAGAAGCTAGTGGCTTGCCACTGGCCTGCCTCTTCAATTGCCATTAGCATTCCAATGGAAGGTATTCTTGGACAACTTTGCTCTGCTTGCTGCTAGTTCTGCCCCAGCCTACCATAGAGAACCTTGCTCTTGCCTTGAGGCTCTGAGATGCCAAGAACTTGTCAACTTCAAAGGGCGGGCCGGGCTACATCTACTCAGCTGCCACAGTTTCTCCTTGCTAGACCTAGTGGGAAAGCATTTTGCTGAGATGCAGAAGGCAAGAAACGCAGCATACGGAGACGCGGAGCTGTCCCAAGTGCCGCTGCCTAGGCGTCTTTCCGCAGAAGGAGCGCCCCGGAGCGCACCGCAACCGGCGCCGTCATCTCTGCGCAAAGAGCCAAAATATTTTCAAACCCGCCAAAACTAATCCAAAAATATTTTCAAACCCGCCAAAATAGAAAACCAGACAGAAGAGATCAATACATTCGAAAAAACCTGACAAAACATGATCAAGCCCACCAAAGCTAATCCAAACACACCAAAAACTGGGCTAAACAGAATCAAAACAAATCAAAACCTTCTAAAAGCCCGCCAAAATATTTCAAAACCCGTCAAAACTAATCAAAATATTCCAAATACCCGCCAAAACATTCCGAACACCCACCAAAAGGAATCCAAACATTCCAAAACCTGTCAACACAATAAAAACAACTCAAGAGAATACAAAACATTCTAAAACCCAACCAACACATTCCGAAAACCCGCCAAAACATCATAAAAACAAATCAAAACCAACCAAAATATTCCGAAAACCCGCCAAAATTATTTAGACCCACAAAACTCATCAAAACATTCTAAAAAGATGCCAAAACATTAGAAAACCAGCCAGAACTGATCAAAACATTCAAAAAACTTGGCAAAACATCATAAAAACAAATCAAAACCAACCAAAACATTCCAAAAACCCGACAAAATAGTTTAGAACCTGCCAAAACTGATCAAAACATTCGGAAAAGATGCCAAAATACTAGAAAACCAGTCAGAAGTGATCGAAACATTCAAAAAACCCGCCAAAATATAGTAAAAACAAAGCTAAAGAAACCAAAATATTATAAACAACCTCTAAAATATCTTAAAACCCGCCAAAACTGATCAAAACATTCTGAAAATCGGCCAACATATTAGAAAACCAGCCAGAACTGATCAAACCAAAAAAAAACCCTTGCCAAAACATAACAAAAAAAAATGAAAACCAAGCAAAACCTTCCAAATACATGCCAAAATATTTTAAACTAGACAAAACAAATCAAAACATTCCAAAACCCACAAAATAATATTAAAAAGAAATCAAAACCAACCAAAACATTCTAGAAAACCGACCAAAACATTCTGAAAACCCGCAAAATCAAAATAAAAACAAATCAAAACCAAGCAAAACATTCCAAAAACCCAACAAAATAGTTTAGAACCCGCCAAAACTGATCAAAACATTCTGAAAAGATGCCAAAATACTAGAAAACCAGTCAGAAGTGATCAAAACATTCAATAACTTGCCAAAACATAATCAAAACAAATGAAAGCAAACCCAAACATTCCAAATACCCGCCAAAATATTTTAAAACCCGCCAAAAGGAATCCAAACGTTCCAAAACCTGCCAACACAATAAAAACAACACAAGAGAAAACAAAACATTCTAAAACACCACCAAAACATTCCGAAAACCCTCCAAAACATCATCAAAACAAATCAAAACAAACCAAACAATAAGAGGAACACGGCAACATATTGGCAAGCAAGAGACGGAGAGCGCGGCACCTTCTAGGAGGCCAAGAAGGAAGCCGCACAACACCTGCACTGTGTCTGCAACTTTCAAACTGCTAGAAGCTAGTGGCTTGCCACTGGCCTGCCTCTTCAATTGCCATTAGCATTCCAATGGAAGCTATTCTTGGACAACTTTGCTCTGCTTGCTGCTAGTTCTGCCCCAGCCTACCATAGAGAACCTTGCTCTTGCCTTGAGGCTCTGAGATGCCAAGAACTTGTCAACTTCAAAGGGCGGGCCGGGCTACATCTACTCAGCTGCCACAGTTTCTCCTTGCTAGACCTAGTGGGAAAGCATTTTGCTGAGATGCAGAAGGCAAGAAACGCAGCATACGGAGACGCGGAGCTGTCCCAAGTGCCGCTGCCTAGGCGTCTTTCCGCAGAAGGAGCGCCCCGGAGCGCACCGCAACCGGCACCGTCATCTCTGCGCAAAGAGCCAAAATATTTTAAAACCCGCCAAAACTAATCCAAAAATATTTTCAAACCCGCCAAAATAGAAAACCAGACAGAAGAGATCAATACATTCGAAAAAACCTGACAAAACATGATCAAGCCCACCAAAGCTAATCCAAACACACCAAACACTGGGCTAAACAGAATCAAAACAAATCAAAACAAATCAAAACCTTCTAAAAACCCACCAAAATAT
Organism: Passer domesticus; assembly: GCF_036417665.1. Classification (NCBI taxonomy): domain Eukaryota; kingdom Metazoa; phylum Chordata; class Aves; order Passeriformes; family Passeridae; genus Passer; species Passer domesticus. The sequence continues at coordinate 64,825,053 of NC_087478.1, forward strand.
TTCAAAACCCGTCAAAACTAATCAAAACATTCCGAACACCCGCCAAAACATTCCGAACACCCGCCAAAAGGAATCCAAACATTCCAAAACCTGCCAACACAATAAAAACAACTCAAGAGAATACAAAACATTCTAAAACCCAACCAAAACATTCCGAAAACCCACCAAAACATCATAAAAACAAATCAAAACCAACCAAAATATTCCGAAAACCCGCCAAAATAATTTAGACCCGCAAAACTCATCAAAACTTTCTGAAAAGATGCCAAAACATTAGAAAACCAGACAGAACTGATCAAAACATTGAAAAAACTAGGCAAAACATCATAAAAACAAATCAAAACCAACCAAAAAATTCCAAAAACCTGACAAAATAGTTTAGAACCTGCCAAAACTGATCAAAACATTCTGAAAAGATGCCAAAATACTAGAAAACCAGTCAGAAGTGATCGAAACTTTCAATAACTTGCCAAAACATAATCAAAACAAATGAAAGCAAACCAAAACATTCCAAATACCCGCCAAAATATTTGAAAACCCGCCAAAAGGAATCCAAATATTCCACAACCTGCCAAGACAATAAAAACAACACAAGAGAAAACAAAACATTCTAAAACACCACCAAAACATTCCGAAAACCCACCAAAACATCATCAAAACAAATCAAAACAAACCAAACAATAGGAGGAACACGGCAACATATTGGCAAGCAAGAGACGGAGAGCGCGGCACCTTCTAGGAGGCCAAGAAGGAAGCCGCACAACACCTGCACTGTGTCTGCAACTTTCAAACTGCTAGAAGCTAGTGGCTTGCCACTGGCCTGCCTCTTCAATTGCCATTAGCATTCCAATGGAAGCTATTCTTGGACAACTTTGCTCTGCTTGCTGCTAGTTCTGCCCCAGCCTACCATAGAGAACCTTGCTCTTGCCTTGAGGCTCTGAGATGCCAAGAACTTGTCAACTTCAAAGGGCGGGCCGGGCTACATCTACTCAGCTGCCACAGTTTCTCCTTGCTAGACCTAGTGGGAAAGCATTTTGCTGAGATGCAGAAGGCAAGAAACGCAGCATACGGAGACGCGGAGCTGTCCCAAGTGCCGCTGCCTAGGCGTCTTTCCGCAGAAGGAGCGCCCCGGAGCGCACCGCAACCGGCGCCGTCATCTCTGCGCAAAGAGCCAAAATATTTTCAAACCCGCCAAAACTAATCCAAAAATATTTTCAAACCCGCCAAAATAGAAAACCAGACAGAAGAGATCAATACATTCGAAAAAACCTGACAAAACATGATCAAGCCCACCAAAGCTAATCCAAACACACCAAAAACTGGGCTAAACAGAATCAAAACAAATCAAAACCTTCTAAAAGCCCGCCAAAATATTTCAAAACCCGTCAAAACTAATCAAAATATTCCAAATACCCGCCAAAACATTCCGAACACCCACCAAAAGGAATCCAAACATTCCAAAACCTGTCAACACAATAAAAACAACTCAAGAGAATACAAAACATTCTAAAACCCAACCAACACATTCCGAAAACCCGCCAAAACATCATAAAAACAAATCAAAACCAACCAAAATATTCTGAAAACCCGCCAAAATTATTTAGACCCGCAAAACTCATCAAAACATTCTAAAAAGATGCCAAAACATTAGAAAACCAGACAGAACTGATCAAAACATTGAAAAAACTAGGCAAAACATCATAAAAACAAATCAAAACCAACCAAAAAATTCCAAAAACCTGACAAAATAGTTTAGAACCTGCCAAAACTGATCAAAACATTCTGAAAAGATGCCAAAATACTAGAAAACCAGTCAGAAGTGATCGAAACTTTCAATAACTGATCAAAACATAATCAAAACAAATGAAAGCAAACCAAAAACATTCCAAATACCCGCCAAAATATTTGAAAACCCGCCAAAAGGAATCCAAATATTCCACAACCTGCCAAGACAATAAAAACAACACAAGAGAAAACAAAACATTCTAAAACACCACCAAAACATTCCGAAAACCCACCAAAACATCATCAAAACAAATCAAAACAAACCAAACAATAGGAGGAACACGGCAACATATTGGCAAGCAAGAGACGGAGAGCGCGGCACCTTCTAGGAGGCCAAGAAGGAAGCCGCACAACACCTGCACTGTGTCTGCAACTTTCAAACTGCTAGAAGCTAGTGGCTTGCCACTGGCCTGCCTCTTCAATTGCCATTAGCATTCCAATGGAAGCTATTCTTGGACAACTTTGCTCTGCTTGCTGCTAGTTCTGCCCCAGCCTACCATAGAGAACCTTGCTCTTGCCTTGAGGCTCTGAGATGCCAAGAACTTGTCAACTTCAAAGGGCGGGCCGGGCTACATCTACTCAGCTGCCACAGTTTCTCCTTGCTAGACCTAGTGGGAAAGCATTTTGCTGAGATGCAGAAGGCAAGAAACACAGCATACGGAGACGCGGAGCTGTCCCAAGTGCCGCTGCCTAGGCGTCTTTCCGCAGAAGGAGCGCCCCGGAGCGCACCGCAACCGGCGCCGTCATCTCTGCGCAAAGAGCCAAAATATTTTCAAACCCGCCAAAACTAATCCAAAAATATTTTCAAACCCGCCAAAATAGAAAACCAGACAGAAGAGATCAATACATTCGAAAAAACCTGACAAAACATGATCAAGCCCACCAAAGCTAATCCAAACACACCAAAAACTGGGCTAAACAGAATCAAAACAAATCAAAACCTTCTAAAAGCCCGCCAAAATATTTCAAAACCCGTCAAAACTAATCAAAATATTCCAAATACCCGCCAAAACATTCCGAACACCCACCAAAAGGAATCCAAACATTCCAAAACCTGTCAACACAATAAAAACAACTCAAGAGAATACAAAACATTCTAAAACCCAACCAACACATTCCGAAAACCCGCCAAAACATCATAAAAACAAATCAAAACCAACCAAAATATTCCGAAAACCCGCCAAAATTATTTAGACCCACAAAACTCATCAAAACATTCTAAAAAGATGCCAAAACATTAGAAAACCAGCCAGAACTGATCAAAACATTCAAAAAACTTGGCAAAACATCATAAAAACAAATCAAAACCAACCAAAACATTCCAAAAACCCGACAAAATAGTTTAGAACCTGCCAAAACTGATCAAAACATTCGGAAAAGATGCCAAAATACTAGAAAACCAGTCAGAAGTGATCGAAACATTCAAAAAACCCGCCAAAATATAGTAAAAACAAAGCTAAAGAAACCAAAATATTATAAACAACCTCTAAAATATCTTAAAACCCGCCAAAACTGATCAAAACATTCTGAAAATCGGCCAACATATTAGAAAACCAACCAGAACTGATCAAACCAAAAAAAAACCCTTGCCAAAACATAACAAAAAAAAATGAAAACCAATCAAAACCTTCCAAATACATGCCAAAATATTTTAAACTAGACAAAACAAATCAAAACATTCCAAAACCCACAAAATAATATTAAAAAGAAATCAAAACCAACCAAAACATTCTGAAAACCCGCAAAATCAAAATAAAAACAAATCAAAACCAAGCAAAACATTCCAAAAACCCAACAAAATAGTTTAGAACCCGCCAAAACTGATCAAAACATTCTGAAAAGATGCCAAAATACTAGAAAACCAGTCAGAAGTGATCAAAACATTCAATAACTTGCCAAAACATAATCAAAACAAATGAAAGCAAACCCAAACATTCCAAATACCCGCCAAAATATTTTAAAACCCGCCAAAAGGAATCCAAACGTTCCACAACCTGCCAACACAATAAAAACAACACAAGAGAAAACAAAACATTCTAAAACACCACCAAAACATTCCGAAAACCCGCCAAAACATCATAAAAACAAATCAAAACAAACCAAACAATAAGAGGAACACGGCAACATATTGGCAAGCAAGAGACGGAGAGCGCGGCACCTTCTAGGAGGCCAAGAAGGAAGCCGCACAACACCTGCACTGTGTCTGCAACTTTCAAACTGCTAGAAGCTAGTGGCTTGCCACTGGCCTGCCTCTTCAATTGCCATTAGCATTCCAATGGAAGCTATTCTTGGACAACTTTGCTCTGCTTGCTGCTAGTTCTGCCCCAGCCTACCATAGAGAACCTTGCTCTTGCCTTGAGGCTCTGAGATGCCAAGAACTTGTCAACTTCAAAGGGCGGGCCGGGCTACATCTACTCAGCTGCCACAGTTTCTCCTTGCTAGACCTAGTGGGAAAGCATTTTGCTGAGATGCAGAAGGCAAGAAACACAGCATACGGAGACGCGGAGCTGTCCCAAGTGCCGCTGCCTAGGCGTCTTTCCGCAGAAGGAGCGCCCCGGAGCGCACCGCAACCGGCGCCGTCATCTCTGCGCAAAGAGCCAAAATATTTTCAAACCCGCCAAAACTAATCCAAAAATATTTTCAAACCCGCCAAAATAGAAAACCAGACAGAAGAGATCAATACATTCGAAAAAACCTGACAAAACATGATCAAGCCCACCAAAGCTAATCCAAACACACCAAAAACTGGGCTAAACAGAATCAAAACAAATCAAAACCTTCTAAAAGCCCGCCAAAATATTTCAAAACCCGTCAAAACTAATCAAAATATTCCAAATACCCGCCAAAACATTCCGAACACCCACCAAAAGGAATCCAAACATTCCAAAACCTGTCAACACAATAAAAACAACTCAAGAGAATACAAAACATTCTAAAACCCAACCAACACATTCCGAAAACCCGCCAAAACATCATAAAAACAAATCAAAACCAACCAAAATATTCCGAAAACCCGCCAAAATTATTTAGACCCACAAAACTCATCAAAACATTCTAAAAAGATGCCAAAACATTAGAAAACCAGCCAGAACTGATCAAAACATTCAAAAAACTTGGCAAAACATCATAAAAACAAATCAAAACCAACCAAAACATTCCAAAAACCCGACAAAATAGTTTAGAACCTGCCAAAACTGATCAAAACATTCGGAAAAGATGCCAAAATACTAGAAAACCAGTCAGAAGTGATCGAAACATTCAAAAAACCCGCCAAAATATAGTAAAAACAAAGCTAAAGAAACCAAAATATTATAAACAACCTCTAAAATATCTTAAAACCCGCCAAAACTGATCAAAACATTCTGAAAATCGGCCAACATATTAGAAAACCAACCAGAACTGATCAAACCAAAAAAAAACCCTTGCCAAAACATAACAAAAAAAAATGAAAACCAATCAAAACCTTCCAAATACATGCCAAAATATTTTAAACTAGACAAAACAAATCAAAACATTCCAAAACCCACAAAATAATATTAAAAAGAAATCAAAACCAACCAAAACATTCTGAAAACCCGCAAAATCAAAATAAAAACAAATCAAAACCAAGCAAAACATTCCAAAAACCCAACAAAATAGTTTAGAACCCGCCAAAACTGATCAAAACATTCTGAAAAGATGCCAAAATACTAGAAAACCAGTCAGAAGTGATCAAAACATTCAATAACTTGCCAAAACATAATCAAAACAAATGAAAGCAAACCCAAACATTCCAAATACCCGCCAAAATATTTTAAAACCCGCCAAAAGGAATCCAAACGTTCCACAACCTGCCAACACAATAAAAACAACACAAGAGAAAACAAAACATTCTAAAACACCACCAAAACATTCCGAAAACCCGCCAAAACATCATAAAAACAAATCAAAACAAACCAAACAATAAGAGGAACACGGCAACATATTGGCAAGCAAGAGACGGAGAGCGCGGCACCTTCTAGGAGGCCAAGAAGGAAGCCGCACAACACCTGCACTGTGTCTGCAACTTTCAAACTGCTAGAAGCTAGTGGCTTGCCACTGGCCTGCCTCTTCAATTGCCATTAGCATTCCAATGGAAGCTATTCTTGGACAACTTTGCTCTGCTTGCTGCTAGTTCTGCCCCAGCCTACCATAGAGAACCTTGCTCTTGCCTTGAGGCTCTGAGATGCCAAGAACTTGTCAACTTCAAAGGGCGGGCCGGGCTACATCTACTCAGCTGCCACAGTTTCTCCTTGCTAGACCTAGTGGGAAAGCATTTTGCTGAGATGCAGAAGGCAAGAAACGCAGCATACGGAGACGCGGAGCTGTCCCAAGTGCCGCTGCCTAGGCGTCTTTCCGCAGAAGGAGCGCCCCGGAGCGCACCGCAACCGGCACCGTCATCTCTGCGCAAAGAGCCAAAATATTTTAAAACCCGTCAAAACTAATCCAAAAATATTTTCAAACCCGCCAAAATAGAAAACCAGACAGAAGTCATCAATACATTCGAAAAAACCTGACAAAACATGATCAAGCCCACCAAAGCTAATCCAAACACACCAAAAACTGGGCTAAACAGAATCAAAACAAATCAAAACCTTCTAAAAGCCCGCCAAAATATTTCAAAACCCGTCAAAACTAATCAAAATATTCCAAATACCCGCCAAAACATTCCGAACACCCACCAAAAGGAATCCAAACATTCCAAAACCTGTCAACACAATAAAAACAACTCAAGAGAATACAAAACATTCTAAAACCCAACCAACACATTCCGAAAACCCGCCAAAACATCATAAAAACAAATCAAAACCAACCAAAATATTCCGAAAACCCGCCAAAATTATTTAGACCCACAAAACTCATCAAAACATTCTAAAAAGATGCCAAAACATTAGAAAACCAGACAGAACTGATCAAAACATTCAAAAAACTTGGCAAAACATCATAAAAACAAATCAAAACCAACCAAAACATTCCAAAAACCCGACAAAATAGTTTAGAACCTGCCAAAACTGATCAAAACATTCGGAAAAGATGCCAAAATACTAGAAAACCAGTCAGAAGTGATCGAAACATTCAAAAAACCCGCCAAAATATAGTAAAAACAAAGCTAAAGAAACCAAAATATTATAAACAACCTCTAAAATATCTTAAAACCCGCCAAACCTGATCAAAACATTCTGAAAATCGGCCAACATATTAGAAAACCAGCCAGAACTGATCAAACCAAAAAAAAACCCTTGCCAAAACATAACAAAAAAAAATGAAAACCAAGCAAAACCTTCCAAATACATGCCAAAATATTTTAAACTAGACAAAACAAATCAAAACATTCCAAAACCCACAAAATAATATTAAAAAGAAATCAAAACCAGCCAAAACATTCTAGAAAACCGACCAAAACATTCTGAAAACCCGCAAAATCAAAATAAAAACAAATCAAAACCAAGCAAAACATTCCAAAAACCCAACAAAATAGTTTAGAACCCGCCAAAACTGATCAAAACATTCTGAAAAGATGCCAAAATACTAGAAAACCAGTCAGAAGTGATCAAAACATTCAATAACTTGCCAAAACATAATCAAAACAAATGAAAGCAAACCCAAACATTCCAAATACCCGCCAAAATATTTTAAAACCCGCCAAAAGGAATCCAAACGTTCCACAACCTGCCAACACAATAAAAACAACACAAGAGAAAACAAAACATTCTAAAACACCACCAAAACATTCCGAAAACCCACCAAAACATCATCAAAACAAATCAAAACAAACCAAACAATAGGAGGAACACGGCAACATATTGGCAAGCAAGAGACGGAGAGCGCGGCACCTTCTAGGAGGCCAAGAAGGAAGCCGCACAACACCTGCACTGTGTCTGCAACTTTCAAACTGCTAGAAGCTAGTGGCTTGCCACTGGCCTGCCTCTTCAATTGCCATTAGCATTCCAATGGAAGCTATTCTTGGACAACTTTGCTCTGCTTGCTGCTAGTTCTGCCCCAGCCTACCATAGAGAACCTTGCTCTTGCCTTGAGGCTCTGAGATGCCAAGAACTTGTCAACTTCAAAGGGCGGGCCGGGCTACATCTACTCAGCTGCCACAGTTTCTCCTTGCTAGACCTAGTGGGAAAGCATTTTGCTGAGATGCAGAAGGCAAGAAACGCAGCATACGGAGACGCGGAGCTGTCCCAAGTGCCGCTGCCTAGGCGTCTTTCCGCAGAAGGAGCGCCCCGGAGCGCACCGCAACCGGCACCGTCATCTCTGCGCAAAGAGCCAAAATATTTTAAAACCCGTCAAAACTAATCCAAAAATATTTTCAAACCCGCCAAAATAGAAAACCAGACAGAAGTCATCAATACATTCGAAAAAACCTGACAAAACATGATCAAGCCCACCAAAGCTAATCCAAACACACCAAAAACTGGGCTAAACAGAATCAAAACAAATCAAAACCTTCTAAAAGCCCGCCAAAATATTTCAAAACCCGTCAAAACTAATCAAAATATTCCAAATACCCGCCAAAACATTCCGAACACCCACCAAAAGGAATCCAAACATTCCAAAACCTGTCAACACAATAAAAACAACTCAAGAGAATACAAAACATTCTAAAACCCAACCAACACATTCCGAAAACCCGCCAAAACATCATAAAAACAAATCAAAACCAACCAAAATATTCCGAAAACCCGCCAAAATTATTTAGACCCACAAAACTCATCAAAACATTCTAAAAAGATGCCAAAACATTAGAAAACCAGACAGAACTGATCAAAACATTCAAAAAACTTGGCAAAACATCATAAAAACAAATCAAAACCAACCAAAACATTCCAAAAACCCGACAAAATAGTTTAGAACCTGCCAAAACTGATCAAAACATTCGGAAAAGATGCCAAAATACTAGAAAACCAGTCAGAAGTGATCGAAACATTCAAAAAACCCGCCAAAATATAGTAAAAACAAAGCTAAAGAAACCAAAATATTATAAACAACCTCTAAAATATCTTAAAACCCGCCAAACCTGATCAAAACATTCTGAAAATCGGCCAACATATTAGAAAACCAGCCAGAACTGATCAAACCAAAAAAAAACCCTTGCCAAAACATAACAAAAAAAAATGAAAACCAAGCAAAACCTTCCAAATACATGCCAAAATATTTTAAACTAGACAAAACAAATCAAAACATTCCAAAACCCACAAAATAATATTAAAAAGAAATCAAAACCAGCCAAAACATTCTAGAAAACCGACCAAAACATTCTGAAAACCCGCAAAATCAAAATAAAAACAAATCAAAACCAAGCAAAACATTCCAAAAACCCAACAAAATAGTTTAGAACCCGCCAAAACTGATCAAAACATTCTGAAAAGATGCCAAAATACTAGAAAACCAGTCAGAAGTGATCAAAACATTCAATAACTTGCCAAAACATAATCAAAACAAATGAAAGCAAACCCAAACATTCCAAATAACCGCCAAAATATTTTAAAACCCGCCAAAAGGAATCCAAACGTTCCACAACCTGCCAACACAATAAAAACAACACAAGAGAAAACAAAACATTCTAAAACACCACCAAAACATTCCGAAAACCCGCCAAAACATCATCAAAACAAATCAAAACAAACCAAACAATAGGAGGAACACGGCAACATATTGGCAAGCAAGAGACGGAGAGCGCGGCACCTTCTAGGAGGCCAAGAAGGAAGCCGCACAACACCTGCACTGTGTCTGCAACTTTCAAACTGCTAGAAGCTAGTGGCTTGCCACTGGCCTGCCTCTTCAATTGCCATTAGCATTCCAATGGAAGCTATTCTTGGACAACTTTGCTCTGCTTGCTGCTAGTTCTGCCCCAGCCTACCATAGAGAACCTTGCTCTTGCCTTGAGGCTCTGAGATGCCAAGAACTTGTCAACTTCAAAGGGCGGGCCGGGCTACATCTACTCAGCTGCCACAGTTTCTCCTTGCTAGACCTAGTGGGAAAGCATTTTGCTGAGATGCAGAAGGCAAGAAACGCAGCATACGGAGACGCGGAGCTGTCCCAAGTGCCGCTGCCTAGGCGTCTTTCCGCAGAAGGAGCGCCCCGGAGCGCACCGCAACCGGCACCGTCATCTCTGCGCAAAGAGCCAAAATATTTTCAAACCCGCCAAAACTAATCCAAAAATATTTTCAAACCCGCCAAAATAGAAAACCAGACAGAAGAGATCAATACATTCGAAAAAACCTGACAAAACATGATCAAGCCCACCAAAGCTAATCCAAACACACCAAAAACTGGGCTAAACAGAATCAAAACAAATCAAAACCTTCTAAAAGCACGCCAAAATATTTCAAAACCCGTCAAAACTAATCAAAATATTCCAAATACCCGCCAAAACATTCCGAACACCCACCAAAAGGAATCCAAACATTCCAAAACCTGTCAACACAATAAAAACAACTCAAGAGAATACAAAACATTCTAAAACCCAACCAACACATTCCGAAAACCCGCCAAAACATCATAAAAACAAATCAAAACCAACCAAAATATTCCGAAAACCCGCCAAAATTATTTAGACCCACAAAACTCATCAAAACATTCTAAAAAGATGCCAAAACATTAGAAAACCAGCCAGAACTGATCAAAACATTCAAAAAACTTGGCAAAACATCATAAAAACAAATCAAAACCAACCAAAACATTCCAAAAACCCGACAAAATAGTTTAGAACCTGCCAAAACTGATCAAAACATTCGGAAAAGATGCCAAAATACTAGAAAACCAGTCAGAAGTGATCGAAACATTCAAAAAACCCGCCAAAATATAGTAAAAACAAAGCTAAAGAAACCAAAATATTATAAACAACCTCTAAAATATCTTAAAACCCGCCAAAACTGATCAAAACATTCTGAAAATCGGCCAACATATTAGAAAACCAACCAGAACTGATCAAACCAAAAAAAAACCCTTGCCAAAACATAACAAAAAAAAATGAAAACCAAGCAAAACCTTCCAAATACATGCCAAAATATTTTAAACTAGACAAAACAAATCAAAACATTCCAAAACCCACAAAATAATATTAAAAAGAAATCAAAACCAACCAAAACATTCTAGAAAACCCGCAAAATCAAAATAAAAACAAATCAAAACCAAGCAAAACATTCCAAAAACCCAACAAAATAGTTTAGAACCCGCCAAAACTGATCAAAACATTCTGAAAAGATGCCAAAATACTAGAAAACCAGTCAGAAGTGATCAAAACATTCAATAACTTGCCAAAACATAATCAAAACAAATGAAAGCAAACCCAAACATTCCAAATACCCGCCAAAATATTTTAAAACCCGCCAAAAGGAATCCAAACGTTCCACAACCTGCCAACACAATAAAAACAACACAAGAGAAAACAAAACATTCTAAAACACCACCAAAACATTCCGAAAACCCGCCAAAACATCATAAAAACAAATCAAAACAAACCAAACAATAAGAGGAACACGGCAACATATTGGCAAGCAAGAGACGGAGAGCGCGGCACCTTCTAGGAGGCCAAGAAGGAAGCCGCACAACACCTGCACTGTGTCTGCAACTTTCAAACTGCTAGAAGCTAGTGGCTTGCCACTGGCCTGCCTCTTCAATTGCCATTAGCATTCCAATGGAAGCTATTCTTGGACAACTTTGCTCTGCTTGCTGCTAGTTCTGCCCCAGCCTACCATAGAGAACCTTGCTCTTGCCTTGAGGCTCTGAGATGCCAAGAACTTGTCAACTTCAAAGGGCGGGCCGGGCTACATCTACTCAGCTGCCACAGTTTCTCCTTGCTAGACCTAGTGGGAAAGCATTTTGCTGAGATGCAGAAGGCAAGAAACGCAGCATACGGAGACGCGGAGCTGTCCCAAGTGCCGCTGCCTAGGCGTCTTTCCGCAGAAGGAGCGCCCCGGAGCGCACCGCAACCGGCACCGTCATCTCTGCGCAAAGAGCCAAAATATTTTAAAACCCGTCAAAACTAATCCAAAAATATTTTCAAACCCGCCAAAATAGAAAACCAGACAGAAGTCATCAATACATTCGAAAAAACCTGACAAAACATGATCAAGCCCACCAAAGCTAATCCAAACACACCAAAAACTGGGCTAAACAGAATCAAAACAAATCAAAACCTTCTAAAAGCCCGCCAAAATATTTCAAAACCCGTCAAAACTAATCAAAATATTCCAAATACCCGCCAAAACATTCCGAACACCCACCAAAAGGAATCCAAACATTCCAAAACCTGTCAACACAATAAAAACAACTCAAGAGAATACAAAACATTCTAAAACCCAACCAACACATTCCGAAAACCCGCCAAAACATCATAAAAACAAATCAAAACCAACCAAAATATTCCGAAAACCCGCCAAAATTATTTAGACCCACAAAACTCATCAAAACATTCTAAAAAGATGCCAAAACATTAGAAAACCAGACAGAACTGATCAAAACATTCAAAAAACTTGGCAAAACATCATAAAAACAAATCAAAACCAACCAAAACATTCCAAAAACCCGACAAAATAGTTTAGAACCTGCCAAAACTGATCAAAACATTCGGAAAAGATGCCAAAATACTAGAAAACCAGTCAGAAGTGATCGAAACATTCAAAAAACCCGCCAAAATATAGTAAAAACAAAGCTAAAGAAACCAAAATATTATAAACAACCTCTAAAATATCTTAAAACCCGCCAAACCTGATCAAAACATTCTGAAAATCGGCCAACATATTAGAAAACCAGCCAGAACTGATCAAACCAAAAAAAAACCCTTGCCAAAACATAACAAAAAAAAATGAAAACCAAGCAAAACCTTCCAAATACATGCCAAAATATTTTAAACTAGACAAAACAAATCAAAACATTCCAAAACCCACAAAATAATATTAAAAAGAAATCAAAACCAGCCAAAACATTCTAGAAAACCGACCAAAACATTCTGAAAACCCGCAAAATCAAAATAAAAACAAATCAAAACCAAGCAAAACATTCCAAAAACCCAACAAAATAGTTTAGAACCCGCCAAAACTGATCAAAACATTCTGAAAAGATGCCAAAATACTAGAAAACCAGTCAGAAGTGATCAAAACATTCAATAACTTGCCAAAACATAATCAAAACAAATGAAAGCAAACCCAAACATTCCAAATACCCGCCAAAATATTTTAAAACCCGCCAAAAGGAATCCAAACGTTCCACAACCTGCCAACACAATAAAAACAACACAAGAGAAAACAAAACATTCTAAAACACCACCAAAACATTCCGAAAACCCGCCAAAACATCATCAAAACAAATCAAAACAAACCAAACAATAGGAGGAACACGGCAACATATTGGCAAGCAAGAGACGGAGAGCGCGGCACCTTCTAGGAGGCCAAGAAGGAAGCCGCACAACACCTGCACTGTGTCTGCAACTTTCAAACTGCTAGAAGCTAGTGGCTTGCCACTGGCCTGCCTCTTCAATTGCCATTAGCATTCCAATGGAAGCTATTCTTGGACAACTTTGCTCTGCTTGCTGCTAGTTCTGCCCCAGCCTACCATAGAGAACCTTGCTCTTGCCTTGAGGCTCTGAGATGCCAAGAACTTGTCAACTTCAAAGGGCGGGCCGGGCTACATCTACTCAGCTGCCACAGTTTCTCCTTGCTAGACCTAGTGGGAAAGCATTTTGCTGAGATGCAGAAGGCAAGAAACGCAGCATACGGAGACGCGGAGCTGTCCCAAGTGCCGCTGCCTAGGCGTCTTTCCGCAGAAGGAGCGCCCCGGAGCGCACCGCAACCGGCGCCGTCATCTCTGCGCAAAGAGCCAAAATATTTTCAAACCCGCCAAAACTAATCCAAAAATATTTTCAAACCCGCCAAAATAGAAAACCAGACAGAAGAGATCAATACATTCGAAAAAACCTGACAAAACATGATCAAGCCCACCAAAGCTAATCCAAACACACCAAAAACTGGGCTAAACAGAATCAAAACAAATCAAAACAAATCGAAACCTTCTAAAAACCCACCAAAATATTTCAAAACCCGTCAAAACTAATCAAAACATTCCGAACACCCGCCAAAACATTCCGAACACCCGCCAAAAGGAATCCAAACATTCCAAAACCTGCCAACACAATAAAAACAACTCAAGAGAATACAAAACATTCTAAAACCCAACCAAAACATTCCGAAAACCCACCAAAACATCATAAAAACAAATCAAAACCAACCAAAATATTCCGAAAACCCGCCAAAATAATTTAGACCCGCAAAACTCATCAAAACTTTCTGAAAAGATGCCAAAACATTAGAAAACCAGACAGAACTGATCAAAACATTGAAAAAACTAGGCAAAACATCATAAAAACAAATCAAAACCAACCAAAAAATTCCAAAAACCTGACAAAATAGTTTAGAACCTGCCAAAACTGATCAAAACATTCTGAAAAGATGCCAAAATACTAGAAAACCAGTCAGAAGTGATCGAAACTTTCAATAACTTGCCAAAACATAATCAAAACAAATGAAAGCAAACCAAAAACATTCCAAATACCCGCCAAAATATTTGAAAACCCGCCAAAAGGAATCCAAATATTCCACAACCTGCCAAGACAATAAAAACAACACAAGAGAAAACAAAACATTCTAAAACACCACCAAAACATTCCGAAAACCCACCAAAACATCATCAAAACAAATCAAAACAAACCAAACAATAGGAGGAACACGGCAACATATTGGCAAGCAAGAGACGGAGAGCGCGGCACCTTCTAGGAGGCCAAGAAGGAAGCCGCACAACACCTGCACTGTGTCTGCAACTTTCAAACTGCTAGAAGCTAGTGGCTTGCCACTGGCCTGCCTCTTCAATTGCCATTAGCATTCCAATGGAAGCTATTCTTGGACAACTTTGCTCTGCTTGCTGCTAGTTCTGCCCCAGCCTACCATAGAGAACCTTGCTCTTGCCTTGAGGCTCTGAGATGCCAAGAACTTGTCAACTTCAAAGGGCGGGCCGGGCTACATCTACTCAGCTGCCACAGTTTCTCCTTGCTAGACCTAGTGGGAAAGCATTTTGCTGAGATGCAGAAGGCAAGAAACGCAGCATACGGAGACGCGGAGCTGTCCCAAGTGCCGCTGCCTAGGCGTCTTTCCGCAGAAGGAGCGCCCCGGAGCGCACCGCAACCGGCGCCGTCATCTCTGCGCAAAGAGCCAAAATATTTTAAAACCCGCCAAAACTAATCCAAAAATATTTTCAAACCCGCCAAAATAGAAAACCAGACAGAAGAGATCAATACATTCGAAAAAACCTGACAAAACATGATCAAGCCCACCAAAGCTAATCCAAACACACCAAAAACTGGGCTAAACAGAATCAAAACAAATCAAAACCTTCTAAAAGCCCGCCAAAATATTTCAAAACCCGTCAAAACTAATCAAAATATTCCAAATACCCGCCAAAACATTCCGAACACCCACCAAAAGGAATCCAAACATTCCAAAACCTGTCAACACAATAAAAACAACTCAAGAGAATACAAAACATTCTAAAACCCAACCAACACATTCCGAAAACCCGCCAAAACATCATAAAAACAAATCAAAACCAACCAAAATATTCCGAAAACCCGCCAAAATTATTTAGACCCACAAAACTCATCAAAACATTCTAAAAAGATGCCAAAACATTAGAAAACCAGACAGAACTGATCAAAACATTCAAAAAACTTGGCAAAACATCATAAAAACAAATCAAAACCAACCAAAACATTCCAAAAACCCGACAAAATAGTTTAGAACCTGCCAAAACTGATCAAAACATTCGGAAAAGATGCCAAAATACTAGAAAACCAGTCAGAAGTGATCGAAACATTCAAAAAACCCGCCAAAATATAGTAAAAACAAAGCTAAAGAAACCAAAATATTATAAACAACCTCTAAAATATCTTAAAACCCGCCAAAACTGATCAAAACATTCTGAAAATCGGCCAACATATTAGAAAACCAACCAGAACTGATCAAACCAAAAAAAAACCCTTGCCAAAACATAACAAAAAAAAATGAAAACCAAGCAAAACCTTCCAAATACATGCCAAAATATTTTAAACTAGACAAAACAAATCAAAACATTCCAAAACCCACAAAATAATATTAAAAAGAAATCAAAACCAACCAAAACATTCTAGAAAACCGACCAAAACATTCTGAAAACCCGCAAAATCAAAATAAAAACAAATCAAAACCAAGCAAAACATTCCAAAAACCCAACAAAATAGTTTAGAACCCGCCAAAACTGATCAAAACATTCTGAAAAGATGCCAAAATACTAGAAAACCAGTCAGAAGTGATCAAAACATTCAATAACTTGCCAAAACATAATCAAAACAAATGAAAGCAAACCCAAACATTCCAAATACCCGCCAAAATATTTTAAAACCCGCCAAAAGGAATCCAAACGTTCCACAACCTGCCAACACAATAAAAACAACACAAGAGAAAACAAAACATTCTAAAACACCACCAAAACATTCCGAAAACCCGCCAAAACATCATCAAAACAAATCAAAACAAACCAAACAATAAGAGGAACACGGCAACATATTGGCAAGCAAGAGACGGAGAGCGCGGCACCTTCTAGGAGGCCAAGAAGGAAGCCGCACAACACCTGCACTGTGTCTGCAACTTTCAAACTGCTAGAAGCTAGTGGCTTGCCACTGGCCTGCCTCTTCAATTGCCATTAGCATTCCAATGGAAGCTATTCTTGGACAACTTTGCTCTGCTTGCTGCTAGTTCTGCCCCAGCCTACCATAGAGAACCTTGCTCTTGCCTTGAGGCTCTGAGATGCCAAGAACTTGTCAACTTCAAAGGGCGGGCCGGGCTACATCTACTCAGCTGCCACAGTTTCTCCTTGCTAGACCTAGTGGGAAAGCATTTTGCTGAGATGCAGAAGGCAAGAAACGCAGCATATGGAGACGCGGAGCTGTCCCAAGTGCCGCTGCCTAGGCGTCTTTCCGCAGAAGGAGCGCCCCGGAGCGCACCGCAACCGGCACCGTCATCTCTGCGCAAAGAGCCAAAATATTTTCAAACCCGCCAAAACTAATCCAAAAATATTTTCAAACCCGCCAAAATAGAAAACCAGACAGAAGAGATCAATACATTCGAAAAAACCTGACAAAACATGATCAAGCCCACCAAAGCTAATCCAAACACACCAAAAACTGGGCTAAACAGAATCAAAACAAATCAAAACCTTCTAAAAGCCCGCCAAAATATTTCAAAACCCGTCAAAACTAATCAAAATATTCCAAATACCCGCCAAAACATTCCGAACACCCACCAAAAGGAATCCAAACATTCCAAAACCTGTCAACACAATAAAAACAACTCAAGAGAATACAAAACATTCTAAAACCCAACCAACACATTCCGAAAACCCGCCAAAACATCATAAAAACAAATCAAAACCAACCAAAATATTCCGAAAACCCGCCAAAATTATTTAGACCCACAAAACTCATCAAAACATTCTAAAAAGATGCCAAAACATTAGAAAACCAGCCAGAACTGATCAAAACATTCAAAAAACTTGGCAAAACATCATAAAAACAAATCAAAACCAACCAAAACATTCCAAAAACCCGACAAAATAGTTTAGAACCTGCCAAAACTGATCAAAACATTCGGAAAAGATGCCAAAATACTAGAAAACCAGTCAGAAGTGATCGAAACATTCAAAAAACCCGCCAAAATATAGTAAAAACAAAGCTAAAGAAACCAAAATATTATAAACAACCTCTAAAATATCTTAAAACCCGCCAAAACTGATCAAAACATTCTGAAAATCGGCCAACATATTAGAAAACCAGCCAGAACTGATCAAACCAAAAAAAAACCCTTGCCAAAACATAACAAAAAAAAATGAAAACCAAGCAAAACCTTCCAAATACATGCCAAAATATTTTAAACTAGACAAAACAAATCAAAACATTCCAAAACCCACAAAATAATATTAAAAAGAAATCAAAACCAACCAAAACATTCTAGAAAACCGACCAAAACATTCTGAAAACCCGCAAAATCAAAATAAAAACAAATCAAAACCAAGCAAAACATTCCAAAAACCCAACAAAATAGTTTAGAACCCGCCAAAACTGATCAAAACATTCTGAAAAGATGCCAAAATACTAGAAAACCAGTCAGAAGTGATCAAAACATTCAATAACTTGCCAAAACATAATCAAAACAAATGAAAGCAAACCCAAACATTCCAAATACCCGCCAAAATATTTTAAAACCCGCCAAAAGGAATCCAAACGTTCCACAACCTGCCAACACAATAAAAACAACACAAGAGAAAACAAAACATTCTAAAACACCACCAAAACATTCCGAAAACCCGCCAAAACATCATCAAAACAAATCAAAACAAACCAAACAATAGGAGGAACACGGCAACATATTGGCAAGCAAGAGACGGAGAGCGCGGCACCTTCTAGGAGGCCAAGAAGGAAGCCGCACAACACCTGCACTGTGTCTGCAACTTTCAAACTGCTAGAAGCTAGTGGCTTGCCACTGGCCTGCCTCTTCAATTGCCATTAGCATTCCAATGGAAGCTATTCTTGGACAACTTTGCTCTGCTTGCTGCTAGTTCTGCCCCAGCCTACCATAGAGAACCTTGCTCTTGCCTTGAGGCTCTGAGATGCCAAGAACTTGTCAACTTCAAAGGGCGGGCCGGGCTACATCTACTCAGCTGCCACAGTTTCTCCTTGCTAGACCTAGTGGGAAAGCATTTTGCTGAGATGCAGAAGGCAAGAAACGCAGCATACGGAGACGCGGAGCTGTCCCAAGTGCCGCTGCCTAGGCGTCTTTCCGCAGAAGGAGCGCCCCGGAGCGCACCGCAACCGGCGCCGTCATCTCTGCGCAAAGAGCCAAAATATTTTCAAACCCGCCAAAACTAATCCAAAAATATTTTCAAACCCGCCAAAATAGAAAACCAGACAGAAGAGATCAATACATTCGAAAAAACCTGACAAAACATGATCAAGCCCACCAAAGCTAATCCAAACACACCAAAAACTGGGCTAAACAGAATCAAAACAAATCAAAACCTTCTAAAAGCCCGCCAAAATATTTCAAAACCCGTCAAAACTAATCAAAATATTCCAAATACCCGCCAAAACATTCCGAACACCCACCAAAAGGAATCCAAACATTCCAAAACCTGCCAACACAATAAAAACAACTCAAGAGAATACAAAACATTCTAAAACCCAACCAACACATTCCGAAAACCCGCCAAAACATCATAAAAACAAATCAAAACCAACCAAAATATTCCGAAAACCCGCCAAAATTATTTAGACCCACAAAACTCATCAAAACATTCTAAAAAGATGCCAAAACATTAGAAAACCAGACAGAACTGATCAAAACATTCAAAAAACTTGGCAAAACATCATAAAAACAAATCAAAACCAACCAAAACATTCCAAAAACCCGACAAAATAGTTTAGAACCTGCCAAAACTGATCAAAACATTCGGAAAAGATGCCAAAATACTAGAAAACCAGTCAGAAGTGATCGAAACATTCAAAAAACCCGCCAAAATATAGTAAAAACAAAGCTAAAGAAACCAAAATATTATAAACAACCTCTAAAATATCTTAAAACCCGCCAAAACTGATCAAAACATTCTGAAAATCGGCCAACATATTAGAAAACCAGCCAGAACTGATCAAACCAAAAAAAAACCCTTGCCAAAACATAACAAAAAAAAATGAAAACCAAGCAAAACCTTCCAAATACATGCCAAAATATTTTAAACTAGACAAAACAAATCAAAACATTCCAAAACCCACAAAATAATATTAAAAAGAAATCAAAACCAGCCAAAACATTCTAGAAAACCGACCAAAACATTCTGAAAACCCGCAAAATCAAAATAAAAACAAATCAAAACCAAGCAAAACATTCCAAAAACACAACAAAATAGTTTAGAACCCGCCAAAACTGATCAAAACATTCTGAAAAGATGCCAAAATACTAGAAAACCAGTCAGAAGTGATCAAAACATTCAATAACTTGCCAAAACATAATCAAAACAAATGAAAGCAAACCCAAACATTCCAAATACCCGCCAAAATATTTTAAAACCCGCCAAAAGGAATCCAAACGTTCCACAACCTGCCAACACAATAAAAACAACACAAGAGAAAACAAAACATTCTAAAACACCACCAAAACATTCCGAAAACCCGCCAAAACATCATCAAAACAAATCAAAACAAACCAAACAATAGGAGGAACACGGCAACATATTGGCAAGCAAGAGACGGAGAGCGCGGCACCTTCTAGGAGGCCAAGAAGGAAGCCGCACAACACCTGCACTGTGTCTGCAACTTTCAAACTGCTAGAAGCTAGTGGCTTGCCACTGGCCTGCCTCTTCAATTGCCATTAGCATTCCAATGGAAGCTATTCTTGGACAACTTTGCTCTGCTTGCTGCTAGTTCTGCCCCAGCCTACCATAGAGAACCTTGCTCTTGCCTTGAGGCTCTGAGATGCCAAGAACTTGTCAACTTCAAAGGGCGGGCCGGGCTACATCTACTCAGCTGCCACAGTTTCTCCTTGCTAGACCTAGTGGGAAAGCATTTTGCTGAGATGCAGAAGGCAAGAAACGCAGCATACGGAGACGCGGAGCTGTCCCAAGTGCCGCTGCCTAGGCGTCTTTCCGCAGAAGGAGCGCCCCGGAGCGCACCGCAACCGGCACCGTCATCTCTGCGCAAAGAGCCAAAATATTTTCAAACCCGCCAAAACTAATCCAAAAATATTTTCAAACCCGCCAAAATAGAAAACCAGACAGAAGAGATCAATACATTCGAAAAAACCTGACAAAACATGATCAAGCCCACCAAAGCTAATCCAAACACACCAAAAACTGGGCTAAACAGAATCAAAACAAATCAAAACAAATCGAAACCTTCTAAAAACCCACCAAAATATTTCAAAACCCGTCAAAACTAATCAAAACATTCCGAACACCCGCCAAAACATTCCGAACACCCGCCAAAAGGAATCCAAACATTCCAAAACCTGCCAACACAATAAAAACAACTCAAGAGAATACAAAACATTCTAAAACCCAACCAAAACATTCCGAAAACCCACAAAAACATCATTAAAAAAAAATCAAAACCAACCAAAATATTCCGAAAACCCGCCAAAATAATTTAGACCCGCAAAACTCATCAAAACTTTCTGAAAAGATGCCAAAACATTAGAAAACCAGACAGAACTGATCAAAACATTGAAAAAACTAGGCAAAACATCATAAAAACAAATCAAAACCAACCAAAAAATTCCAAAAACCTGACAAAATAGTTTAGAACCTGCCAAAACTGATCAAAACATTCTGAAAAGATGCCAAAATACTAGAAAACCAGTCAGAAGTGATCGAAACTTTCAATAACTTGCCAAAACATAATCAAAACAAATGAAAGCAAACCAAAAACATTCCAAATACCCGCCAAAATATTTGAAAACCCGCCAAAAGGAATCCAAATATTCCACAACCTGCCAAGACAATAAAAACAACACAAGAGAAAACAAAACATTCTAAAACACCACCAAAACATTCCAAAAACCCACCAAAACATCGTCAAAACAAATCAAAACAAACCAAACAATAGGAGGAACACGGCAACATATTGGCAAGCAAGAGACGGAGAGCGCGGCACCTTCTAGGAGGCCAAGAAGGAAGCCGCACAACACCTGCACTGTGTCTGCAACTTTCAAACTGCTAGAAGCTAGTGGCTTGCCACTGGCCTGCCTCTTCAATTGCCATTAGCATTCCAATGGAAGCTATTCTTGGACAACTTTGCTCTGCTTGCTGCTAGTTCTGCCCCAGCCTACCATAGAGAACCTTGCTCTTGCCTTGAGGCTCTGAGATGCCAAGAACTTGTCAACTTCAAAGGGCGGGCCGGGCTACATCTACTCAGCTGCCACAGTTTCTCCTTGCTAGACCTAGTGGGAAAGCATTTTGCTGAGATGCAGAAGGCAAGAAACGCAGCATACGGAGACGCGGAGCTGTCCCAAGTGCCGCTGCCTAGGCGTCTTTCCGCAGAAGGAGCGCCCCGGAGCGCACCGCAACCGGCGCCGTCATCTCTGCGCAAAGAGCCAAAATATTTTCAAACCCGCCAAAACTAATCCAAAAATATTTTCAAACCCGCCAAAATAGAAAACCAGACAGAAGTCATCAATACATTCGAAAAAACCTGACAAAACATGATCAAGCCCACCAAAGCTAATCCAAACACACCAAAAACTGGGCTAAACAGAATCAAAACAAATCAAAACCTTCTAAAAGCCCGCCAAAATATTTCAAAACCCGTCAAAACTAATCAAAATATTCCAAATACCCGCCAAAACATTCCGAACACCCACCAAAAGGAATCCAAACATTCCAAAACCTGTCAACACAATAAAAACAACTCAAGAGAATACAAAACATTCTAAAACCCAACCAACACATTCCGAAAACCCGCCAAAACATCATAAAAACAAATCAAAACCAACCAAAATATTCCGAAAACCCGCCAAAATTATTTAGACCCACAAAACTCATCAAAACATTCTAAAAAGATGCCAAAACATTAGAAAACCAGACAGAACTGATCAAAACATTCAAAAAACTTGGCAAAACATCATAAAAACAAATCAAAACCAACCAAAACATTCCAAAAACCCGACAAAATAGTTTAGAACCTGCCAAAACTGATCAAAACATTCGGAAAAGATGCCAAAATACTAGAAAACCAGTCAGAAGTGATCGAAACATTCAAAAAACCCGCCAAAATATAGTAAAAACAAAGCTAAAGAAACCAAAATATTATAAACAACCTCTAAAATATCTTAAAACCCGCCAAAACTGATCAAAACATTCTGAAAATCGGCCAACATATTAGAAAACCAGCCAGAACTGATCAAACCAAAAAAAAACCCTTGCCAAAACATAACAAAAAAAAATGAAAACCAAGCAAAACCTTCCAAATACATGCCAAAATATTTTAAACTAGACAAAACAAATCAAAACATTCCAAAACCCACAAAATAATATTAAAAAGAAATCAAAACCAGCCAAAACATTCTAGAAAACCGACCAAAACATTCTGAAAACCCGCAAAATCAAAATAAAAACAAATCAAAACCAAGCAAAACATTCCAAAAACCCAACAAAATAGTTTAGAACCCGCCAAAACTGATCAAAACATTCTGAAAAGATGCCAAAATACTAGAAAACCAGTCAGAAGTGATCAAAACATTCAATAACTTGCCAAAACATAATCAAAACAAATGAAAGCAAACCCAAACATTCCAAATACCCGCCAAAATATTTTAAAACCCGCCAAAAGGAATCCAAACGTTCCACAACCTGCCAACACAATAAAAACAACACAAGAGAAAACAAAACATTCTAAAACACCACCAAAACATTCCGAAAACCCGCCAAAACATCATCAAAACAAATCAAAACAAACCAAACAATAGGAGGAACACGGCAACATATTGGCAAGCAAGAGACGGAGAGCGCGGCACCTTCTAGGAGGCCAAGAAGGAAGCCGCACAACACCTGCACTGTGTCTGCAACTTTCAAACTGCTAGAAGCTAGTGGCTTGCCACTGGCCTGCCTCTTCAATTGCCATTAGCATTCCAATGGAAGCTATTCTTGGACAACTTTGCTCTGCTTGCTGCTAGTTCTGCCCCAGCCTACCATAGAGAACCTTGCTCTTGCCTTGAGGCTCTGAGATGCCAAGAACTTGTCAACTTCAAAGGGCGGGCCGGGCTACATCTACTCAGCTGCCACAGTTTCTCCTTGCTAGACCTAGTGGGAAAGCATTTTGCTGAGATGCAGAAGGCAAGAAACGCAGCATACGGAGACGCGGAGCTGTCCCAAGTGCCGCTGCCTAGGCGTCTTTCCGCAGAAGGAGCGCCCCGGAGCGCACCGCAACCGGCACCGTCATCTCTGCGCAAAGAGCCAAAATATTTTCAAACCCGCCAAAACTAATCCAAAAATATTTTCAAACCCGCCAAAATAGAAAACCAGACAGAAGAGATCAATACATTCGAAAAAACCTGACAAAACATGATCAAGCCCACCAAAGCTAATCCAAACACACCAAAAACTGGGCTAAACAGAATCAAAACAAATCAAAACAAATCGAAACCTTCTAAAAACCCACCAAAATATTTCAAAACCCGTCAAAACTAATCAAAACATTCCGAACACCCGCCAAAACATTCCGAACACCCGCCAAAAGGAATCCAAACATTCCAAAACCTGCCAACACAATAAAAACAACTCAAGAGAATACAAAACATTCTAAAACCCAACCAAAACATTCCGAAAACCCACCAAAACATCATAAAAACAAATCAAAACCAACCAAAATATTCCGAAAACCCGCCAAAATAATTTAGACCCGCAAAACTCATCAAAACTTTCTGAAAAGATGCCAAAACATTAGAAAACCAGACAGAACTGATCAAAACATTGAAAAAACTAGGCAAAACATCATAAAAACAAATCAAAACCAACCAAAAAATTCCAAAAACCTGACAAAATAGTTTAGAACCTGCCAAAACTGATCAAAACATTCTGAAAAGATGCCAAAATACTAGAAAACCAGTCAGAAGTGATCGAAACTTTCAATAACTTGCCAAAACATAATCAAAACAAATGAAAGCAAACCAAAAACATTCCAAATACCCGCCAAAATATTTGAAAACCCGCCAAAAGGAATCCAAATATTCCACAACCTGCCAAGACAATAAAAACAACACAAGAGAAAACAAAACATTCTAAAACACCACCAAAACATTCCAAAAACCCACCAAAACATCATCAAAACAAATCAAAACAAACCAAACAATAGGAGGAACACGGCAACATATTGGCAAGCAAGAGACGGAGAGCGCGGCACCTTCTAGGAGGCCAAGAAGGAAGCCGCACAACACCTGCACTGTGTCTGCAACTTTCAAACTGCTAGAAGCTAGTGGCTTGCCACTGGCCTGCCTCTTCAATTGCCATTAGCATTCCAATGGAAGCTATTCTTGGACAACTTTGCTCTGCTTGCTGCTAGTTCTGCCCCAGCCTACCATAGAGAACCTTGCTCTTCCCTTGAGGCTCTGAGATGCCAAGAACTTGTCAACTTCAAAGGGCGGGCCGGGCTACATCTACTCAGCTGCCACAGTTTCTCCTTGCTAGACCTAGTGGGAAAGCATTTTGCTGAGATGCAGAAGGCAAGAAACGCAGCATACGGAGACGCGGAGCTGTCCCAAGTGCCGCTGCCTAGGCGTCTTTCCGCAGAAGGAGCGCCCCGGAGCGCACCGCAACCGGCGCCGTCATCTCTGCGCAAAGAGCCAAAATATTTTCAAACCCGCCAAAACTAATCCAAAAATATTTTCAAACCCGCCAAAATAGAAAACCAGACAGAAGAGATCAATACATTCGAAAAAACCTGACAAAACATGATCAAGCCCACCAAAGCTAATCCAAACACACCAAAAACTGGGCTAAACAGAATCAAAACAAATCAAAACCTTCTAAAAGCCCGCCAAAATATTTCAAAACCCGTCAAAACTAATCAAAATATTCCAAATACCCGCCAAAACATTCCGAACACCCACCAAAAGGAATCCAAACATTCCAAAACCTGTCAACACAATAAAAACAACTCAAGAGAATACAAAACATTCTAAAACCCAACCAACACATTCCGAAAACCCGCCAAAACATCATAAAAACAAATCAAAACCAACCAAAATATTCCGAAAACCCGCCAAAATTATTTAGACCCACAAAACTCATCAAAACATTCTAAAAAGATGCCAAAACATTAGAAAACCAGACAGAACTGATCAAAACATTCAAAAAACTTGGCAATACATCATAAAAACAAATCAAAACCGACCAAAACATTCCAAAAACCCGACAAAATAGTTTAGAACCTGCCAAAACTGATCAAAACATTCGGAAAAGATGCCAAAATACTAGAAAACCAGTCAGAAGTGATCGAAACATTCAAAAAACCCGCCAAAATATAGTAAAAACAAAGCTAAAGAAACCAAAATATTATAAACAACCTCTAAAATATCTTAAAACCCGCCAAAACTGATCAAAACATTCTGAAAATCGGCCAACATATTAGAAAACCAGCCAGAACTGATCAAACCAAAAAAAAACCCTTGCCAAAACATAACAAAAAAAAATGAAAACCAAGCAAAACCTTCCAAATACATGCCAAAATATTTTAAACTAGACAAAACAAATCAAAACATTCCAAAACCCACAAAATAATATTAAAAAGAAATCAAAACCAACCAAAACATTCTAGAAAACCGACCAAAACATTCTGAAAACCCGCAAAATCAAAATAAAAACAAATCAAAACCAAGCAAAACATTCCAAAAACCCAACAAAATAGTTTAGAACCCGCCAAAACTGATCAAAACATTCTGAAAAGATGCCAAAATACTAGAAAACCAGTCAGAAGTGATCGAAACATTCAATAACTTGCCAAAACATAATCAAAACAAATGAAAGCAAACCAAAAACATTCCAAATACCCGCCAAAATATTTTAAAACCCGCCAAAAGGAATCCAAACGTTCCACAACCTGCCAACACAATAAAAACAACACAAGAGAAAACAAAACATTCTAAAACACCACCAAAACATTCCGAAAACCCGCCAAAACATCATAAAAACAAATCAAAACAAACCAAACAATAAGAGGAACACGGCAACATATTGGCAAGCAAGAGACGGAGAGCGCGGCACCTTCTAGGAGGCCAAGAAGGAAGCCGCACAACACCTGCACTGTGTCTGCAACTTTCAAACTGCTAGAAGCTAGTGGCTTGCCACTGGCCTGCCTCTTCAATTGCCATTAGCATTCCAATGGAAGCTATTCTTGGACAACTTTGCTCTGCTTGCTGCTAGTTCTGCCCCAGCCTACCATAGAGAACCTTGCTCTTGCCTTGAGGCTCTGAGATGCCAAGAACTTGTCAACTTCAAAGGGCGGGCCGGGCTACATCTACTCAGCTGCCACAGTTTCTCCTTGCTAGACCTAGTGGGAAAGCATTTTGCTGAGATGCAGAAGGCAAGAAACGCAGCATACGGAGACGCGGAGCTGTCCCAAGTGCCGCTGCCTAGGCGTCTTTCCGCAGAAGGAGCGCCCCGGAGCGCACCGCAACCGGCGCCGTCATCTCTGCGCAAAGAGCCAAAATATTTTCAAACCCGCCAAAACTAATCCAAAAATATTTTCAAACCCGCCAAAATAGAAAACCAGACAGAAGTCATCAATACATTCGAAAAAACCTGACAAAACATGATCAAGCCCACCAAAGCTAATCCAAACACACCAAAAACTGGGCTAAACAGAATCAAAACAAATCAAAACCTTCTAAAAGCCCGCCAAAATATTTCAAAACCCGTCAAAACTAATCAAAATATTCCAAATACCCGCCAAAACATTCCGAACACCCACCAAAAGGAATCCAAACATTCCAAAACCTGTCAACACAATAAAAACAACTCAAGAGAATACAAAACATTCTAAAACCCAACCAACACATTCCGAAAACCCGCCAAAACATCATAAAAACAAATCAAAACCAACCAAAATATTCCGAAAACCCGCCAAAATTATTTAGACCCACAAAACTCATCAAAACATTCTAAAAAGATGCCAAAACATTAGAAAACCAGACAGAACTGATCAAAACATTCAAAAAACTTGGCAATACATCATAAAAACAAATCAAAACCAACCAAAACATTCCAAAAACCCGACAAAATAGTTTAGAACCTGCCAAAACTGATCAAAACATTCGGAAAAGATGCCAAAATACTAGAAAACCAGTCAGAAGTGATCGAAACATTCAAAAAACCCGCCAAAATATAGTAAAAACAAAGCTAAAGAAACCAAAATATTATAAACAACCTCTAAAATATCTTAAAACCCGCCAAAACTGATCAAAACATTCTGAAAATCGGCCAACATATTAGAAAACCAGCCAGAACTGATCAAACAAAAAAAAAACCCTTGCCAAAACATAACAAAAAAAAATGAAAACCAAGCAAAACCTTCCAAATACATGCCAAAATATTTTAAACTAGACAAAACAAATCAAAACATTCCAAAACCCACAAAATAATATTAAAAAGAAATCAAAACCAACCAAAACATTCTAGAAAACCGACCAAAACATTCTGAAAACCCGCAAAATCAAAATAAAAACAAATCAAAACCAAGCAAAACATTCCAAAAACCCAACAAAATAGTTTAGAACCCGCCAAAACTGATCAAAACATTCTGAAAAGATGCCAAAATACTAGAAAACCAGTCAGAAGTGATCAAAACATTCAATAACTTGCCAAAACATAATCAAAACAAATGAAAGCAAACCCAAACATTCCAAATACCCGCCAAAATATTTTAAAACCCGCCAAAAGGAATCCAAACGTTCCACAACCTGCCAACACAATAAAAACAACACAAGAGAAAACAAAACATTCTAAAACACCACCAAAACATTCCGAAAACCCGCCAAAACATCATAAAAACAAATCAAAACAAACCAAACAATAAGAGGAACACGGCAACATATTGGCAAGCAAGAGACGGAGAGCGCGGCACCTTCTAGGAGGCCAAGAAGGAAGCCGCACAACACCTGCACTGTGTCTGCAACTTTCAAACTGCTAGAAGCTAGTGGCTTGCCACTGGCCTGCCTCTTCAATTGCCATTAGCATTCCAATGGAAGCTATTCTTGGACAACTTTGCTCTGCTTGCTGCTAGTTCTGCCCCAGCCTACCATAGAGAACCTTGCTCTTGCCTTGAGGCTCTGAGATGCCAAGAACTTGTCAACTTCAAAGGGCGGGCCGGGCTACATCTACTCAGCTGCCACAGTTTCTCCTTGCTAGACCTAGTGGGAAAGCATTTTGCTGAGATGCAGAAGGCAAGAAACGCAGCATACGGAGACGCGGAGCTGTCCCAAGTGCCGCTGCCTAGGCGTCTTTCCGCAGAAGGAGCGCCCCGGAGCGCACCGCAACCGGCACCGTCATCTCTGCGCAAAGAGCCAAAATATTTTAAAACCCGCCAAAACTAATCCAAAAATATTTTCAAACCCGCCAAAATAGAAAACCAGACAGAAGAGATCAATACATTCGAAAAAAACTGACAAAACATGATCAAGCCCACCAAAGCTAATCCAAACACACCAAAAACTGGGCTAAACAGAATCAAAACAAATCAAAACAAATCGAAACCTTCTAAAAACCCACCAAAATATTTCAAAACCCGTCAAAACTAATCAAAACATTCCGAACACCCGCCAAAACATTCCGAACACCCGCCAAAAGGAATCCAAACATTCCAAAACCTGCCAACACAATAAAAACAACTCAAGAGAATACAAAACATTCTAAAACCCAACCAAAACATTCCGAAAACCCACAAAAACATCATAAAAAAAAAATCAAAACCAACCAAAATATTCCGAAAACCCGCCAAAATAATTTAGACCCGCAAAACTCATCAAAACTTTCTGAAAAGATGCCAAAACATTAGAAAACCAGACAGAACTGATCAAAACATTGAAAAAACTAGGCAAAACATCATAAAAACAAATCAAAACCAACCAAAAAATTCCAAAAACCTGACAAAATAGTTTAGAACCTGCCAAAACTGATCAAAACATTCTGAAAAGATGCCAAAATACTAGAAAACCAGTCAGAAGTGATCGAAACTTTCAATAACTTGCCAAAACATAATCAAAACAAATGAAAGCAAACCAAAAACATTCCAAATACCCGCCAAAATATTTGAAAACCCGCCAAAAGGAATCCAAATATTCCACAACCTGCCAAGACAATAAAAACAACACAAGAGAAAACAAAACATTCTAAAACACCACCAAAACATTCCGAAAACCCACCAAAACATCATCAAAACAAATCAAAACAAACCAAACAATAGGAGGAACACGGCAACATATTGGCAAGCAAGAGACGGAGAGCGCGGCACCTTCTAGGAGGCCAAGAAGGAAGCCGCACAACACCTGCACTGTGTCTGCAACTTTCAAACTGCTAGAAGCTAGTGGCTTGCCACTGGCCTGCCTCTTCAATTGCCATTAGCATTCCAATGGAAGCTATTCTTGGACAACTTTGCTCTGCTTGCTGCTAGTTCTGCCCCAGCCTACCATAGAGAACCTTGCTCTTGCCTTGAGGCTCTGAGATGCCAAGAACTTGTCAACTTCAAAGGGCGGGCCGGGCTACATCTACTCAGCTGCCACAGTTTCTCCTTGCTAGACCTAGTGGGAAAGCATTTTGCTGAGATGCAGAAGGCAAGAAACGCAGCATACGGAGACGCGGAGCTGTCCCAAGTGCCGCTGCCTAGGCGTCTTTCCGCAGAAGGAGCGCCCCGGAGCGCACCGCAACCGGCGCCGTCATCTCTGCGCAAAGAGCCAAAATATTTTCAAACCCGCCAAAACTAATCCAAAAATATTTTCAAACCCGCCAAAATAGAAAACCAGACAGAAGAGATCAATACATTCGAAAAAACCTGACAAAACATGATCAAGCCCACCAAAGCTAATCCAAACACACCAAAAACTGGGCTAAACAGAATCAAAACAAATCAAAACCTTCTAAAAGCCCGCCAAAATATTTCAAAACCCGTCAAAACTAATCAAAATATTCCAAATACCCGCCAAAACATTCCGAACACCCACCAAAAGGAATCCAAACATTCCAAAACCTGTCAACACAATAAAAACAACTCAAGAGAATACAAAACATTCTAAAACCCAACCAACACATTCCGAAAACCCGCCAAAACATCATAAAAACAAATCAAAACCAACCAAAATATTCCGAAAACCCGCCAAAATTATTTAGACCCACAAAACTCATCAAAACATTCTAAAAAGATGCCAAAACATTAGAAAACCAGACAGAACTGATCAAAACATTCAAAAAACTTGGCAATACATCATAAAAACAAATCAAAACCGACCAAAACATTCCAAAAACCCGACAAAATAGTTTAGAACCTGCCAAAACTGATCAAAACATTCGGAAAAGATGCCAAAATACTAGAAAACCAGTCAGAAGTGATCGAAACATTCAAAAAACCCGCCAAAATATAGTAAAAACAAAGCTAAAGAAACCAAAATATTATAAACAACCTCTAAAATATCTTAAAACCCGCCAAAACTGATCAAAACATTCTGAAAATCGGCCAACATATTAGAAAACCAGCCAGAACTGATCAAACCAAAAAAAAACCCTTGCCAAAACATAACAAAAAAAAATGAAAACCAAGCAAAACCTTCCAAATACATGCCAAAATATTTTAAACTAGACAAAACAAATCAAAACATTCCAAAACCCACAAAATAATATTAAAAAGAAATCAAAACCAACCAAAACATTCTAGAAAACCGACCAAAACATTCTGAAAACCCGCAAAATCAAAATAAAAACAAATCAAAACCAAGCAAAACATTCCAAAAACCCAACAAAATAGTTTAGAACCCGCCAAAACTGATCAAAACATTCTGAAAAGATGCCAAAATACTAGAAAACCAGTCAGAAGTGATCAAAACATTCAATAACTTGCCAAAACATAATCAAAACAAATGAAAGCAAACCAAAAACATTCCAAATACCCGCCAAAATATTTTAAAACCCGCCAAAAGGAATCCAAACGTTCCACAACCTGCCAACACAATAAAAACAACA
Organism: Passer domesticus; assembly: GCF_036417665.1. Classification (NCBI taxonomy): domain Eukaryota; kingdom Metazoa; phylum Chordata; class Aves; order Passeriformes; family Passeridae; genus Passer; species Passer domesticus. Next base: position 64,856,652 of record NC_087478.1, read on the forward strand.
CAAGAGAAAACAAAACATTCTAAAACACCACCAAAACATTCCGAAAACCCGCCAAAACATCATCAAAACAAATCAAAACAAACCAAACAATAAGAGGAACACGGCAACATATTGGCAAGCAAGAGACGGAGAGCGCGGCACCTTCTAGGAGGCCAAGAAGGAAGCCGCACAACACCTGCACTGTGTCTGCAACTTTCAAACTGCTAGAAGCTAGTGGCTTGCCACTGGCCTGCCTCTTCAATTGCCATTAGCATTCCAATGGAAGCTATTCTTGGACAACTTTGCTCTGCTTGCTGCTAGTTCTGCCCCAGCCTACCATAGAGAACCTTGCTCTTGCCTTGAGGCTCTGAGATGCCAAGAACTTGTCAACTTCAAAGGGCGGGCCGGGCTACATCTACTCAGCTGCCACAGTTTCTCCTTGCTAGACCTAGTGGGAAAGCATTTTGCTGAGATGCAGAAGGCAAGAAACGCAGCATACGGAGACGCGGAGCTGTCCCAAGTGCCGCTGCCTAGGCGTCTTTCCGCAGAAGGAGCGCCCCGGAGCGCACCGCAACCGGCGCCGTCATCTCTGCGCAAAGAGCCAAAATATTTTCAAACCCGCCAAAACTAATCCAAAAATATTTTCAAACCCGCCAAAATAGAAAACCAGACAGAAGAGATCAATACATTCGAAAAAACCTGACAAAACATGATCAAGCCCACCAAAGCTAATCCAAACACACCAAAAACTGGGCTAAACAGAATCAAAACAAATCAAAACAAATCAAAACCTTCTAAAAACCCACCAAAATATTTCAAAACCCGTCAAAACTAATCAAAACATTCCGAACACCCGCCAAAACATTCCGAACACCCGCCAAAAGGAATCCAAACATTCCAAAACCTGCCAACACAATAAAAACAACTCAAGAGAATACAAAACATTCTAAAACCCAACCAAAACATTCCGAAAACCCACCAAAACATCATTAAAAAAAAATCAAAACCAACCAAAATATTCCGAAAACCCGCCAAAATAATTTAGACCCGCAAAACTCATCAAAACTTTCTGAAAAGATGCCAAAACATTAGAAAACCAGACAGAACTGATCAAAACATTCAAAAAACTAGGCAAAACATCATAAAAACAAATCAAAACCAACCAAAAAATTCCAAAAACCTGACAAAATAGTTTAGAACCTGCCAAAACTGATCAAAACATTCTGAAAAGATGCCAAAATACTAGAAAACCAGTCAGAAGTGATCGAAACTTTCAATAACTTGCCAAAACATAATCAAAACAAATGAAAGCAAACCAAAAACATTCCAAATACCCGCCAAAATATTTGAAAACCCGCCAAAAGGAATCCAAATATTCCACAACCTGCCAAGACAATAAAAACAACACAAGAGAAAACAAAACATTCTAAAACACCACCAAAACATTCCGAAAACCCACCAAAACATCATCAAAACAAATCAAAACAAACCAAACAATAGGAGGAACACGGCAACATATTGGCAAGCAAGAGACGGAGAGCGCGGCACCTTCTAGGAGGCCAAGAAGGAAGCCGCACAACACCTGCACTGTGTCTGCAACTTTCAAACTGCTAGAAGCTAGTGGCTTGCCACTGGCCTGCCTCTTCAATTGCCATTAGCATTCCAATGGAAGCTATTCTTGGACAACTTTGCTCTGCTTGCTGCTAGTTCTGCCCCAGCCTACCATAGAGAACCTTGCTCTTGCCTTGAGGCTCTGAGATGCCAAGAACTTGTCAACTTCAAAGGGCGGGCCGGGCTACATCTACTCAGCTGCCACAGTTTCTCCTTGCTAGACCTAGTGGGAAAGCATTTTGCTGAGATGCAGAAGGCAAGAAACGCAGCATACGGAGACGCGGAGCTGTCCCAAGTGCCGCTGCCTAGGCGTCTTTCCGCAGAAGGAGCGCCCCGGAGCGCACCGCAACCGGCGCCGTCATCTCTGCGCAAAGAGCCAAAATATTTTCAAACCCGCCAAAACTAATCCAAAAATATTTTCAAACCCGCCAAAATAGAAAACCAGACAGAAGTCATCAATACATTCGAAAAAACCTGACAAAACATGATCAAGCCCACCAAAGCTAATCCAAACACACCAAAAACTGGGCTAAACAGAATCAAAACAAATCAAAACCTTCTAAAAGCCTGCCAAAATATTTCAAAACCCGTCAAAACTAATCAAAATATTCCAAATACCCGCCAAAACATTCCGAACACCCACCAAAAGGAATCCAAACATTCCAAAACCTGTCAACACAATAAAAACAACTCAAGAGAATACAAAACATTCTAAAACCCAACCAACACATTCCGAAAACCCGCCAAAACATCATAAAAACAAATCAAAACCAACCAAAATATTCCGAAAACCCGCCAAAATTATTTAGACCCACAAAACTCATCAAAACATTCTAAAAAGATGCCAAAACATTAGAAAACCAGACAGAACTGATCAAAACATTCAAAAAACTTGGCAATACATCATAAAAACAAATCAAAACCAACCAAAACATTCCAAAAACCCGACAAAATAGTTTAGAACCTGCCAAAACTGATCAAAACATTCGGAAAAGATGCCAAAATACTAGAAAACCAGTCAGAAGTGATCGAAACATTCAAAAAACCCGCCAAAATATAGTAAAAACAAAGCTAAAGAAACCAAAATATTATAAACAACCTCTAAAATATCTTAAAACCCGCCAAAACTGATCAAAACATTCTGAAAATCGGCCAACATATTAGAAAACCAGCCAGAACTGATCAAACCAAAAAAAAAACCCTTGCCAAAACATAACAAAAAAAAATGAAAACCAAGCAAAACCTTCCAAATACATGCCAAAATATTTTAAACTAGACAAAACAAATCAAAACATTCCAAAACCCACAAAATAATATTAAAAAGAAATCAAAACCAACCAAAACATTCTAGAAAACCGACCAAAACATTCTGAAAACCCGCAAAATCAAAATAAAAACAAATCAAAACCAAGCAAAACATTCCAAAAACCCAACAAAATAGTTTAGAACCCGCCAAAACTGATCAAAACATTCTGAAAAGATGCCAAAATACTAGAAAACCAGTCAGAAGTGATCGAAACATTCAATAACTTGCCAAAACATAATCAAAACAAATGAAAGCAAACCCAAACATTCCAAATACCCGCCAAAATATTTTAAAACCCGCCAAAAGGAATCCAAACGTTCCACAACCTGCCAACACAATAAAAACAACACAAGAGAAAACAAAACATTCTAAAACACCACCAAAACATTCCGAAAACCCGCCAAAACATCATAAAAACAAATCAAAACAAACCAAACAATAAGAGGAACACGGCAACATATTGGCAAGCAAGAGACGGAGAGCGCGGCACCTTCTAGGAGGCCAAGAAGGAAGCCGCACAACACCTGCACTGTGTCTGCAACTTTCAAACTGCTAGAAGCTAGTGGCTTGCCACTGGCCTGCCTCTTCAATTGCCATTAGCATTCCAATGGAAGCTATTCTTGGACAACTTTGCTCTGCTTGCTGCTAGTTCTGCCCCAGCCTACCATAGAGAACCTTGCTCTTGCCTTGAGGCTCTGAGATGCCAAGAACTTGTCAACTTCAAAGGGCGGGCCGGGCTACATCTACTCAGCTGCCACAGTTTCTCCTTGCTAGACCTAGTGGGAAAGCATTTTGCTGAGATGCAGAAGGCAAGAAACGCAGCATACGGAGACGCGGAGCTGTCCCAAGTGCCGCTGCCAGGCGTCTTTCCGCAGAAGGAGCGCCCCGGAGCGCACCGCAACCGGCGCCGTCATCTCTGCGCAAAGAGCCAAAATATTTTAAAACCCGCCAAAACTAATCCAAAAATATTTTCAAACCCGCCAAAATAGAAAACCAGACAGAAGAGATCAATACATTCGAAAAAACCTGACAAAACATGATCAAGCCCACCAAAGCTAATCCAAACACACCAAAAACTGGGCTAAACAGAATCAAAACAAATCAAAACAAATCGAAACCTTCTAAAAACCCACCAAAATATTTCAAAACCCGTCCAAACTAATCAAAACATTCCGAACACCCGCCAAAACATTCCGAACACCCGCCAAAAGGAATCCAAACATTCCAAAACCTGCCAACACAATAAAAACAACTCAAGAGAATACAAAACATTCTAAAACCCAACCAAAACATTCCGAAAACCCACCAAAACATCATAAAAACAAATCAAAACCAACCAAAATATTCCGAAAACCCGCCAAAATAATTTAGACCCGCAAAACTCATCAAAACTTTCTGAAAAGATGCCAAAACATTAGAAAACCAGACAGAACTGATCAAAACATTGAAAAAACTAGGCAAAACATCATAAAAACAAATCAAAACCAACCAAAAAATTCCAAAAACCTGACAAAATAGTTTAGAACCTGCCAAAACTGATCAAAACATTCTGAAAAGATGCCAAAATACTAGAAAACCAGTCAGAAGTGATCGAAACTTTCAATAACTTGCCAAAACATAATCAAAACAAATGAAAGCAAACCAAAAACATTCCAAATACCCGCCAAAATATTTGAAAACCCGCCAAAAGGAATCCAAATATTCCACAACCTGCCAAGACAATAAAAACAACACAAGAGAAAACAAAACATTCTAAAACACCACCAAAACATTCCAAAAACCCACCAAAACATCATCAAAACAAATCAAAACAAACCAAACAATAGGAGGAACACGGCAACATATTGGCAAGCAAGAGACGGAGAGCGCGGCACCTTCTAGGAGGCCAAGAAGGAAGCCGCACAACACCTGCACTGTGTCTGCAACTTTCAAACTGCTAGAAGCTAGTGGCTTGCCACTGGCCTGCCTCTTCAATTGCCATTAGCATTCCAATGGAAGCTATTCTTGGACAACTTTGCTCTGCTTGCTGCTAGTTCTGCCCCAGCCTACCATAGAGAACCTTGCTCTTGCCTTGAGGCTCTGAGATGCCAAGAACTTGTCAACTTCAAAGGGCGGGCCGGGCTACATCTACTCAGCTGCCACAGTTTCTCCTTGCTAGACCTAGTGGGAAAGCATTTTGCTGAGATGCAGAAGGCAAGAAACGCAGCATACGGAGACGCGGAGCTGTCCCAAGTGCCGCTGCCTAGGCGTCTTTCCGCAGAAGGAGCGCCCCGGAGCGCACCGCAACCGGCGCCGTCATCTCTGCGCAAAGAGCCAAAATATTTTCAAACCCGCCAAAACTAATCCAAAAATATTTTCAAACCCGCCAAAATAGAAAACCAGACAGAAGAGATCAATACATTCGAAAAAACCTGACAAAACATGATCAAGCCCACCAAAGCTAATCCAAACACACCAAAAACTGGGCTAAACAGAATCAAAACAAATCAAAACCTTCTAAAAGCCCGCCAAAATATTTCAAAACCCGTCAAAACTAATCAAAATATTCCAAATACCCGCCAAAACATTCCGAACACCCACCAAAAGGAATCCAAACATTCCAAAACCTGTCAACACAATAAAAACAACTCAAGAGAATACAAAACATTCTAAAACCCAACCAACACATTCCGAAAACCCGCCAAAACATCATAAAAACAAATCAAAACCAACCAAAATATTCCGAAAACCCGCCAAAATTATTTAGACCCACAAAACTCATCAAAACATTCTAAAAAGATGCCAAAACATTAGAAAACCAGACAGAACTGATCAAAACATTGAAAAAACTTGGCAATACATCATAAAAACAAATCAAAACCAACCAAAACATTCCAAAAACCCGACAAAATAGTTTAGAACCTGCCAAAACTGATCAAAACATTCGGAAAAGATGCCAAAATACTAGAAAACCAGTCAGAAGTGATCGAAACATTCAAAAAACCCGCCAAAATATAGTAAAAACAAAGCTAAAGAAACCAAAATATTATAAACAACCTCTAAAATATCTTAAAACCCGCCAAAACTGATCAAAACATTCTGAAAATCGGCCAACATATTAGAAAACCAGCCAGAACTGATCAAACAAAAAAAAAACCCTTGCCAAAACATAACAAAAAAAAATGAAAACCAAGCAAAACCTTCCAAATACATGCCAAAATATTTTAAACTAGACAAAACAAATCAAAACATTCCAAAACCCACAAAATAATATTAAAAAGAAATCAAAACCAACCAAAACATTCTAGAAAACCGACCAAAACATTCTGAAAACCCGCAAAATCAAAATAAAAACAAATCAAAACCAAGCAAAACATTCCAAAAACCCAACAAAATAGTTTAGAACCCGCCAAAACTGATCAAAACATTCTGAAAAGATGCCAAAATACTAGAAAACCAGTCAGAAGTGATCGAAACATTCAATAACTTGCCAAAACATAATCAAAACAAATGAAAGCAAACCCAAACATTCCAAATACCCGCCAAAATATTTTAAAACCCGCCAAAAGGAATCCAAACGTTCCACAACCTGCCAACACAATAAAAACAACACAAGAGAAAACAAAACATTCTAAAACACCACCAAAACATTCCGAAAACCCGCCAAAACATCATAAAAACAAATCAAAACAAACCAAACAATAAGAGGAACACGGCAACATATTGGCAAGCAAGAGACGGAGAGCGCGGCACCTTCTAGGAGGCCAAGAAGGAAGCCGCACAACACCTGCACTGTGTCTGCAACTTTCAAACTGCTAGAAGCTAGTGGCTTGCCACTGGCCTGCCTCTTCAATTGCCATTAGCATTCCAATGGAAGCTATTCTTGGACAACTTTGCTCTGCTTGCTGCTAGTTCTGCCCCAGCCTACCATAGAGAACCTTGCTCTTGCCTTGAGGCTCTGAGATGCCAAGAACTTGTCAACTTCAAAGGGCGGGCCGGGCTACATCTACTCAGCTGCCACAGTTTCTCCTTGCTAGACCTAGTGGGAAAGCATTTTGCTGAGATGCAGAAGGCAAGAAACGCAGCATACGGAGACGCGGAGCTGTCCCAAGTGCCGCTGCCTAGGCGTCTTTCCGCAGAAGGAGCGCCCCGGAGCGCACCGCAACCGGCACCGTCATCTCTGCGCAAAGAGCCAAAATATTTTAAAACCCGCCAAAACTAATCCAAAAATATTTTCAAACCCGCCAAAATAGAAAACCAGACAGAAGAGATCAATACATTCGAAAAAAACTGACAAAACATGATCAAGCCCACCAAAGCTAATCCAAACACACCAAAAACTGGGCTAAACAGAATCAAAACAAATCAAAACAAATCGAAACCTTCTAAAAACCCACCAAAATATTTCAAAACCCGTCAAAACTAATCAAAACATTCCGAACACCCGCCAAAACATTCCGAACACCCGCCAAAAGGAATCCAAACATTCCAAAACCTGCCAACACAATAAAAACAACTCAAGAGAATACAAAACATTCTAAAACCCAACCAAAACATTCCGAAAACCCACAAAAACATCATAAAAAAAAAATCAAAACCAACCAAAATATTCCGAAAACCCGCCAAAATAATTTAGACCCGCAAAACTCATCAAAACTTTCTGAAAAGATGCCAAAACATTAGAAAACCAGACAGAACTGATCAAAACATTGAAAAAACTAGGCAAAACATCATAAAAACAAATCAAAACCAACCAAAAAATTCCAAAAACCTGACAAAATAGTTTAGAACCTGCCAAAACTGATCAAAACATTCTGAAAAGATGCCAAAATACTAGAAAACCAGTCAGAAGTGATCGAAACTTTCAATAACTTGCCAAAACATAATCAAAACAAATGAAAGCAAACCAAAAACATTCCAAATACCCGCCAAAATATTTGAAAACCCGCCAAAAGGAATCCAAATATTCCACAACCTGCCAAGACAATAAAAACAACACAAGAGAAAACAAAACATTCTAAAACACCACCAAAACATTCCGAAAACCCACCAAAACATCATCAAAACAAATCAAAACAAACCAAACAATAGGAGGAACACGGCAACATATTGGCAAGCAAGAGACGGAGAGCGCGGCACCTTCTAGGAGGCCAAGAAGGAAGCCGCACAACACCTGCACTGTGTCTGCAACTTTCAAACTGCTAGAAGCTAGTGGCTTGCCACTGGCCTGCCTCTTCAATTGCCATTAGCATTCCAATGGAAGGTATTCTTGGACAACTTTGCTCTGCTTGCTGCTAGTTCTGCCCCAGCCTACCATAGAGAACCTTGCTCTTGCCTTGAAGCTCTGAGATGCCAAGAACTTGTCAACTTCAAAGGGCGGGCCGGGCTACATCTACTCAGCTGCCACAGTTTCTCCTTGCTAGACCTAGTGGGAAAGCATTTTGCTGAGATGCAGAAGGCAAGAAACGCAGCATACGGAGACGCGGAGCTGTCCCAAGTGCCGCTGCCTAGGCGTCTTTCCGCAGAAGGAGCGCCCCGGAGCGCACCGCAACCGGCGCCGTCATCTCTGCGCAAAGAGCCAAAATATTTTCAAACCCGCCAAAACTAATCCAAAAATATTTTCAAACCCGCCAAAATAGAAAACCAGACAGAAGAGATCAATACATTCGAAAAAACCTGACAAAACATGATCAAGCCCACCAAAGCTAATCCAAACACACCAAAAACTGGGCTAAACAGAATCAAAACAAATCAAAACCTTCTAAAAGCCCGCCAAAATATTTCAAAACCCGTCAAAACTAATCAAAATATTCCAAATACCCGCCAAAACATTCTGAACACCCACCAAAAGGAATCCAAACATTCCAAAACCTGTCAACACAATAAAAACAACTCAAGAGAATACAAAACATTCTAAAACCCAACCAACACATTCCGAAAACCCGCCAAAACATCATAAAAACAAATCAAAACCAACCAAAATATTCCGAAAACCCGCCAAAATTATTTAGACCCACAAAACTCATCAAAACATTCTAAAAAGATGCCAAAACATTAGAAAACCAGACAGAACTGATCAAAACATTCAAAAAACTTGGCAATACATCATAAAAACAAATCAAAACCAACCAAAACATTCCAAAAACCCGACAAAATAGTTTAGAACCTGCCAAAACTGATCAAAACATTCGGAAAAGATGCCAAAATACTAGAAAACCAGTCAGAAGTGATCGAAACATTCAAAAAACCCGCCAAAATACAGTAAAAACAAAGCTAAAGAAACCAAAATATTATAAACAACCTCTAAAATATCTTAAAACCCGCCAAAACTGATCAAAACATTCTGAAAATCGGCCAACATATTAGAAAACCAGCCAGAACTGATCAAACCAAAAAAAAACCCTTGCCAAAACATAACAAAAAAAAATGAAAACCAAGCAAAACCTTCCAAATACATGCCAAAATATTTTAAACTAGACAAAACAAATCAAAACATTCCAAAACCCACAAAATAATATTAAAAAGAAATCAAAACCAACCAAAACATTCTAGAAAACCGACCAAAACATTCTGAAAACCCGCAAAATCAAAATAAAAACAAATCAAAACCAAGCAAAACATTCCAAAAACCCAACAAAATAGTTTAGAACCCGCCAAAACTGATCAAAACATTCTGAAAAGATGCCAAAATACTAGAAAACCAGTCAGAAGTGATCAAAACATTCAATAACTTGCCAAAACATAATCAAAACAAATGAAAGCAAACCCAAACATTCCAAATACCCGCCAAAATATTTTAAAACCCGCCAAAAGGAATCCAAACGTTCCACAACCTGCCAACACAATAAAAACAACACAAGAGAAAACAAAACATTCTAAAACACCACCAAAACATTCCGAAAACCCGCCAAAACGTCATAAAAACAAATCAAAACAAACCAAACAATAAGAGGAACACGGCAACATATTGGCAAGCAAGAGACGGAGAGCGCGGCACCTTCTAGGAGGCCAAGAAGGAAGCCGCACAACACCTGCACTGTGTCTGCAACTTTCAAACTGCTAGAAGCTAGTGGCTTGCCACTGGCCTGCCTCTTCAATTGCCATTAGCATTCCAATGGAAGCTATTCTTGGACAACTTTGCTCTGCTTGCTGCTAGTTCTGCCCCAGCCTACCATAGAGAACCTTGCTCTTGCCTTGAGGCTCTGAGATGCCAAGAACTTGTCAACTTCAAAGGGCGGGCCGGGCTACATCTACTCAGCTGCCACAGTTTCTCCTTGCTAGACCTAGTGGGAAAGCATTTTGCTGAGATGCAGAAGGCAAGAAACGCAGCATACGGAGACGCGGAGCTGTCCCAAGTGCCGCTGCCTAGGCGTCTTTCCGCAGAAGGAGCGCCCCGGAGCGCACCGCAACCGGCACCGTCATCTCTGCGCAAAGAGCCAAAATATTTTAAAACCCGCCAAAACTAATCCAAAAATATTTTCAAACCCGCCAAAATAGAAAACCAGACAGAAGAGATCAATACATTCGAAAAAACCTGACAAAACATGATCAAGCCCACCAAAGCTAATCCAAACACACCAAAAACTGGGCTAAACAGAATCAAAACAAATCAAAACAAATCAAAACCTTCTAAAAACCCACCAAAATATTTCAAAACCCGTCAAAACTAATCAAAACATTCCGAACACCCGCCAAAACATTCCGAACACCCGCCAAAAGGAATCCAAACATTCCAAAACCTGCCAACACAATAAAAACAACTCAAGAGAATACAAAACATTCTAAAACCCAACCAAAACATTCCGAAAACCCACCAAAACATCATAAAAAAAAAATCAAAACCAACCAAAATATTCCGAAAACCCGCCAAAATAATTTAGACCCGCAAAACTCATCAAAACTTTCTGAAAAGATGCCAAAACATTAGAAAACCAGACAGAACTGATCAAAACATTCAAAAAACTAGGCAAAACATCATAAAAACAAATCAAAACCAACCAAAAAATTCCAAAAACCTGACAAAATAGTTTAGAACCTGCCAAAACTGATCAAAACATTCTGAAAAGATGCCAAAATACTAGAAAACCAGTCAGAAGTGATCGAAACTTTCAATAACTTGCCAAAACATAATCAAAACAAATGAAAGCAAACCAAAAACATTCCAAATACCCGCCAAAATATTTGAAAACCCGCCAAAAGGAATCCAAATATTCCACAACCTGCCAAGACAATAAAAACAACACAAGAGAAAACAAAACATTCTAAAACACCACCAAAACATTCCGAAAACCCACCAAAACATCATCAAAACAAATCAAAACAAACCAAACAATAGGAGGAACACGGCAACATATTGGCAAGCAAGAGACGGAGAGCGCGGCACCTTCTAGGAGGCCAAGAAGGAAGCCGCACAACACCTGCACTGTGTCTGCAACTTTCAAACTGCTAGAAGCTAGTGGCTTGCCACTGGCCTGCCTCTTCAATTGCCATTAGCATTCCAATGGAAGCTATTCTTGGACAACTTTGCTCTGCTTGCTGCTAGTTCTGCCCCAGCCTACCATAGAGAACCTTGCTCTTGCCTTGAGGCTCTGAGATGCCAAGAACTTGTCAACTTCAAAGGGCGGGCCGGGCTACATCTACTCAGCTGCCACAGTTTCTCCTTGCTAGACCTAGTGGGAAAGCATTTTGCTGAGATGCAGAAGGCAAGAAACGCAGCATACGGAGACGCGGAGCTGTCCCAAGTGCTGCTGCCTAGGCGTCTTTCCGCAGAAGGAGCGCCCCGGAGCGCACCGCAACCGGCGCCGTCATCTCTGCGCAAAGAGCCAAAATATTTTCAAACCCGCCAAAACTAATCCAAAAATATTTTCAAACCCGCCAAAATAGAAAACCAGACAGAAGAGATCAATACATTCGAAAAAACCTGACAAAACATGATCAAGCCCACCAAAGCTAATCCAAACACACCAAAAACTGGGCTAAACAGAATCAAAACAAATCAAAACCTTCTAAAAGCCCGCCAAAATATTTCAAAACCCGTCAAAACTAATCAAAATATTCCAAATACCCGCCAAAACATTCCGAACACCCACCAAAAGGAATCCAAACATTCCAAAACCTGTCAACACAATAAAAACAACTCAAGAGAATACAAAACATTCTAAAACCCAACCAACACATTCCGAAAACCCGCCAAAACATCATAAAAACAAATCAAAACCAACCAAAATATTCCGAAAACCCGCCAAAATTATTTAGACCCACAAAACTCATCAAAACATTCTAAAAAGATGCCAAAACATTAGAAAACCAGACAGAACTGATCAAAACATTCAAAAAACTTGGCAAAACATCATAAAAACAAATCAAAACCAACCAAAACATTCCAAAAACCCGACAAAATAGTTTAGAACCTGCCAAAACTGATCAAAACATTCTGAAAAGATGCCAAAATACTAGAAAACCAGTCAGAAGTGATCGAAACATTCAAAAAACCCGCCAAAATATAGTAAAAACAAAGCTAAAGAAACCAAAATATTATAAACAACCTCTAAAATATCTTAAAACCCGCCAAAACTGATCAAAACATTCTGAAAATCGGCCAACATATTAGAAAACCAGCCAGAACTGATCAAACCAAAAAAAAACCCTTGCCAAAACATAACAAAAAAAAATGAAAACCAAGCAAAACCTTCCAAATACATGCCAAAATATTTTAAACTAGACAAAACAAATCAAAACATTCCAAAACCCACAAAATAATATTAAAAAGAAATCAAAACCAACCAAAACATTCTAGAAAACCGACCAAAACATTCTGAAAACCCGCAAAATCAAAATAAAAACAAATCAAAACCAAGCAAAACATTCCAAAAACCCAACAAAATAGTTTAGAACCCGCCAAAACTGATCAAAACATTCTGAAAAGATGCCAAAATACTAGAAAACCAGTCAGAAGTGATCGAAACATTCAATAACTTGCCAAAACATAATCAAAACAAATGAAAGCAAACCCAAACATTCCAAATACCCGCCAAAATATTTTAAAACCCGCCAAAAGGAATCCAAACGTTCCACAACCTGCCAACACAATAAAAACAACACAAGAGAAAACAAAACATTCTAAAACACCACCAAAACATTCCGAAAACCCGCCAAAACATCATAAAAACAAATCAAAACAAACCAAACAATAAGAGGAACACGGCAACATATTGGCAAGCAAGAGACGGAGAGCGCGGCACCTTCTAGGAGGCCAAGAAGGAAGCCGCACAACACCTGCACTGTGTCTGCAACTTTCAAACTGCTAGAAGCTAGTGGCTTGCCACTGGCCTGCCTCTTCAATTGCCATTAGCATTCCAATGGAAGCTATTCTTGGACAACTTTGCTCTGCTTGCTGCTAGTTCTGCCCCAGCCTACCATAGAGAACCTTGCTCTTGCCTTGAGGCTCTGAGATGCCAAGAACTTGTCAACTTCAAAGGGCGGGCCGGGCTACATCTACTCAGCTGCCACAGTTTCTCCTTGCTAGACCTAGTGGGAAAGCATTTTGCTGAGATGCAGAAGGCAAGAAACGCAGCATACGGAGACGCGGAGCTGTCCCAAGTGCCGCTGCCTAGGCGTCTTTCCGCAGAAGGAGCGCCCCGGAGCGCACCGCAACCGGCACCGTCATCTCTGCGCAAAGAGCCAAAATATTTTAAAACCCGCCAAAACTAATCCAAAAATATTTTCAAACCCGCCAAAATAGAAAACCAGACAGAAGAGATCAATACATTCGAAAAAACCTGACAAAACATGATCAAGCCCACCAAAGCTAATCCAAACACACCAAAAACTGGGCTAAACAGAATCAAAACAAATCAAAACAAATCAAAACCTTCTAAAAACCCACCAAAATATTTCAAAACCCGTCAAAACTAATCAAAACATTCCGAACACCCGCCAAAACATTCCGAACACCCGCCAAAAGGAATCCAAACATTCCAAAACCTGCCAACACAATAAAAACAACTCAAGAGAATACAAAACATTCTAAAACCCAACCAAAACATTCCGAAAACCCACCAAAACATCATAAAAAAAAAATCAAAACCAACCAAAATATTCCGAAAACCCGCCAAAATAATTTAGACCCGCAAAACTCATCAAAACTTTCTGAAAAGATGCCAAAACATTAGAAAACCAGACAGAACTGATCAAAACATTCAAAAAACTAGGCAAAACATCATAAAAACAAATCAAAACCAACCAAAAAATTCCAAAAACCTGACAAAATAGTTTAGAACCTGCCAAAACTGATCAAAACATTCTGAAAAGATGCCAAAATACTAGAAAACCAGTCAGAAGTGATCGAAACTTTCAATAACTTGCCAAAACATAATCAAAACAAATGAAAGCAAACCAAAAACATTCCAAATACCCGCCAAAATATTTGAAAACCCGCCAAAAGGAATCCAAATATTCCACAACCTGCCAAGACAATAAAAACAACACAAGAGAAAACAAAACATTCTAAAACACCACCAAAACATTCCGAAAACCCACCAAAACATCATCAAAACAAATCAAAACAAACCAAACAATAGGAGGAACACGGCAACATATTGGCAAGCAAGAGACGGAGAGCGCGGCACCTTCTAGGAGGCCAAGAAGGAAGCCGCACAACACCTGCACTGTGTCTGCAATTTTCAAACTGCTAGAAGCTAGTGGCTTGCCACTGGCCTGCCTCTTCAATTGCCATTAGCATTCCAATGGAAGCTATTCTTGGACAACTTTGCTCTGCTTGCTGCTAGTTCTGCCCCAGCCTACCATAGAGAACCTTGCTCTTGCCTTGAGGCTCTGAGATGCCAAGAACTTGTCAACTTCAAAGGGCGGGCCGGGCTACATCTACTCAGCTGCCACAGTTTCTCCTTGCTAGACCTAGTGGGAAAGCATTTTGCTGAGATGCAGAAGGCAAGAAACGCAGCATACGGAGACGCGGAGCTGTCCCAAGTGCCGCTGCCTAGGCGTCTTTCCGCAGAAGGAGCGCCCCGGAGCGCACCGCAACCGGCGCCGTCATCTCTGCGCAAAGAGCCAAAATATTTTCAAACCCGCCAAAACTAATCCAAAAATATTTTCAAACCCGCCAAAATAGAAAACCAGACAGAAGTCATCAATACATTCGAAAAAACCTGACAAAACATGATCAAGCCCACCAAAGCTAATCCAAACACACCAAAAACTGGGCTAAACAGAATCAAAACAAATCAAAACCTTCTAAAAGCCCGCCAAAATATTTCAAAACCCGTCAAAACTAATCAAAATATTCCAAATACCCGCCAAAACATTCCGAACACCCACCAAAAGGAATCCAAACATTCCAAAACCTGTCAACACAATAAAAACAACTCAAGAGAATACAAAACATTCTAAAACCCAACCAACACATTCCGAAAACCCGCCAAAACATCATAAAAACAAATCAAAACCAACCAAAATATTCCGAAAACCCGCCAAAATTATTTAGACCCACAAAACTCATCAAAACATTCTAAAAAGATGCCAAAACATTAGAAAACCAGACAGAACTGATCAAAACATTCAAAAAACTTGGCAAAACATCATAAAAACAAATCAAAACCAACCAAAACATTCCAAAAACCCGACAAAATAGTTTAGAACCTGCCAAAACTGATCAAAACATTCGGAAAAGATGCCAAAATACTAGAAAACCAGTCAGAAGTGATCGAAACATTCAAAAAACCCGCCAAAATATAGTAAAAACAAAGCTAAAGAAACCAAAATATTATAAACAACCTCTAAAATATCTTAAAACCCGCCAAAACTGATCAAAACATTCTGAAAATCGGCCAACATATTAGAAAACCAGCCAGAACTGATCAAACAAAAAAAAAACCCTTGCCAAAACATAACAAAAAAAAATGAAAACCAAGCAAAACCTTCCAAATACATGCCAAAATATTTTAAACTAGACAAAACAAATCAAAACATTCCAAAACCCACAAAATAATATTAAAAAGAAATCAAAACCAACCAAAACATTCTAGAAAACCGACCAAAACATTCTGAAAACCCGCAAAATCAAAATAAAAACAAATCAAAACCAAGCAAAACATTCCAAAAACCCAACAAAATAGTTTAGAACCCGCCAAAACTGATCAAAACATTCTGAAAAGATGCCAAAATACTAGAAAACCAGTCAGAAGTGATCGAAACATTCAATAACTTGCCAAAACATAATCAAAACAAATGAAAGCAAACCCAAACATTCCAAATACCCGCCAAAATATTTTAAAACCCGCCAAAAGGAATCCAAACGTTCCACAACCTGCCAACACAATAAAAACAACACAAGAGAAAACAAAACATTCTAAAACACCACCAAAACATTCCGAAAACCCGCCAAAACATCATAAAAACAAATCAAAACAAACCAAACAATAAGAGGAACACGGCAACATATTGGCAAGCAAGAGACGGAGAGCGCGGCACCTTCTAGGAGGCCAAGAAGGAAGCCGCACAACACCTGCACTGTGTCTGCAACTTTCAAACTGCTAGAAGCTAGTGGCTTGCCACTGGCCTGCCTCTTCAATTGCCATTAGCATTCCAATGGAAGCTATTCTTGGACAACTTTGCTCTGCTTGCTGCTAGTTCTGCCCCAGCCTACCATAGAGAACCTTGCTCTTGCCTTGAGGCTCTGAGATGCCAAGAACTTGTCAACTTCAAAGGGCGGGCCGGGCTACATCTACTCAGCTGCCACAGTTTCTCCTTGCTAGACCTAGTGGGAAAGCATTTTGCTGAGATGCAGAAGGCAAGAAACGCAGCATACGGAGACGCGGAGCTGTCCCAAGTGCCGCTGCCTAGGCGTCTTTCCGCAGAAGGAGCGCCCCGGAGCGCACCGCAACCGGCACCGTCATCTCTGCGCAAAGAGCCAAAATATTTTAAAACCCGCCAAAACTAATCCAAAAATATTTTCAAACCCGCCAAAATAGAAAACTAGACAGAAGAGATCAATACATTCGAAAAAACCTGACAAAACATGATCAAGCCCACCAAAGCTAATCCAAACACACCAAAAACTGGGCTAAACAGAATCAAAACAAATCAAAACAAATCAAAACCTTCTAAAAACCCACCAAAATATTTCAAAACCCGTCAAAACTAATCAAAACATTCCGAACACCCGCCAAAACATTCCGAACACCCGCCAAAAGGAATCCAAACATTCCAAAACCTGCCAACACAATAAAAACAACTCAAGAGAATACAAAACATTCTAAAACCCAACCAAAACATTCCGAAAACCCACCAAAACATCATAAAAAAAAAATCAAAACCAACCAAAATATTCCGAAAACCCGCCAAAATAATTTAGACCCGCAAAACTCATCAAAACTTTCTGAAAAGATGCCAAAACATTAGAAAACCAGACAGAACTGATCAAAACATTGAAAAAACTAGGCAAAACATCATAAAAACAAATCAAAACCAACCAAAAAATTCCAAAAACCTGACAAAATAGTTTAGAACCTGCCAAAACTGATCAAAACATTCTGAAAAGATGCCAAAATACTAGAAAACCAGTCAGAAGTGATCGAAACTTTCAATAACTTGCCAAAACATAATCAAAACAAATGAAAGCAAACCAAAAACATTCCAAATACCCGCCAAAATATTTGAAAACCCGCCAAAAGGAATCCAAATATTCCACAACCTGCCAAGACAATAAAAACAACACAAGAGAAAACAAAACATTCTAAAACACCACCAAAACATTCCGAAAACCCACCAAAACATCATCAAAACAAATCAAAACAAACCAAACAATAGGAGGAACACGGCAACATATTGGCAAGCAAGAGACGGAGAGCGCGGCACCTTCTAGGAGGCCAAGAAGGAAGCCGCACAACACCTGCACTGTGTCTGCAACTTTCAAACTGCTAGAAGCTAGTGGCTTGCCACTGGCCTGCCTCTTCAATTGCCATTAGCATTCCAATGGAAGCTATTCTTGGACAACTTTGCTCTGCTTGCTGCTAGTTCTGCCCCAGCCTACCATAGAGAACCTTGCTCTTGCCTTGAGGCTCTGAGATGCCAAGAACTTGTCAACTTCAAAGGGCGGGCCGGGCTACATCTACTCAGCTGCCACAGTTTCTCCTTGCTAGACCTAGTGGGAAAGCATTTTGCTGAGATGCAGAAGGCAAGAAACGCAGCATACGGAGACGCGGAGCTGTCCCAAGTGCCGCTGCCTAGGCGTCTTTCCGCAGAAGGAGCGCCCCGGAGCACACCGCAACCGGCGCCGTCATCTCTGCGCAAAGAGCCAAAATATTTTAAAACCCGCCAAAACTAATCCAAAAATATTTTCAAACCCGCCAAAATAGAAAACCAGACAGAAGAGATCAATACATTCGAAAAAACCTGACAAAACATGATCAAGCCCACCAAAGCTAATCCAAACACACCAAAAACTGGGCTAAACAGAATCAAAACAAATCAAAACCTTCTAAAAGGCCGCCAAAATATTTCAAAACCCGTCAAAACTAATCAAAATATTCCAAATACCCGCCAAAACATTCCGAACACCCACCAAAAGGAATCCAAACATTCCAAAACCTGTCAACACAATAAAAACAACTCAAGAGAATACAAAACATTCTAAAACCCAACCAACACATTCCGAAAACCCGCCAAAACATCATAAAAACAAATCAAAACCAACCAAAATATTCCGAAAACCCGCCAAAATTATTTAGACCCACAAAACTCATCAAAACATTCTAAAAAGATGCCAAAACATTAGAAAACCAGACAGAACTGATCAAAACATTCAAAAAACTTGGCAAAACATCATAAAAACAAATCAAAACCAACCAAAACATTCCAAAAACCCGACAAAATAGTTTAGAACCTGCCAAAACTGATCAAAACATTCGGAAAAGATGCCAAAATACTAGAAAACCAGTCAGAAGTGATCGAAACATTCAAAAAACCCGCCAAAATATAGTAAAAACAAAGCTAAAGAAACCAAAATATTATAAACAACCTCTAAAATATCTTAAAACCCGCCAAAACTGATCAAAACATTCTGAAAATCGGCCAACATATTAGAAAACCAGCCAGAACTGATCAAACCAAAAAAAAACCCTTGCCAAAACATAACAAAAAAAAATGAAAACCAAGCAAAACCTTCCAAATACATGCCAAAATATTTTAAACTAGACAAAACAAATCAAAACATTCCAAAACCCACAAAATAATATTAAAAAGAAATCAAAACCAACCAAAACATTCTAGAAAACCGACCAAAACATTCTGAAAACCCGCAAAATCAAAATAAAAACAAATCAAAACCAAGCAAAACATTCCAAAAACCCAACAAAATAGTTTAGAACCCGCCAAAACTGATCAAAACATTCTGAAAAGATGCCAAAATACTAGAAAACCAGTCAGAAGTGATCGAAACATTCAATAACTTGCCAAAACATAATCAAAACAAATGAAAGCAAACCCAAACATTCCAAATACCCGCCAAAAGATTTTAAAACCCGCCGAAAGGAATCCAAACGTTCCACAACCTGCCAACACAATAAAAACAACACAAGAGAAAACAAAACATTCTAAAACACCACCAAAACATTCCGAAAACCCGCCAAAACATCATCAAAACAAATCAAAACAAACCAAACAATAAGAGGAACACGGCAACATATTGGCAAGCAAGAGACGGAGAGCGCGGCACCTTCTAGGAGGCCAAGAAGGAAGCCGCACAACACCTGCACTGTGTCTGCAACTTTCAAACTGCTAGAAGCTAGTGGCTTGCCACTGGCCTGCCTCTTCAATTGCCATTAGCATTCCAATGGAAGCTATTCTTGGACAACTTTGCTCTGCTTGCAACTAGTTCTGCCCCAGCCTACCATAGATAACCTTGCTCTTGCCTTGAGGCTCTGAGATGCCAAGAACTTGTCAACTTCAAAGGGCGGGCCGGGCTACATCTACTCAGCTGCCACAGTTTCTCCTTGCTAGACCTAGTGGGAAAGCATTTTGCTGAGATGCAGAAGGCAAGAAACGCAGCATACGGAGACGCGGAGCTGTCCCAAGTGCCGCTGCCTAGGCGTCTTTCCGCAGAAGGAGCGCCCCGGAGCGCACCGCAACCGGCGCCGTCATCTCTGCGCAAAGAGCCAAAATATTTTAAAACCCGCCAAAACTAATCCAAAAATATTTTCAAACCCGCCAAAATAGAAAACCAGACAGAAGAGATCAATACATTCGAAAAAACCTGACAAAACATGATAAAGCCCACCAAAGCTAATCCAAACACACCAAAAACTGGGCTAAACAGAATCAAAACAAATCAAAACAAATCGAAACCTTCTAAAAACCCACCAAAATATTTCAAAACCCGTCAAAACTAATCAAAACATTCCGAACACCCGCCAAAACATTCCGAACACCCGCCAAAAGGAATCCAAACATTCCAAAACCTGCCAACACAATAAAAACAACTCAAGAGAATACAAAACATTCTAAAACCCAACCAAAACATTCCGAAAACCCACCAAAACATCATAAAAAAGAAAATCAAAACCAACCAAAATATTCCGAAAACCCGCCAAAATAATTTAGACCCGCAAAACTCATCAAAACTTTCTGAAAAGATGCCAAAACATTAGAAAACCAGACAGAACTGATCAAAACATTGAAAAAACTAGGCAAAACATCATAAAAACAAATCAAAACCAACCAAAAAATTCCAAAAACCTGACAAAATAGTTTAGAACCTGCCAAAACTGATCAAAACATTCTGAAAAGATGCCAAAATACTAGAAAACCAGTCAGAAGTGATCGAAACTTTCAATAACTTGCCAAAACATAATCAAAACAAATGAAAGCAAACCAAAAACATTCCAAATACCCGCCAAAATATTTTAAAACCCGCCAAAAGGAATCCAAACGTTCCACAACCTGCCAACACAATAAAAACAACACAAGAGAAAACAAAACATTCTAAAACACCACCAAAACATTCCGAAAACCCGCCAAAACATCATAAAAACAAATCAAAACAAACCAAACAATAAGAGGAACACGGCAACATATTGGCAAGCAAGAGACGGAGAGCGCGGCACCTT
This sequence comes from Passer domesticus, assembly GCF_036417665.1. NCBI lineage: Eukaryota > Metazoa > Chordata > Aves > Passeriformes > Passeridae > Passer > Passer domesticus. Next base: position 64,877,646 of record NC_087478.1, read on the forward strand.
CTAGGAGGCCAAGAAGGAAGCCGCACAACACCTGCACTGTGTCTGCAACTTTCAAACTGCTAGAAGCTAGTGGCTTGCCACTGGCCTGCCTCTTCAATTGCCATTAGCATTCCAATGGAAGGTATTCTTGGACAACTTTGCTCTGCTTGCTGCTAGTTCTGCCCCAGCCTACCATAGATAACCTTGCTCTTGCCTTGAGGCTCTGAGATGCCAAGAACTTGTCAACTTCAAAGGGCGGGCCGGGCTACATCTACTCAGCTGCCACAGTTTCTCCTTGCTAGACCTAGTGGGAAAGCATTTTGCTGAGATGCAGAAGGCAAGAAACGCAGCATACGGAGACGCGGAGCTGTCCCAAGTGCCGCTGCCTAGGCGTCTTTCCGCAGAAGGAGCGCCCCGGAGCGCACCGCAACCGGCACCATCATCTCTGCGCAAAGAGCCAAAATATTTTCAAACCCGCCAAAACTCATCCAAAAATATTTTCAAACCCGCCAAAATAGAAAACCAGACAGAAGTCATCAATACATTCGAAAAAACCTGACAAAACATGATCAAGCCCACCAAAGCTAATCCAAACACACCAAAAACTGGGCTAAACAGAATCAAAACAAATCAAAACAAATCTAAACCTTCTAAAAACCCGCCAAAATATTTCAAAACCCGTCAAAACTAATCAAAACATTCCGAACACCCGCCAAAACATTCCGAACACCCGCCAAAAGGAATCCAAACATTCCAAAACCTGCCAACACAATAAAAACAACTCAAGAGAATACAAAACATTCTAAAACCCAACCAAAACATTCCGAAAACCCGCCAAAACATCATAAAAACAAATCAAAACCAACCAAAATATTCCGAAAACCCGCCAAAATTATTTAGACCCGCAAACCTCATCAAAACATTCTGAAAAGATGCCAAAACATTAGAAAACCAGCCAGAACTGATCAAAACATTCAGAAAACTTGGCAAAACATCATAAAAACAAATCAAAACCAACCAAAAAATTCCAAAAACCTGACAAAATAGTTTAGAACCTGCCAAAACTGATCAAAACATTCTGAAAAGATGCCAAAATACTAGAAAACCAGTCAGAAGTGATCGAAACTTTCAATAACTTGCCAAAACACAATCAAAACAAATGAAAGCAAACCAAAACATTCCAAATACCCGCCAAAATATTTTAAAACCCGCCAAAAGGAATCCAAATATTCCACAACCTGCCAAGACAATAAAAACAACACAAGAGAAAACAAAACATTCTAAAACACCACCAAAACATTCCGAAAACCCGCCAAAACATCATAAAAACAAATCAAAACAAACCAAACAATAGGAGGAACACGGCAACATATTGGCAAGCAAGAGACGGAGAGCACGGCACCTTCTAGGAGGCCAAGAAGGAAGCCGCACAACACCTGCACTGTGTCTGCAACTTTCAAACTGCTAGAAGCTAGTGGCTTGCCACTGGCCTGCCTCTTCAATTGCCATTAGCATTCCAATGGAAGCTATTCTTGGACAACTTTGCTCTGCTTGCTGCTAGTTCTGCCCCAGCCTACCATAGATAACCTTGCTCTTCCCTTGAGGCTCTGAGATGCCAAGAACTTGTCAACTTCAAAGGGCGGGCCGGGCTACATCTACTCAGCTGCCACAGTTTCTCCTTGCTAGACCTAGTGGGAAAGCATTTTGCTGAGATGCAGAAGGCAAGAAACGCAGAATACGGAGACGCGGAGCTGTCCCAAGTGCCGCTGCCAGGCGTCTTTCCGCAGAAGGAGCGCCCCGGAGCGCACCGCAACCGGCACCATCATCTCTGCGCAAAGAGCCAAAATATTTTAAAACCCGCCAAAACTCATCCAAAAATATTTTCAAACCCGCCAAAATAGAAAACCAGACAGAAGTCATCAATACATTCGAAAAAACCTGACAAAACATGATCAAGCCCACCACAGCTAATCCAAACACACCAAAAACTGGGCTAAACAGAATCAAAACAAATCAAAACAAATCGAAACCTTCTAAAAACCCGCCAAAATATTTCAAAACCCGTCAAAACTAATCAAAACATTCCGAACACCCGCCAAAACATTCCGAACACCCGCCAAAAGGAATCCAAACATTCCAAAACCTGCCAACACAATGAAAACAACTCAAGAGAATACAAAACATTCTAAAACCCAACCAAAACATTCAGAAAACCCACCAAAACATCATAAAAACAAATCAAAACCAACCAAAAAATTCCGAAAACCCGCCAAAATAATTTAGACCCGCAAAACTCATCAAAACATTCTGATAAGATGCCAAAATACTAGAAAACCAGTCAGAAGTGATCAAAATATTCAGTAACTTGCCAAAATATAATCAAAACAAATGAAAGCAAACCAAAATATTCCAAATACCCGCCAAAATATTTTAAAACCCGCCAAAATGAACCCAAATATTCCAAAACCTGCCAAGTCAATAAAAACTACACAAGAGAAAAAAAAACATTCTGAAACACCACCAAAACATTCCGAAAACCCGCCAAAACATCATAAAAACAAATCAAAACAAACCAAACAATAGGAGGAACACGGCAACATATTGGCAAGCAAGAGTCGGAGAGCGCGGCACCTTCTAGGAGGCCAAGAAGGAAGCCGCACAACACCTGCACTGTGTCTGCAACTTTCAAACTGCTAGAAGATAGTGGCTTGCCACTGGCCTGCCTCTTCAATTGCCATTAGCATTCCAATGGAAGCTATTCTTGGACAACTTTGCTCTGCTTGCTGCTAGTTCTGCCCCAGCCTACCATAGATAACCTTGCTCTTCCCTTGAGGCTCTGAGATGCCAAGAACTTGTCAACTTCAAAGGGCAGGCCGGGCTACATCTACTCAGCTGCCACAGTTTCTCCTTGCTAGACCTAGTGGGAAAGCATTTTGCTGAGATGCAGAAGGCAAGAAACGCAGAATACGGAGACGCGGAGCTGTCCCAAGTGCCGCTGCCAGGCGTCTTTCCGCAGAAGGAGCGCCCCGGAGCGCACCGCAACCGGCACCGTCATCTCTGCGCAAAGAGCCAAAATATTTTCAAACCTGCCAAAAGTAATCCAAAAATATTTTCAAACCCGCCAAAATAGAAAACCAGACAGAAGAGATCAATACATTCGAAAAAACCTGACAAAACATGATCAAGCCCACCAAAGCTAATCCAAACACACCAAAAACTGGGCTAAACAGAATCAAAACAAATCAAAACAAATCGAAACCTTCTAAAAACCGTCCAAAATATTTCAAAGCCCATCAAAACTAATCAAAACATTCCGAACACCCGCCAAAACATTCCGAACACCCGCCAAAAGGAATCCAAACATTCCAAAACCTGCCAACACAATAAAAACAACTCAAGAGAATACAAAACATTCTAAAACCCAACCAAAACATTCCGAAAACCCACCAAAACATCATAAAAACAAATCAAAACCAACCAAAATATTCCGAAAACCCGCCAAAATGATTTAGACCCGCAAAACTCATCAAAACATTCTGAAAAGATGCCAAAACATTAGAAAACCAGACAGAACTGATCAAAACATTCAAAAAACTTGGCAAAACATCACAAAAACAAATCAAAACCAACCAAAAAATTCCGAAAACCTGACAAAATAGTTTAGAACCCGCCAAAACTGATCAAAACATTCTGAAAAGATGCCAAAATACTAGAAAACCAGTCAGAAGTGATCGAAACTTTCAATAACTTGCCAAAACATAATCAAAACAAATGAAAGCAAACCCAAACATTCCAAATACCCGCCAAAATATTTTAAAACCCGCCGAAAGGAATCCAAATGTTCCACAACCTGCCAACACAATAAAAACAACACAAGAGAAAACAAAACATTCTAAAACACCACCAAAACATTCCGAAAACCCGCCAAAACATCATCAAAACAAATCAAAACAAACCAAACAATAGGAGGAACACGGCAACATATTGGCAAGCAAGAGACGTAGAGCGCGGCACCTTCTAGGAGGCCAAGAAGGAAGCCGCACAACACCTGCACTGTGTCTGCACCTTTCAAACTGCTAGAAGCTAGTGGCTTGCCACTGGCCTGCCTCTTCAATTGCCATTAGCATTCCAATGGAAGCTATTCTTGGACAACTTTGCTCTGCTTGCTGCTAGTTCTGCCCCAGCCTACCATAGATAACCTTGCTCTTGCCTTGAGGCTCTGAGATGCCAAGAACTTGTCAACTTCAAAGGGCGGGCCAGGCTACATCTACTCAGCTGCCACAGTTTCTCCTTGCTAGACCTAGTGGGAAAGCATTTTGCTGAGATGCAGAAGGCAAGAAACGCAGAATACGGAGACGCGGAGCTGTCCCAAGTGCCGCTGCCTAGGCGTCTTTCCGCAGAAGGAGCGCCCCGGAGCGCACCGCAACCGGCACCGTCATCTCTGCGCAAAGAGCCAAAATATTTTCAAACCCGCCAAAACTCATCCAAAAATATTTTCAAACCCGCCAAAATAGAAAACCAGACAGAAGTCATCAATACATTCGAAAAAACCTGACAAAACATGATCAAGCCCACCAAAGCTAATCCAAACACACCAAAAACTGGGCTAAACAGAATCAAAACAAATCAAAACAAATCGAAACCTTCTAAAAACCCGCCAAAATATTGCAAAACCCGTCAAAACTAATCAAAACATTCCGAACACCCGCCAAAAGGAATCCAAACATTCCAAAACCTGCCAGCACAATAAAAACAACTCAAGAGAATACAAAACATTCTAAAACCCAACCATAACATTCAGAAAACCCACCAAAACATCATAAAAACAAATCAAAACCAACCAAAATATTCCGAAAACCCGCCAAAATGATTTAGACCCGCAAAACTCATCAAAACATTCTGAAAAGATGCCAAAATACTAGAAAACCAGTCAGAAGTGATCAAAATATTCAATAACTTGCCAAAATATAATCAAAACAAATGAAAGCAAACCAAAACATTCCAAAAACCCGCCAAAATATTTTAAAACCCGCCAAAATGGATCCAAAGATTCCAAAACCTGCCAAGTCAATAAAAACTACACAAGAGAAAAAAAAACATTCTAAAACACCACCGAAACATTCCGAAAACCAGCTAAAAGATTCCAAAATCCGGCAAAACTTAATAAAAACAAAAGTAAGGCAGAGAAAACATTCTTAAAAAACCCCAAGTATTTCAAAACCTGTCATAAGTCATCAAAATATTCTAAAACCCAATCAAACAAAAATAAAAACCTGCCAAAACATGACAAAGCCCACAAAAACTTATCCAAAAACACCAAAAACCCGCCAGAGTTTTAGAAAAACAAAACAAATCAAAATATTCTAAAAACCCAAGAAGAACATTTTTAAACTTGCCCGAATAAATCAAAACATTCTAAAACCCTCCATATCACATTAAAAACTAATCAAAATCAACCAAAACCTTCTGAAAAGACATCAAAACATTCCAGAAACCACCCATAATATTCTAGAATCCCCAAACACTGATCAAAATATTGTGAGAACACGACACCACAGGAAAAATCTCAGCAAAACTAATCCAAACACATCAAAATACAATAAAGAACAATCTTAACAAATCGCGTGGGAAGCCATGATCTTGTAGCAGTTAGAAAGATGCGGACACCGTCCGGGTGTTGTGCAGCTTCACTCTCCGCATCGTAGAAGGTACCGCGCTCTCCGTCTCTCGGATGCGATCAAGCGGCTCTTCGCGCACAGAGCACTGTGCCGGTCACTGTGCGCTGCGGAGCTCTCTTTCTGCCGAAAGACGCCTGGCAGCGGCACTTAACTTCGGAGAGCTCCGTATCTCCGTATTCTGCATTTCTTGTCTTCTACGTCTCAGCAAAATGCTTTTCCACTGTGTCTAGCAAGGAGAAACTGTGCCAGCACAGTATACGTCCCCGGACTTGTGTTCTCAATTCCCGAGTTCTGGGCATCTCAAAAACTAACGGGAAGAGCAAGGTTATCTCTCGTGGGCTGGGGCAAAACTAGACGCAAGCACAGCAAAGTTGTGCAAGAATACCTTCCTTTCGGATGCTAATGGCAATTGAAGAGGCAGGCGAGTGGTAAGCCTTGAAATTCTAGCAGTTAGAAAGATGCGGACACAGTCCGGGTGTTGTGCAGCTTCACTCTTCGCATCGTAGAAGGTAACGCGCTCTCCGTCTCTCAGATGCGATCAAGCGGCTCTTCGCGCACAGAGCACTGTGCCGGTCACTGTGCGCTGCGGAGCTCTCTTTCTGCCGAAAGACGCCTGGCAGCGGCACTTAACTTCGGAGAGCTCCGTATCTCCGTATTCTGCATTTCTTGTCTTCTGCCTCTCAGCAAAATGCTTTTCCACTGTGTCTAGCAAGGAGAAACTGTGCCAGCACAGTATACGTCCCCGGACTTGTGTTCTCAATTCCCGAGTTCTCGGCATCTCAAAAACTAAAGGGAAGAGCAAGGTTATCTATGGTGGGCTGGGGCAGAACTAGACGCAAGCACAACAAAGTTGTGCAAGAATACCTTCCGTTCGGATGCTAATGGCAATTGAAGAGGCAGGCAAGTGGTAAGCCTTGAAATTCTAGCAGTTAGAAAGATGCGGACACAGTGCAGGCGTTGTGCGGCTTCACTCTTCGCATCCTAGAAGGTGGCGCGCTCTCCGTCTCTCGGATGCGATCAAGCGGCTCTTCGCGCACAGAGCACTGTGCCGGTCACTGTGCGCTCCGGAGCTCTCTTTCTGCCGAAAGACGCCTGGCAGCGGCACTTAACTTCGGAGAGCTCCGTATCTCCGTATTCTGCATTTCTTGTCTTCTGCCTCTCAGCAAAATGCTTTTCCACTGTGTCTAGCAAGGAGAAACTGTGCCAGCACAGTATACGTCCCCGGACTTGTGTTCTCAATTCCCGAGTTCTCGGCATCTCAAAAACTAAAGGGAAGAGCAAGGTTATCTATGGTGGGCTGGGGCAGAACTAGACGCAAGCACAACAAAGTTGTGCAAGAATACCTTCCGTTCGGATGCTAATGGCAATTGAAGAGGCAGGCAAGTGGTAAGCCTTGAAATTCTAGCAGTTAGAAAGATGCGGACACAGTGCAGGCGTTGTGCGGCTTCACTCTTCGCATCCTAGAAGGTACCGCGCTCTCCGTCTCTCGGATGCGATCAAGCGGCTCTTCGCGCACAGAGCACTGTGCCGGTCACTGTGCGCTCCGGAGCTCTCTTTCTGCCGAAAGACGCCTGGCAGCGGCACTTAACTTCGGAGAGCTCCGTATCTCCGTATTCTGCATTTCTTGTCTTCTGCGTCTCAGCAAAATGCTTTTCCACTGTGTCTAGCAAGGAGAAACTGTGCCAGCACAGTATACGTCCCCGGACTTGTGTTCTCAATTCCCGAGTTCTCGGCACCTCAAAAACTAAAGGGAAGAGCAAGGTTATCTATGGTGGGCTGGGGCAGAACTAGACGCAAGCACAACAAAGTTGTGCAAGAATACCTTCCGTTCGGATGCTAATGGCAATTGAAGAGGCAGGCAAGTGGTAAGCCTTGAAATTCTAGCAGTTAGAAAGATGCGGACAATGTCCGGGTGTTGTGCGACTTCACTCTTCGCATCGTAGAAGGTACCGCGCTCTCCGTCTCTCGGATGCGATCAAGCGGCTCTTCGCGCAGAGAGCACTGTGCCGGTCACTGTGCGCTGCGGAGCTCTCTTTCTGCCGAAAGACGCCTGGCAGCGGCACTTAACTTCGGAGAGCTCCGTATCTCCGTATTCTGCATTTCTTGTCTTCTGCGTCTCAGCAAAATGCTTTTCCACTGTGTCTAGCAAGGAGAAACTGTGCCAGCACAGTATACGTCCCCGGACTTGTGTTCTCAATTCCCGAGTTCTCGGCATCTCAAAAACTAACGGGAAGAGCAAGGTTATCTATGGTGGGCTGGGGCAGAACTAGACGCAAGCACAACAAAGTTGTGCAAGAATACCTTCCTTTCGGATGCTAATGGCAATTGAAGAGGCAGGCAAGTGGTAAGCCTTGAAATTCTAGCAGTTAGAAAGATGCGGACACAGTCCGGGTGTTGTGCAGCTTCACTCTTCGCATCGTAGAAGGTAACGCGCTCTCCGTCTCTCAGATGCGATCAAGCGGCTCTTCGCGCAGAGAGCACTGTGCCGGTCACTGTGCGCTGCGGAGCTCTCTTTCTGCCGAAAGACGCCTGGCAGCGGCACTTAACTTCGGAGAGCTCCGTATCTCCGTATTCTGCATTTCTTGTCTTCTGCGTCTCAGCAAAATGCTTTTCCACTGTGTCTAGCAAGGAGAAACTGTGCCAGCACAGTATACGTCCCCGGACTTGTGTTCTCAATTCCCGAGTTCTTGGCACCTCAAAAACTAAAGGGAAGAGCAAGGTTATCTCTCGTGGGCTGGGGCAGAACTAGACGCAAGCACAGCAAAGTTGTGCAAGAATACCTTCCTTTCGGATGCTAATGGCAATTGAAGAGGCAGGCAAGTGGTAAGCCTTGAAATTCTAGCAGTTAGAAAGATGCGGACAATGTCCGGGTGTTGTGCGACTTCACTCTTCGCATCGTAGAAGGTACCGCGCTCTCCGTCTCTCGGATGCGATCAAGCGGCTCTTCGCGCACAGAGCACTGTGCCGGTCACTGTGCGCTGCGGAGCTCTCTTTCTGCCGAAAGACGCCTGGCAGCGGCACTTAACTTCGGAGAGCTCCGTATCTCCGTATTCTGCATTTCTTGTCTTCTGCGTCTCAGCAAAATGCTTTTCCACTGTGTCTAGCAAGGAGAAACTGTGCCAGCACAGTATACGTCCCCGGACTTGTGTTCTCAATTCCCGAGTTCTTGGCACCTCAAAAACTAAAGGGAAGAGCAAGGTTATCTCTCGTGGGCTGGGGCAGAACTAGACGCAAGCACAGCAAAGTTGTGCAAGAATACCTTCCGTTCGGATGCTAATGGCAATTGAAGAGGCAGGCAAGTGGTAAGCCTTGAAATTCTAGCAGTTAGAAAGATGCGGACAATGTCCGGGTGTTGTGCGACTTCACTCTTCGCATCGTAGAAGGTACCGCGCTCTCCGTCTCTCGGATGCGATCAAGCGGCTCTTCGCGCAGAGAGCACTGTGCCGGTCACTGTGCGCTGCGGAGCTCTCTTTCTGCCGAAAGACGCCTGGCAGCGGCACTTAACTTCGGAGAGCTCCGTATCTCCGTATTCTGCATTTCTTGTCTTCTGCGTCTCAGCAAAATGCTTTTCCACTGTGTCTAGCAAGGAGAAACTGTGCCAGCACAGTATACGTCCCCGGACTTGTGTTCTCAATTCCCGAGTTCTCGGCATCTCAAAAACTAACGGGAAGAGCAAGGTTATCTATGGTGGGCTGGGGCAGAACTAGACGCAAGCACAACAAAGTTGTGCAAGAATACCTTCCTTTCGGATGCTAATGGCAATTGAAGAGGCAGGCAAGTGGTAAGCCTTGAAATTCTAGCAGTTAGAAAGATGCGGACACAGTCCGGGTGTTGTGCGGCTTCACTCTTCGCATCGTAGAAGGTAACGCGCTCTCCGTCTCTCAGATGCGATCAAGCGGCTCTTCGCGCAGAGAGCACTGTGCCGGTCACTGTGCGCTGCGGAGCTCTCTTTCTGCCGAAAGACGCCTGGCAGCGGCACTTAACTTCGGAGAGCTCCGTATCTCCGTATTCTGCATTTCTTGTCTTCTGCCTCTCAGCAAAATGCTTTTCCACTGTGTCTAGCAAGGAGAAACTGTGCCAGCACAGTATACGTCCCCGGACTTGTGTTCTCAATTCCCGAGTTCTCGGCATCTCAAAAACTAAAGGGAAGAGCAAGGTTATCTATGGTGGGCTGGGGCAGAACTAGACGCAAGCACAACAAAGTTGTGCAAGAATACCTTCCGTTCGGATGCTAATGGCAATTGAAGAGGCAGGCAAGTGGTAAGCCTTGAAATTCTAGCAGTTAGAAAGATGCGGACACAGTGCAGGCGTTGTGCGGCTTCACTCTTCGCATCCTAGAAGGTACCGCGCTCTCCGTCTCTCGGATGCGATCAAGCGGCTCTTCGCGCACAGAGCACTGTGCCGGTCACTGTGCGCTGCGGAGCTCTCTTTCTGCCGAAAGACGCCTGGCAGCGGCACTTAACTTCGGAGAGCTCCGTATCTCCGTATTCTGCATTTCTTGTCTTCTGCCTCTCAGCAAAATGCTTTTCCACTGTGTCTAGCAAGGAGAAACTGTGCCAGCACAGTATACGTCCCCGGACTTGTGTTCTCAATTCCCGAGTTCTCGGCATCTCAAAAACTAAATGGAAGAGCAAGGTTATCTATGGTGGGCTGGGGCAGAACTAGACGCAAGCACAACAAAGTTGTGCAAGAATACCTTCCGTTCGGATGCTAATGGCAATTGAAGAGGCAGGCAAGTGGTAAGCCTTGAAATTCTAGCAGTTAGAAAGATGCGGACAATGTCCGGGTGTTGTGCGACTTCACTCTTCGCATCGTAGAAGGTACCGCGCTCTCCGTCTCTCGGATGCGATCAAGCGGCTCTTCGCGCAGAGAGCACTGTGCCGGTCACTGTGCGCTGCGGAGCTCTCTTTCTGCCGAAAGACGCCTGGCAGCGGCACTTAACTTCGGAGAGCTCCGTATCTCCGTATTCTGCATTTCTTGTCTTCTGCCTCTCAGCAAAATGCTTTTCCACTGTGTCTAGCAAGGAGAAACTGTGCCAGCACAGTATACGTCCCCGGACTTGTGTTCTCAATTCCCGAGTTCTCGGCATCTCAAAAACTAACGGGAAGAGCAAGGTTATCTATGGTGGGCTGGGGCAGAACTAGACGCAAGCACAACAAAGTTGTGCAAGAATACCTTCCTTTCGGATGCTAATGGCAATTGAAGAGGCAGGCAAGTGGTAAGCCTTGAAATTCTAGCAGTTAGAAAGATGCGGACACAGTCCGGGTGTTGTGCAGCTTCACTCTTCGCATCGTAGAAGGTAACGCGCTCTCCGTCTCTCAGATGCGATCAAGCGGCTCTTCGCGCAGAGAGCACTGTGCCGGTCACTGTGCGCTGCGGAGCTCTCTTTCTGCCGAAAGACGCCTGGCAGCGGCACTTAACTTCGGAGAGCTCCGTATCTCCGTATTCTGCATTTCTTGTCTTCTGCGTCTCAGCAAAATGCTTTTCCACTGTGTCTAGCAAGGAGAAACTGTGCCAGCACAGTATACGTCCCCGGACTTGTGTTCTCAATTCCCGAGTTCTTGGCACCTCAAAAACTAAAGGGAAGAGCAAGGTTATCTCTCGTGGGCTGGGGCAGAACTAGACGCAAGCACAGCAAAGTTGTGCAAGAATACCTTCCTTTCGGATGCTAATGGCAATTGAAGAGGCAGGCAAGTGGTAAGCCTTGAAATTCTAGCAGTTAGAAAGATGCGGACAATGTCCGGGTGTTGTGCGACTTCACTCTTCGCATCGTAGAAGGTACCGCGCTCTCCGTCTCTCGGATGCGATCAAGCGGCTCTTCGCGCACAGAGCACTGTGCCGGTCACTGTGCGCTCCGGAGCTCTCTTTCTGCCGAAAGACGCCTGGCAGCGGCACTTAACTTCGGAGAGCTCCGTATCTCCGTATTCTGCATTTCTTGTCTTCTGCGTCTCAGCAAAATGCTTTTCCACTGTGTCTAGCAAGGAGAAACTGTGCCAGCACAGTATACGTCCCCGGACTTGTGTTCTCAATTCCCGAGTTCTTGGCACCTCAAAAACTAAAGGGAAGAGCAAGGTTATCTCTCGTGGGCTGGGGCAGAACTAGACGCAAGCACAGCAAAGTTGTGCAAGAATACCTTCCGTTCGGATGCTAATGGCAATTGAAGAGGCAGGCAAGTGGTAAGCCTTGAAATTCTAGCAGTTAGAAAGATGCGGACAATGTCCGGGTGTTGTGCGACTTCACTCTTCGCATCGTAGAAGGTACCGCGCTCTCCGTCTCTCGGATGCGATCAAGCGGCTCTTCGCGCAGAGAGCACTGTGCCGGTCACTGTGCGCTGCGGAGCTCTCTTTCTGCCGAAAGACGCCTGGCAGCGGCACTTAACTTCGGAGAGCTCCGTATCTCCGTATTCTGCATTTCTTGTCTTCTGCGTCTCAGCAAAATGCTTTTCCACTGTGTCTAGCAAGGAGAAACTGTGCCAGCACAGTATACGTCCCCGGACTTGTGTTCTCAATTCCCGAGTTCTCGGCATCTCAAAAACTAACGGGAAGAGCAAGGTTATCTATGGTGGGCTGGGGCAGAACTAGACGCAAGCACAACAAAGTTGTGCAAGAATACCTTCCTTTCGGATGCTAATGGCAATTGAAGAGGCAGGCAAGTGGTAAGCCTTGAAATTCTAGCAGTTAGAAAGATGCGGACACAGTCCGGGTGTTGTGCGGCTTCACTCTTCGCATCGTAGAAGGTAACGCGCTCTCCGTCTCTCAGATGCGATCAAGCGGCTCTTCGCGCAGAGAGCACTGTGCCGGTCACTGTGCGCTGCGGAGCTCTCTTTCTGCCGAAAGACGCCTGGCAGCGGCACTTAACTTCGGAGAGCTCCGTATCTCCGTATTCTGCATTTCTTGTCTTCTGCGTCTCAGCAAAATGCTTTTCCACTGTGTCTAGCAAGGAGAAACTGTGCCAGCACAGTATACGTCCCCGGACTTGTGTTCTCAATTCCCGAGTTCTCGGCATCTCAAAAACTAAAGGGAAGAGCAAGGTTATCTATGGTGTGCTGGGGCAAAACTAGACGCAAGCAGAGCAAAGTTGTGCAAGAATACCTTCCTTTCGGATGCTAATGGCAATTGAAGAGGCAGGCGAGTGGTAAGCCTTGAACTTCTAGCAGTTAGAAAGCTACGGACACAGTGCAGGCGTTGTGCGGCTTCACTCTTCGCATCCTAGAAGGTGGCGCGCTCTCCGTCTCTCGGCTGCCATCTAGCGAGTGTTTGCGCAGAGAGCGCTGTGCTGATCGCGGTTCTAAATATTTTTGTGGGTTTTGGGGATGTTTTGGTTCGTTTTTTTGAAGTTTTGGAGAGTTTTGGAATATTTCGGTTCCTTTCGGCGGGTTTTGAAATATTTTGCCCGGATTTTTAAAATGTTTTTATTTGTTTTTATTATTTTTTGGTAAGTTTTTTGTGTGTTTTGATAAGTCCTGGCTGGTTTTCTCGTAGTTTGGCGTGTTTTCCGAATGTTTTGATCACTTTTGGCGGGTTCTAAAGTATTTCGTCTGGTGTTTGGATTGTTTTAATTTGTTTTGATTTGTTTTTCTTATGTTTTGGTGGGTTCTTGGAAAGGTTTGGTTCATTTTTGCGTATTTTAAAGTATTTTAGCGGGTTTTTGGAATGTTTTGATTTGCATTGATTTTCTTTCTAATGCTTTGACGGCTTTTTTGAATGTTTTTTGCGTCTATTGGGAATGTTGTGATCAGTTTCGACGGGTGTATTAACATTTTGGCAGGTTTTTGGAATGTTTTGATTTGTTTTGGTTTTTTTTTACAATATTTCAGCTGGTTTGGGAAATTTTAATTACTTTTGATTTGTTTTACAATATTTTGCCTGGTGTTTGGAATTTCTTGGTTTGTTTTGATATGTTTTTATAAAGTTTATGGAAAATTTTGATTCGTTTTGGCGAATTTTAAAATGGTTTGGCGGGCTTAAAATAATTTGCTGAGTTTTTACAATGTTTTAGGTGGTTTTGATTTGTTTTTATTATGTTTTGGCAAGCTTTTTGAAATATTTGGATCAGTTCTGGCTGGTTTTCTAGTATTTTGGCATGCCTTCAGAACGTTTTGATCCGTTTTGGCGGGTTTTAATATATTTTGGCAGGTTTTTAGAATATTTTGTTTGGTTTTCCTATGTCTTTATTATGTTTTGGAGGGCTTTTAGAATGTTTAGATTACTGTGGGCGGGTTTTTAAGATTTTTTTGGTTGGTTTTGATTAGTTTATGTTATGTTTAGTCAGGTTTTTGGTGGGTTTGGATTAGTTTTGTTGGGGTTTATCATGTTTTGGCAGTTATTTGAATGTGTTATTGACTTCTGACTAATTTTATAATATTTTGGCAGGTTTTCAGTATGTTTTGATCAGTTTTTGGGGAGTTCTAAAATATTTTGGCTAGTTTGTGGAATTTTTTTTGTTTAGATTTGTTTTATGTTTTGGCATGTTTTCGGAAAGTTTGATTCGTTTTTCTAGCATTAAAATATTTTGGCAGGTTTTTAAAATGTTTTGGCTCTTTGTGCAGAGATGACGGCGCCGGTTGCGGTGCGCTCCGGGGCGCTCCTTCTGCGGAAAGACACCTGGGCAGCGGCACTTGGGACAGCTCCGCGTCTCCGTATTCTGCGTTTCTTGCCTTCTGCATCTCAGCAAAATGCTTTCCCACTAGGTCTAGCAAGGAGAAACTGTGGCAGCTGAGTAGATGTAGCCCGGCCCGCCCTTTGAAGTTGACAAGTTCTTGGCATCTCAGAGCCTCAAGGGAAGAGCAAGGTTATCTATGGTAGGCTGGGGCAGAACTAGCAGCAAGCAGAGCAAAGTTGTCCAAGAATAGCTTCCATTGGAATGCTAATGGCAATTGAAGAGGCAGGCCAGTGGCAAGCCACTAGCTTCTAGCAGTTTGAAAGTTGCAGACACAGTGCAGGTGTTGTGCGGCTTCCTTCTTGGCCTCCTAGAAGGTGCCGCGCTCTCCGTCTCTTGCTTGCCAATATGTTGCCTTGTTCCTCTTATTTTTGGTTTGTTTTGAATTGTTTTTATGATGTTTTGGCGGGTTTTCGGAATGTTTTGGTGGTGTTTTAGAATGTTTTGTTTTCTCTTGTGTTGTTTTTATTGTCTTGGCAGGTTTTGGAATGTTTGGATTCCTTTTGGCGGGTTTTCAAATATTTTGGCGGGTATTTGGAATGTTTTTGGTTTGCTTTCATTTGTTTTGATTATGTTTTGGCAAGTTATTGAATATTTCGATCACTTCTGACTGGTTTTCTAGTATTTTGGCATCTTTTCAGAATGTTTTGATCAGTTTTGGCGGGTTCTAAACTATTTTGTCAGGTTTTTGGAATGTTTTGGTTGGTTTTGATTTGTTTTTATGATATTTTGGCGGGATTTCGGAATATTTTGGCTGGTTTTTGGAATGTTTTGGTTGGTTTTGATTTGTTTTTATGATGTATTGCCAAGTTTTTTGAATATTTTGATCAGTTCAGGCTGGTTTTCTAATGTTTTGGCATCTTTTCAGAATGTTTTGATGAGTTTTGCGGGTCTAAATCATTTTGGCGGGGTTTTCAGAATGTTTTGGTTGGTTTTGATTTGTTTTTATGATGTTTTGGTGGGTTTTCGGAATGTTTTGGTTGGGTTTTAGAATGTTTTGTATTCTCTTGAGTTGTTTATATTGTGTTGGCAGGTTTTGGAATGTTTGGATTCCTTTTGGCGGGTTTTAAAATCTTTTGGCGGGTATTTGGAATGTTTTGGCGGGTATTCGGAAGGTTTTGATTAGTTTTGACGGGTTTTGAAATATTTTGGCGGGTTTTTGGAAGGTTTCGATTTGTTTTGATTTGTTTTGATTCTGTTTAGCCCAGTTTTTGGTGTGTTTGGATTAGCTTTGGTGGGCTTGATCATGTTTTGTCAGGTTTTTTCGAATGTATTGATGACTTCTGTCTGGTTTTCTATTTTGGCGGGTTTGAAAATATTTTTGGATGAGTTTTGGCGGGTTTGAAAATATTTTGGCTCTTTGCGCAGAGATGACGGTGCCGGTTGCGGTGCGCTCCGGGGCGCTCCTTCTGCGGAAAGACGCCTGGCAGCGGCACTTGGGACAGCTCCGCGTCTCCGTATTCTGCGTTTCGTACCTTCCGCATCTCAGCAAAATGCTTTCCCACTAGGTCTAGCAAGGAGAAACTGTGGCAGCTGAGTAGATGTAGCCCGGCCCGCCCTTTGAAGTTGACAACTTCTTGGCATCTCAGAGCCTCAAGGCAAGAGCAAGGTTATCTATGGTAGTCTGGGGCAGACAACTAGAAAGTTGTCCAAGAATAGCTTCCATTGGAATGCTAATGGCAATTGAAGAGGCAGGCCCGTGGCAAGCCACTATCTTCTAGCAGTTTGAAAGGTGCAGACACAATGCAGTTGTTTTGCAACTTCCTTCTTCGCCTCCTAGAAGGTGCCGCGCTCTCCGTCTCTTGCTTGCCAATATGTTGCCGTGTTCCTCTTACTTTTTGGTTGGTTTTGAATTGTTTTGATGATGTTTTGGCGGGTTTTCGGAATGTTTTGGTGGTGTTTTAGAATGTTTTGTATTCTCTTGTGTTGTTTTGATTGTCTTGGCAGGTTTTGGAATGTTTGGATTCCTTTTGGCGGGTTTTAAAATCTTTTGGCGGGTATTTGGAATGTTTTGGTTTGCTTTCATTTGTTTTGATTATGTTTTGGCAAGTTATTGAATGTTTCGATCACTTCTTACGGGTTTGATAGTATTTTGGCATCTTTTCAGAATGTTTTGATCAGTTTTGGCGGGTTCTAAATAATTTTGTCGGGTTTTTGGAATGTTTTGGTTGGTTTTGATTTGTTTTTATGATGTATTGCCAAGTTTTTTGAATGTTTTGATCAGTTCAGGCTGGTTTTCTAATGTTTTGGCATCTTTTCAGAATGTTTTGATGAGTTTTGCGGGTCTAAATCATTTTGGCGGGTTTTCAGAATGTTTTGGTTGGTTTTGATTTGTTTTTATGATGTTTTGGTGGGTTTTCGGAATGTTTTGGTTGGGTTTTAGAATGTTTTGTATTCTCTTGAGTTGTTTATATTGTGTTGGCAGGTTTTGGAATGTTTGGATTCCTTTTGGCGGGTTTTAAAATCTTTTGGCGGGTATTTGGTATGTTTTGGCGGGTGTTCGGAATGTTTTGATTAGTTTTGACGGGTTTTGAAATATTTTGGCGGGTTTTTAGAAGGTTTCGATTTGTTTTGATTTGTTTTGATTCTGTTTAGCCCAGTTTTTGGTGTGTTTGGATTAGCTTTGGTGGGCTTGATCATGTTTTGTCAGGTTTTTTCGAATGTATTGATGACTTCTGTCTGGTTTTCTATTTTGGCGGGTTTGAAAATATTTTTGGATGAGTTTTGGCGGGTTTGAAAATATTTTGGCTCTTTGCGCAGAGATGACGGTGCCGGTTGCGGTGCGCTCCGGGGCGCTCCTTCTGCGGAAAGACGCCTGGCAGCGGCACTTGGGACAGCTCCGCGTCTCCGTATTCTGCGTTTCGTGCCTTCCGCATCTCAGCAAAATGCTTTCCCACTAGGTCTAGCAAGGAGAAACTGTGGCAGCTGAGTAGATGTAGCCCGGCCCGCCCTTTGAAGTTGACAAGTTCTTGGCATCTCAGAGCCTCAAGGCAAGAGCAAGGTTATCTATGGTAGGCTGGGGCAGAACTAGCAGCAAGCAGAGCAAAGTTGTCCAAGAATAGCTTCCATTGGAATGCTAATGGCAATTGAAGAGGCAGGCCAGTGGCAAGCCACTAGCTTCTAGCAGTTTGAAAGTTGCAGACACAGTGCAGGTGTTGTGCGGCTTCCTTCTTGGCCTCCTAGAAGGTGCCGCGTTCTCCGTCTCTTGCTTGCCAATATGTTGCCGTGTTCCTCTTATTTTTTGGTTGGTTTTGATTTGTTTTTATGATGTTTTGGCGGGTTTTCGGAATGTTTTGGTGGTGTTTTAGAATGTTTTGTATTCTCTTGTGTTGTTTTGATTGTCTTGGCAGGTTTTGGAATGTTTGGATTCCTTTTGGCGGGTTTTAAAATATTTTGGCGGGTATTTGGAATGTTTTGGTTTGCTTTCATTTGTTTTGATTATGTTTTGGCAAGTTATTGAATGTTTTGATCACTTCTTACTGGTTTTCTAGTATTTTGGCATCCTTTCAGAATGTTTTGATCAGTTTTGGCGGGTTCTAAATAATTTTGTCGGGTTTTTGGAATGTTTTGGTTGGTTTTGATTTGTTTTTATGATGTATTGCCAAGTTTTTTGAATGTTTTGATCAGTTCAGGCTGGTTTTCTAATGTTTTGGCATCTTTTCAGAATGTTTTGATGAGTTTTGCGGGTCTAAATCATTTTGGCGGGTTTTCAGAATGTTTTGGTTGGTTTTGATTTGTTTTTATGATGTTTTGGTGGGTTTTCGGAATGTTTTGGTTGGGTTTTAGAATGTTTTGTATTCTCTTGAGTTGTTTTTATTGTGTTGGCAGGTTTTGGAATGTTTGGATTCCTTTTGGCGGGTTTTAAAATCTTTTGGCGGGTATTTGGTATGTTTTGGCGGGTGTTCGGAATGTTTTGATTAGTTTTGACGGGTTTTGAAATATTTTGGCGGGTTTTTAGAAGGTTTCGATTTGTTTTGATTTGTTTTGATTCTGTTTAGCCCAGTTTTTGGTGTGTTTGGATTAGCTTTGGTGGGCTTGATCATGTTTTGTCAGGTTTTTTCGAATGTATTGATGACTTCTGTCTGGTTTTCTATTTTGGCGGGTTTGAAAATATTTTTGGATGAGTTTTGGCGGGTTTGAAAATATTTTGGCTCTTTGCGCAGAGATGACGGTGCCGGTTGCGGTGCGCTCCGGGGCGCTCCTTCTGCGGAAAGACGCCTAGGCAGCGGCACTTGGGACAGCTCCGCGTCTCCGTATTCTGCGTTTCGTGCCTTCCGCATCTCAGCAAAATGCTTTCCCACTAGGTCTAGCAAGGAGAAACTGTGGCAGCTGAGTAGATGTAGCCTGGCCCGCCCTTTGAAGTTGACAAGTTCTTGGCATCTCAGAGCCTCAAGGCAAGAGCAAGGTTATCTATGGTAGGCTGGGGCAGAACTAGCAGCAAGCAGAGCAAAGTTGTCCAAGAATAGCTTCCATTGGAATGCTAATGGCAATTGAAGAGGCAGGCCAGTGGCAAGCCACTAGCTTCTAGCAGTTTGAAAGTTGCAGACACAGTGCAGGTGTTGTGCGGCTTCCTTCTTGGCCTCCTAGAAGGTGCCGCGTTCTCCGTCTCTTGCTTGCCAATATGTTGCCGTGTTCCTCTTAGTTTTTGGTTGGTTTTGATTTGTTTTTATGATGTTTTGGCGGGTTTTCGGAATGTTTTGGTGGTGTTTTAGAATGTTTTGTATTCTCTTGTGTTGTTTTGATTGTCTTGGCAGGTTTTGGAATGTTTGGATTCCTTTTGGCGGGTTTTAAAATATTTTGGCGGGTATTTGGAATGTTTTGGTTTGCTTTCATTTGTTTTGATTATGTTTTGGCAAGTTATTGAATGTTTCGATCACTTCTTACTGGTTTTCTAGTATTTTGGCATCTTTTCAGAATGTTTTGATCAGTTTTGGCGGGTTCTAAATAATTTTGTCGGGTTTTTGGAATGTTTTGGTTGGTTTTGATTTGTTTTTATGATGTATTGCCAAGTTTTTTGAATATTTTGATCAGTTCAGGCTGGTTTTCTAATGTTTTGGCATCTTTTCAGAATGTTTTGATGAGTTTTGCGGGTCTAAATCATTTTGGCGGGGTTTTCAGAATGTTTTGGTTGGTTTTGATTTGTTTTTATGATGTTTTGGTGGGTTTTCGGAATGTTTTGGTTGGGTTTTAGAATGTTTTGTATTCTCTTGAGTTGTTTATATTGTGTTGGCAGGTTTTGGAATGTTTGGATTCCTTTTGGCGGGTTTTAAAATCTTTTGGCGGGTATTTGGAATGTTTTGGCGGGTATTCGGAAGGTTTTGATTAGTTTTGACGGGTTTTGAAATATTTTGGCGGGTTTTTGGAAGGTTTCGATTTGTTTTGATTTGTTTTGATTCTGTTTAGCCCAGTTTTTGGTGTGTTTGGATTAGCTTTGGTGGGCTTGATCATGTTTTGTCAGGTTTTTTCGAATGTATTGATGACTTCTGTCTGGTTTTCTATTTTGGCGGGTTTGAAAATATTTTTGGATGAGTTTTGGCGGGTTTGAAAATATT
Organism: Passer domesticus; assembly: GCF_036417665.1. Classification (NCBI taxonomy): domain Eukaryota; kingdom Metazoa; phylum Chordata; class Aves; order Passeriformes; family Passeridae; genus Passer; species Passer domesticus. The sequence goes on from NC_087478.1 coordinate 64,897,513, forward strand.
TTGGCTCTTTGCGCAGAGATGACGGTGCCGGTTGCGGTGCGCTCCGGGGCGCTCCTTCTGCGGAAAGACGCCTGGCAGCGGCACTTGGGACAGCTCCGCGTCTCCGTATTCTGCGTTTCGTACCTTCCGCATCTCAGCAAAATGCTTTCCCACTAGGTCTAGCAAGGAGAAACTGTGGCAGCTGAGTAGATGTAGCCCGGCCCGCCCTTTGAAGTTGACAACTTCTTGGCATCTCAGAGCCTCAAGGCAAGAGCAAGGTTATCTATGGTAGGCTGGGGCAGACAACTAGAAAGTTGTCCAAGAATAGCTTCCATTGGAATGCTAATGGCAATTGAAGAGGCAGGCCCGTGGCAAGCCACTATCTTCTAGCAGTTTGAAAGGTGCAGACACAATGCAGTTGTTTTGCAACTTCCTTCTTCGCCTCCTAGAATGTGCCGCGCTCTCCGTCTCTTGCTTGCCAATATGTTGCCGTGTTCCTCTTACTTTTTGGTTGGTTTTGAATTGTTTTGATGATGTTTTGGCGGGTTTTCGGAATGTTTTGGTGGTGTTTTAGAATGTTTTGTATTCTCTTGTGTTGTTTTGATTGTCTTGGCAGGTTTTGGAATGTTTGGATTCCTTTTGGCGGGTTTTAAAATCTTTTGGCGGGTATTTGGAATGTTTTGGTTTGCTTTCATTTGTTTTGATTATGTTTTGGCAAGTTATTGAATGTTTCGATCACTTCTTACGGGTTTGATAGTATTTTGGCATCTTTTCAGAATGTTTTGATCAGTTTTGGCGGGTTCTAAATAATTTTGTCGGGTTTTTGGAATGTTTTGGTTGGTTTTGATTTGTTTTTATGATGTATTGCCAAGTTTTTTGAATGTTTTGATCAGTTCAGGCTGGTTTTCTAATGTTTTGGCATCTTTTCAGAATGTTTTGATGAGTTTTGCGGGTCTAAATCATTTTGGCGGGTTTTCAGAATGTTTTGGTTGGTTTTGATTTGTTTTTATGATGTTTTGGTGGGTTTTCGGAATGTTTTGGTTGGGTTTTAGAATGTTTTGTATTCTCTTGAGTTGTTTATATTGTGTTGGCAGGTTTTGGAATGTTTGGATTCCTTTTGGCGGGTTTTAAAATCTTTTGGCGGGTATTTGGTATGTTTTGGCGGGTGTTCGGAATGTTTTGATTAGTTTTGACGGGTTTTGAAATATTTTGGCGGGTTTTTAGAAGGTTTCGATTTGTTTTGATTTGTTTTGATTCTGTTTAGCCCAGTTTTTGGTGTGTTTGGATTAGCTTTGGTGGGCTTGATCATGTTTTGTCAGGTTTTTTCGAATGTATTGATGACTTCTGTCTGGTTTTCTATTTTGGCGGGTTTGAAAATATTTTTGGATGAGTTTTGGCGGGTTTGAAAATATTTTGGCTCTTTGCGCAGAGATGACGGTGCCGGTTGCGGTGCGCTCCGGGGCGCTCCTTCTGCGGAAAGACGCCTGGCAGCGGCACTTGGGACAGCTCCGCGTCTCCGTATTCTGCGTTTCGTGCCTTCCGCATCTCAGCAAAATGCTTTCCCACTAGGTCTAGCAAGGAGAAACTGTGGCAGCTGAGTAGATGTAGCCCGGCCCGCCCTTTGAAGTTGACAAGTTCTTGGCATCTCAGAGCCTCAAGGCAAGAGCAAGGTTATCTATGGTAGGCTGGGGCAGAACTAGCAGCAAGCAGAGCAAAGTTGTCCAAGAATAGCTTCCATTGGAATGCTAATGGCAATTGAAGAGGCAGGCCAGTGGCAAGCCACTAGCTTCTAGCAGTTTGAAAGTTGCAGACACAGTGCAGGTGTTGTGCGGCTTCCTTCTTGGCCTCCTAGAAGGTGCCGCGTTCTCCGTCTCTTGCTTGCCAATATGTTGCCGTGTTCCTCTTATTTTTTGGTTGGTTTTGATTTGTTTTTATGATGTTTTGGCGGGTTTTCGGAATGTTTTGGTGGTGTTTTAGAATGTTTTGTATTCTCTTGTGTTGTTTTGATTGTCTTGGCAGGTTTTGGAATGTTTGGATTCCTTTTGGCGGGTTTTAAAATATTTTGGCGGGTATTTGGAATGTTTTGGTTTGCTTTCATTTGTTTTGATTATGTTTTGGCAAGTTATTGAATGTTTTGATCACTTCTTACTGGTTTTCTAGTATTTTGGCATCCTTTCAGAATGTTTTGATCAGTTTTGGCGGGTTCTAAATAATTTTGTCGGGTTTTTGGAATGTTTTGGTTGGTTTTGATTTGTTTTTATGATGTATTGCCAAGTTTTTTGAATGTTTTGATCAGTTCAGGCTGGTTTTCTAATGTTTTGGCATCTTTTCAGAATGTTTTGATGAGTTTTGCGGGTCTAAATCATTTTGGCGGGTTTTCAGAATGTTTTGGTTGGTTTTGATTTGTTTTTATGATGTTTTGGTGGGTTTTCGGAATGTTTTGGTTGGGTTTTAGAATGTTTTGTATTCTCTTGAGTTGTTTATATTGTGTTGGCAGGTTTTGGAATGTTTGGATTCCTTTTGGCGGGTTTTAAAATCTTTTGGCGGGTATTTGGTATGTTTTGGCGGGTGTTCGGAATGTTTTGATTAGTTTTGACGGGTTTTGAAATATTTTGGCGGGTTTTTAGAAGGTTTCGATTTGTTTTGATTTGTTTTGATTCTGTTTAGCCCAGTTTTTGGTGTGTTTGGATTAGCTTTGGTGGGCTTGATCATGTTTTGTCAGGTTTTTTCGAATGTATTGATGACTTCTGTCTGGTTTTCTATTTTGGCGGGTTTGAAAATATTTTTGGATGAGTTTTGGCGGGTTTGAAAATATTTTGGCTCTTTGCGCAGAGATGACGGTGCCGGTTGCGGTGCGCTCCGGGGCGCTCCTTCTGCGGAAAGACGCCTGGCAGCGGCACTTGGGACAGCTCCGCGTCTCCGTATTCTGCGTTTCGTGCCTTCCGCATCTCAGCAAAATGCTTTCCCACTAGGTCTAGCAAGGAGAAACTGTGGCAGCTGAGTAGATGTAGCCTGGCCCGCCCTTTGAAGTTGACAAGTTCTTGGCATCTCAGAGCCTCAAGGCAAGAGCAAGGTTATCTATGGTAGGCTGGGGCAGAACTAGCAGCAAGCAGAGCAAAGTTGTCCAAGAATAGATTCCATTGGAATGCTAATGGCAATTGAAGAGGCAGGCCAGTGGCAAGCCACTAGCTTCTAGCAGTTTGAAAGTTGCAGACACAGTGCAGGTGTTGTGCGGCTTCCTTCTTGGCCTCCTAGAAGGTGCCGCGCTCTCCGTCTCTTGCTTGCCAATATGTTGCCGTGTTCCTCTTATTTTTTGGTTGGTTTTGATTTGTTTTTATGATGTTTTGGCGGGTTTTCGGAATGTTTTGGTGGTGTTTTAGAATGTTTTGTATTCTCTTGTGTTGTTTTGATTGTCTTGGCAGGTTTTGGAATGTTTGGATTCCTTTTGGCGGGTTTTAAAATATTTTGGCGGGTATTTGGAATGTTTTGGTTTGCTTTCATTTGTTTTGATTATGTTTTGGCAAGTTATTGAATGTTTTGATCACTTCTTACTGGTTTTCTAGTATTTTGGCATCCTTTCAGAATGTTTTGATCAGTTTTGGCGGGTTCTAAATAATTTTGTCGGGTTTTTGGAATGTTTTGGTTGGTTTTGATTTGTTTTTATGATGTATTGCCAAGTTTTTTGAATGTTTTGATCAGTTCAGGCTGGTTTTCTAATGTTTTGGCATCTTTTCAGAATGTTTTGATGAGTTTTGCGGGTCTAAATCATTTTGGCGGGTTTTCAGAATGTTTTGGTTGGTTTTGATTTGTTTTTATGATGTTTAGGTGGGTTTTCGGAATGTTTTGGTTGGGTTTTAGAATGTTTTGTATTCTCTTGAGTTGTTTATATTGTGTTGGCAGGTTTTGGAAGGTTTGGATTCCTTTTGGCGGGTTTTAAAATCTTTTGGCGGGTATTTGGAATGTTTTGGCGGGTATTCGGAAGGTTTTGATTAGTTTTGACGGGTTTTGAAATATTTTGGTGGGTTTTTAGAAGGTTTCGATTTGTTTTGATTTGTTTTGATTCTGTTTAGCCCAGTTTTTGGTGTGTTTGGATTAGCTTTGTTGGGCTTGATCATGTTTTGTCAGGTTTTTTCGAATGTATTGATGACTTCTGTCTGGTTTTCTATTTTGGCGGGTTTGAAAATATTTTTGGATGAGTTTTGGCGGGTTTGAAAATATTTTGGCTCTTTGGGCAGAGATGACGGTGCCGGTTGCGGTGCGCTCCGGGGCGCTCCTTCTGCGGAAAGATGCCTGGCAGCGGCACTTGGGACAGCTCCGCATCTCCGTATTCTGCGTTTCTTGCCTTCTGCATCTCAGCAAAATGCTTTCCCACTAGGTCTAGCAAGGAGAAACTGTGGCAGCTGAGTAGATGTAGCCTGGCCCGCGCTTTGAAGTTGACAAGTTCTTGGCATCTCAGAGCCTCAAGGGAAGAGCAAGGTTATCTATGGTAGGCTGGGGCAGAACTAGCAGCAAGCAGAGCAAAGTTGTCCAAGAATAGCTTCCATTGGAATGCTAATGGCAATTGAAGAGGCAGGCCAGTGGCAAGCCACTAGCTTCTAGCAGTTTGAAAGTTGCAGACACAGTGCAGGTGTTGTGCGGCTTCCTTCTTGGCCTCCTAGAAGGTGCCGCGCTCTCCGTCTCTTGCTTGCCAATATGTTGCCTTGTTCCTCTTAGTTTTTGGTTGGTTTTGATTTGTTTTTATGATGTTTTGGTGGGTTTTCGGAATGTTTTGGTGGTGTTTTAGAATGTTTTGTATTCTCTTGTGTTGTTTTGATTGTCTTGGCAGGTTTTGGAATGTTTGGATTCCTTTTGGCGGGTTTTAAAATATTTTGGCGGGTATTTGGAATGTTTTGGTTTGCTTTCATTTGTTTTGATTATGTTTTGGCAAGTTATTGAAAGTTTCGATCACTTCTGACTGGTTTTCTAGTATTTTGGCATCTTTTCAGAATGTTTTGATCAGTTTTGGCGGGTTCTAAATAATTTTGTCGGGTTTTTGGAATGTTTTGGTTGGTTTTGATTTGTTTTTATGATGTATTGCCAAGTTTTTTGAATGTTTTGATCAGTTCAGGCTGGTTTTCTAATGTTTTGGCATCTTTTCAGAATGTTTTGATGAGTTTTGCGGGTCTAAATCATTTTGGCGGGTTTTCAGAATGTTTTGGTTGGTTTTGATTTGTTTTTATGATGTTTAGGTGGGTTTTCGGAATGTTTTGGTTGGGTTTTAGAATGTTTTGTATTCTCTTGAGTTGTTTTTATTGTGTTGGCAGGTTTTGGAAGGTTTGGATTCCTTTTGGCGGGTTTTAAAATCTTTTGGCGGGTATTTGGAATGTTTTGGCGGGTATTCGGAAGGTTTTGATTAGTTTTGACGGGTTTTGAAATATTTTGGCGGGTTTTTAGAAGGTTTAGATTTGTTTTGATTTGTTTTGATTCTGTTTAGCCCAGTTTTTGGTGTGTTTGGATTAGCTTTGTTGGGCTTGATCATGTTTTGTCAGGTTTTTTCGAATGTATTGATGACTTCTGTCTGGTTTTCTATTTTGGCGGGTTTGAAAATATTTTTGGATGAGTTTTGGCGGGTTTGAAAATATTTTGGCTCTTTGGGCAGAGATGACGGTGCCGGTTGCGGTGTGCTCCGGGGCGCTCCTTCTGCGGAAAGACGCCTGGCAGCGGCACTTGGGACAGCTCCGCGTCTACGTATTGTGCGTTTCTTGCCTTCTGCATCTCAGCAAAATGCTTTCCCACTAGGTCTAGCAAGGAGAAACTGTGGCAGCTGAGTAGATGTAGCCCGGCCCGCCCTTTGAAGTTGACAAGTTCTTGGCATCTCAGAGCCTCAAGGCAAGAGCAAGGTTATCTATGGTAGGCTGGGGCAGAACTAGCAGCAAGCAGAGCAAAGTTGTCCAAGAATAGCTTCCATTGGAATGCTAATGGCAATTGAAGAGGCAGGCCAGTGGCAAGCCACTAGCTTCTAGCAGTTTGAAAGTTGCAGACACAGTGCAGGTGTTGTGCGGCTTCCTTCTTGGCCTCCTAGAAGGTGCCGCGTTCTCCGTCTCTTGCTTGCCAATATGTTGCCGTGTTCCTCTTAGTTTTTGGTTGGTTTTGATTTGTTTTTATGATGTTTTGGCGGGTTTTCGGAATGTTTTGGTGGTGTTTTAGAATGTTTTGTATTCTCTTGTGTTGTTTTGATTGTCTTGGCAGGTTTTGGAATGTTTGGATTCCTTTTGGCGGGTTTTAAAATATTTTGGCGGGTATTTGGAATGTTTTGGTTTGCTTTCATTTGTTTTGATTATGTTTTGGCAAGTTATTGAATGTTTTGATCACTTCTTACTGGTTTTCTAGTATTTTGGCATCTTTTCAGAATGTTTTGATCAGTTTTGGCGGGTTCTAAATAATTTTGTCGGGTTTTTGGAATGTTTTGGTTGGTTTTGATTTGTTTTTATGATGTATTGCCAAGTTTTTTGAATATTTTGATCAGTTCAGGCTGGTTTTCTAATGTTTTGGCATCTTTTCAGAATGTTTTGATGAGTTTTGCGGGTCTAAATCATTTTGGCGGGGTTTTCAGAATGTTTTGGTTGGTTTTGATTTGTTTTTATGATGTTTTGGTGGGTTTTCGGAATGTTTTGGTTGGGTTTTAGAATGTTTTGTATTCTCTTGAGTTGTTTATATTGTGTTGGCAGGTTTTGGAATGTTTGGATTCCTTTTGGCGGGTTTTAAAATCTTTTGGCGGGTATTTGGAATGTTTTGGCGGGTATTCGGAAGGTTTTGATTAGTTTTGACGGGTTTTGAAATATTTTGGCGGGTTTTTGGAAGGTTTCGATTTGTTTTGATTTGTTTTGATTCTGTTTAGCCCAGTTTTTGGTGTGTTTGGATTAGCTTTGGTGGGCTTGATCATGTTTTGTCAGGTTTTTTCGAATGTATTGATGACTTCTGTCTGGTTTTCTATTTTGGCGGGTTTGAAAATATTTTTGGATGAGTTTTGGCGGGTTTGAAAATATTTTGGCTCTTTGCGCAGAGATGACGGTGCCGGTTGCGGTGCGCTCCGGGGCGCTCCTTCTGCGGAAAGACGCCTGGCAGCGGCACTTGGGACAGCTCCGCGTCTCCGTATTCTGCGTTTCGTACCTTCCGCATCTCAGCAAAATGCTTTCCCACTAGGTCTAGCAAGGAGAAACTGTGGCAGCTGAGTAGATGTAGCCCGGCCCGCCCTTTGAAGTTGACAAGTTCTTGGCATCTCAGAGCCTCAAGGCAAGAGCAAGGTTATCTATGGTAGTCTGGGGCAGACAACTAGAAAGTTGTCCAAGAATAGCTTCCATTGGAATGCTAATGGCAATTGAAGAGGCAGGCCCGTGGCAAGCCACTATCTTCTAGCAGTTTGAAAGGTGCAGACACAATGCAGTTGTTTTGCAACTTCCTTCTTCGCCTCCTAGAAGGTGCCGCGCTCTCCGTCTCTTGCTTGCCAATATGTTGCCGTGTTCCTCTTACTTTTTGGTTGGTTTTGAATTGTTTTGATGATGTTTTGGCGGGTTTTCGGAATGTTTTGGTGGTGTTTTAGAATGTTTTGTATTCTCTTGTGTTGTTTTGATTGTCTTGGCAGGTTTTGGAATGTTTGGATTCCTTTTGGCGGGTTTTAAAATCTTTTGGCGGGTATTTGGAATGTTTTGGTTTGCTTTCATTTGTTTTGATTATGTTTTGGCAAGTTATTGAATGTTTCGATCACTTCTTACAGGTTTGATAGTATTTTGGCATCTTTTCAGAATGTTTTGATCAGTTTTGGCGGGTTCTAAATAATTTTGTCGGGTTTTTGGAATGTTTTGGTTGGTTTTGATTTGTTTTTATGATGTATTGCCAAGTTTTTTGAATGTTTTGATCAGTTCAGGCTGGTTTTCTAATGTTTTGGCATCTTTTCAGAATGTTTTGATGAGTTTTGCGGGTCTAAATCATTTTGGCGGGTTTTCAGAATGTTTTGGTTGGTTTTGATTTGTTTTTATGATGTTTAGGTGGGTTTTCGGAATGTTTTGGTTGGGTTTTAGAATGTTTTGTATTCTCTTGAGTTGTTTATATTGTGTTGGCAGGTTTTGGAAGGTTTGGATTCCTTTTGGCGGGTTTTAAAATCTTTTGGCGGGTATTTGGAATGTTTTGGCGGGTATTCGGAAGGTTTTGATTAGTTTTGACGGGTTTTGAAATATTTTGGTGGGTTTTTAGAAGGTTTCGATTTGTTTTGATTTGTTTTGATTCTGTTTAGCCCAGTTTTTGGTGTGTTTGGATTAGCTTTGTTGGGCTTGATCATGTTTTGTCAGGTTTTTTCGAATGTATTGATGACTTCTGTCTGGTTTTCTATTTTGGCGGGTTTGAAAATATTTTTGGATGAGTTTTGGCGGGTTTGAAAATATTTTGGCTCTTTGGGCAGAGATGACGGTGCCGGTTGCGGTGCGCTCCGGGGCGCTCCTTCTGCGGAAAGATGCCTGGCAGCGGCACTTGGGACAGCTCCGCATCTCCGTATTCTGCGTTTCTTGCCTTCTGCATCTCAGCAAAATGCTTTCCCACTAGGTCTAGCAAGGAGAAACTGTGGCAGCTGAGTAGATGTAGCCTGGCCCGCCCTTTGAAGTTGACAAGTTCTTGGCATCTCAGAGCCTCAAGGGAAGAGCAAGGTTATCTATGGTAGGCTGGGGCAGAACTAGCAGCAAGCAGAGCAAAGTTGTCCAAGAATAGCTTCCATTGGAATGCTAATGGCAATTGAAGAGGCAGGCCAGTGGCAAGCCACTAGCTTCTAGCAGTTTGAAAGTTGCAGACACAGTGCAGGTGTTGTGCGGCTTCCTTCTTGGCCTCCTAGAAGGTGCCGCGCTCTCCGTCTCTTGCTTGCCAATATGTTGCCTTGTTCCTCTTAGTTTTTGGTTGGTTTTGATTTGTTTTTATGATGTTTTGGTGGGTTTTCGGAATGTTTTGGTGGTGTTTTAGAATGTTTTGTATTCTCTTGTGTTGTTTTGATTGTCTTGGCAGGTTTTGGAATGTTTGGATTCCTTTTGGCGGGTTTTAAAATATTTTGGCGGGTATTTGGAATGTTTTGGTTTGCTTTCATTTGTTTTGATTATGTTTTGGCAAGTTATTGAAAGTTTCGATCACTTCTGACTGGTTTTCTAGTATTTTGGCATCTTTTCAGAATGTTTTGATCAGTTTTGGCGGGTTCTAAATAATTTTGTCAGGTTTTTGGAATGTTTTGGTTGGTTTTGATTTGTTTTTATGATGTATTGCCAAGTTTTTTGAATGTTTTGATCAGTTCAGGCTGGTTTTCTAATGTTTTGGCATCTTTTCAGAATGTTTTGATGAGTTTTGCGGGTCTAAATCATTTTGGCGGGTTTTCAGAATGTTTTGGTTGGTTTTGATTTGTTTTTATGATGTTTAGGTGGGTTTTCGGAATGTTTTGGTTGGGTTTTAGAATGTTTTGTATTCTCTTGAGTTGTTTTTATTGTGTTGGCAGGTTTTGGAAGGTTTGGATTCCTTTTGGCGGGTTTTAAAATCTTTTGGCGGGTATTTGGAATGTTTTGGCGGGTATTCGGAAGGTTTTGATTAGTTTTGACGGGTTTTGAAATATTTTGGCGGGTTTTTAGAAGGTTTAGATTTGTTTTGATTTGTTTTGATTCTGTTTAGCCCAGTTTTTGGTGTGTTTGGATTAGCTTTGTTGGGCTTGATCATGTTTTGTCAGGTTTTTTCGAATGTATTGATGACTTCTGTCTGGTTTTCTATTTTGGCGGGTTTGAAAATATTTTTGGATGAGTTTTGGCGGGTTTGAAAATATTTTGGCTCTTTGGGCAGAGATGACGGTGCCGGTTGCGGTGTGCTCCGGGGCGCTCCTTCTGCGGAAAGACGCCTGGCAGCGGCACTTGGGACAGCTCCGCGTCTACGTATTGTGCGTTTCTTGCCTTCTGCATCTCAGCAAAATGCTTTCCCACTAGGTCTAGCAAGGAGAAACTGTGGCAGCTGAGTAGATGTAGCCCGGCCCGCCCTTTGAAGTTGACAAGTTCTTGGCATCTCAGAGCCTCAAGGCAAGAGCAAGGTTATCTATGGTAGGCTGGGGCAGAACTAGCAGCAAGCAGAGCAAAGTTGTCCAAGAATAGCTTCCATTGGAATGCTAATGGCAATTGAAGAGGCAGGCCAGTGGCAAGCCACTAGCTTCTAGCAGTTTGAAAGTTGCAGACACAGTGCAGGTGTTGTGCGGCTTCCTTCTTGGCCTCCTAGAAGGTGCCGCGTTCTCCGTCTCTTGCTTGCCAATATGTTGCCGTGTTCCTCTTAGTTTTTGGTTGGTTTTGATTTGTTTTTATGATGTTTTGGCGGGTTTTCGGAATGTTTTGGTGGTGTTTTAGAATGTTTTGTATTCTCTTGTGTTGTTTTGATTGTCTTGGCAGGTTTTGGAATGTTTGGATTCCTTTTGGCGGGTTTTAAAATATTTTGGCGGGTATTTGGAATGTTTTGGTTTGCTTTCATTTGTTTTGATTATGTTTTGGCAAGTTATTGAATGTTTTGATCACTTCTTACTGGTTTTCTAGTATTTTGGCATCTTTTCAGAATGTTTTGATCAGTTTTGGCGGGTTCTAAATAATTTTGTCGGGTTTTTGGAATGTTTTGGTTGGTTTTGATTTGTTTTTATGATGTATTGCCAAGTTTTTTGAATGTTTTGATCAGTTCAGGCTGGTTTTCTAATGTTTTGGCATCTTTTCAGAATGTTTTGATGAGTTTTGCGGGTCTAAATCATTTTGGCGGGTTTTCAGAATGTTTTGGTTGGTTTTGATTTGTTTTTATGATGTTTAGGTGGGTTTTCGGAATGTTTTGGTTGGGTTTTAGAATGTTTTGTATTCTCCTGAGTTGTTTTTATTGTGTTGGCAGGTTTTGGAATGTTTGGATTCCTTTTGGCGGGTTTTAAAATCTTTTGGCGAGTATTTGGTATGTTTTGGCGGGTGTTCGGAATGTTTTGATTAGTTTTGATGGGCTTTGAAATATTTTGGCGGGTTTTTAGAAGGTTTCGATTTGTTTTGATTTGTTTTGATTCTGTTTAGCCCAGTGTTTGGTGTGTTTGGATTAGCTTTGTTGGGCTTGATCATGTTTTGTCAGGTTTTTTCGAATGTATTGATGACTTCTGTCTGGTTTTCTATTTTGGCGGGTTTGAAAATATTTTTGGATGAGTTTTGGCGGGTTTGAAAATATTTTGGCTCTTTGGGCAGAGATGACGGTGCCGGTTGCGGTGTGCTCCGGGGCGCTCCTTCTGCGGAAAGACGCCTGGCAGCGGCACTTGTGACAGCTCCGCGTCTCCGTATTCTGCGTTTCTTGCCTTCTGCATCTCAGCAAAATGCTTTCCCACTAGGTCTAGCAAGGAGAAACTGTGGCAGCTGAGTAGATGTAGCCTGGCCCGCCCTTTGAAGTTGACAAGTTCTTGGCATCTCAGAGCCTCAAGGCAAGAGCAAGGTTATCTATGGTAGGCTGGGGCAGAACTAGCAGCAAGCAGAGCAAAGTTGTCCAAGAATCGCTTCCATTGGAATGCTAATGGCAATTGAAGAGGCAGGCCAGTGGCAAGCCACTAGCTTCTAGCAGTTTGAAAGTTGCAGACACAGTGCAGGTGTTGTGCGGCTTCCTTCTTGGCCTCCTAGAAGGTGCCGCGCTCTCCGTCTCTTGCTTGCCAATATGTTGCCTTGTTCCTCTTATTTTTTGGTTGGTTTTGATTTGTTTTTATGATGTTTTGGCGGGTTTTCGGAATGTTTTGGTGGTGTTTTAGAATGTTTTGTTTTCTCTTGTGTTGTTTATATTGTCTTGGCAGGTTTTGGAATGTTTGGATTCCTTTTGGCGGGTTTTAAAATATTTTGGCGGGTATTTGGAATGTTTTGGTTTGCTTTCATTTGTTTTGATTATGTTTTGGCAAGTTATTGAAAGTTTCGATCACTTCTGACTGGTTTTCTAGTATTTTGGCATCTTTTCAGAATGTTTTGATCAGTTTTGGCGGGTTCTAAATAATTTTGTCGGGTTTTTGGAATGTTTTGGTTGGTTTTGATTTGTTTTTATGATGTATTGCCAAGTTTTTTGAATGTTTTGATCAGTTCAGGCTGGTTTTCTAATGTTTTGGCATCTTTTCAGAATGTTTTGATGAGTTTTGCGGGTCTAAATCATTTTGGCGGGTTTTCAGAATGTTTTGGTTGGTTTTGATTTGTTTTTATGATGTTTTGGTGGGTTTTCGGAATGTTTTGGTTGGGTTTTAGAATGTTTTGTATTCTCTTGAGTTGTTTTTATTGTGTTGGCAGGTTTTGGAATGTTTGGTTTCATTTTGGCGGGTTTTAAAATCTTTTGGCGGGTATTTGGAATGTTTTGGCGGGTATTCGGAAGGTTTTGATTAGTTTTGACAGGTTTTGAAATATTTTGGCGGGTTTTTAGAAGGTTTCGATTTGTTTTGATTTGTTTTGATTCTGTTTAGCCCAGTTTTTGGTGTGTTTGGATTAGCTTTGTTGGGCTTGATCATGTTTTGTCAGGTTTTTTCGAATGTATTGATGACTTCTGTCTGGTTTTCTATTTTGGCGGGTTTGAAAATATTTTTGGATTAGTTTTGGCGGGTTTGAAAATATTTTGGCTCTTTGGGCAGAGATGACGGTGCCGGTTGCGGTGCGCTCCGGGGCGCTCCTTCTGTGGAAAGACGCCTGGCAGCGGCACTTGGGACAGCTCCGCGTCTCCGTATTCTGCGTTTCTTGCCTTCTGCATCTCAGCAAAATGCTTTCCCACTAGGTCTAGCAAGGAGAAACTGTGGCAGCTGAGTAGATGTAGCCTGGCCCGCCCTTTGAAGTTGACAAGTTCTTGGCATCTCAGAGCCTCAAGGCAAGAGCAAGGTTATCTATGGTAGGCTGGGGCAGAACTAGCAGCAAGCAGAGCAAAGTTGTCCAAGAATAGATTCCATTGGAATGCTAATGGCAATTGAAGAGGCAGGCCAGTGGCAAGCCACTAGCTTCTAGCAGTTTGAAAGTTGCAGACACAGTGCAGGTGTTGTGCGGCTTCCTTCTTGGCCTCCTAGAAGGTGCCGCGCTCTCCGTCTCTTGCTTGCCAATATGTTGCCTTGTTCCTCTTATTTTTTGGTTGGTTTTGATTTGTTTTTATGATGTTTTGGCGGGTTTTCGGAATGTTTTGGTGGTGTTTTAGAATGTTTTGTTTTCTCTTGTGTTGTTTATATTGTCTTGGCAGGTTTTGGAATGTTTGGATTCCTTTTGGCGGGTTTTAAAATATTTTGGCGGGTATTTGGAATGTTTTGGTTTGCTTTCATTTGTTTTGATTATGTTTTGGCAAGTTATTGAAAGTTTCGATCACTTCTGACTGGTTTTCTAGTATTTTGGCATCTTTTCAGAATGTTTTGATCAGTTTTGGCGGGTTCTAAATAATTTTGTCGGGTTTTTGGAATGTTTTGGTTGGTTTTGATTTGTTTTTATGATGTATTGCCAAGTTTTTTGAATGTTTTGATCAGTTCAGGCTGGTTTTCTAATGTTTTGGCATCTTTTCAGAATGTTTTGATGAGTTTTGCGGGTCTAAATCATTTTGGCGGGTTTTCAGAATGTTTTGGTTGGTTTTGATTTGTTTTTATGATGTTTTGGTGGGTTTTCGGAATGTTTTGGTTGGGTTTTAGAATGTTTTGTATTCTCTTGAGTTGTTTTTATTGTGTTGGCAGGTTTTGGAATGTTTGGATTCATTTTGGCGGGTTTTAAAATCTTTTGGCGGGTATTTGGAATGTTTTGGCGGGTATTCGGAAGGTTTTGATTAGTTTTGACAGGTTTTGAAATATTTTGGCGGGTTTTTAGAAGGTTTCGATTTGTTTTGATTTGTTTTGATTCTGTTTAGCCCAGTTTTTGGTGTGTTTGGATTAGCTTTGTTGGGCTTGATCATGTTTTGTCAGGTTTTTTCGAATGTATTGATGACTTCTGTCTGGTTTTCTATTTTGGCGGGTTTGAAAATATTTTTGGATTAGTTTTGGCGGGTTTGAAAATATTTTGGCTCTTTGGGCAGAGATGACGGTGCCGGTTGCGGTGCGCTCCGGGGCGCTCCTTCTGCGGAAAGACGCCTGGCAGCGGCACTTGGGACAGCTCCGCGTCTCCGTATTCTGCGTTTCTTGCCTTCTGCATCTCAGCAAAATGCTTTCCCACTAGGTCTAGCAAGGAGAAACTGTGGCAGCTGAGTAGATGTAGCCTGGCCCGCCCTTTGAAGTTGACAAGTTCTTGGCATCTCAGAGCCTCAAGGCAAGAGCAAGGTTATCTATGGTAGGCTGGGGCAGAACTAGCAGCAAGCAGAGCAAAGTTGTCCAAGAATAGATTCCATTGGAATGCTAATGGCAATTGAAGAGGCAGGCCAGTGGCAAGCCACTAGCTTCTAGCAGTTTGAAAGTTGCAGACACAGTGCAGGTGTTGTGCGGCTTCCTTCTTGGCCTCCTAGAAGGTGCCGCGCTCTCCGTCTCTTGCTTGCCAATATGTTGCCTTGTTCCTCTTATTTTTTGGTTGGTTTTGATTTGTTTTTATGATGTTTTGGCGGGTTTTCGGAATGTTTTGGTGGTGTTTTAGAATGTTTTGTTTTCTCTTGTGTTGTTTATATTGTCTTGGCAGGTTTTGGAATGTTTGGATTCCTTTTGGCGGGTTTTAAAATATTTTGGCGGGTATTTGGAATGTTTTGGTTTGCTTTCATTTGTTTTGATTATGTTTTGGCAAGTTATTGAAAGTTTCGATCACTTCTGACTGGTTTTCTAGTATTTTGGCATCTTTTCAGAATGTTTTGATCAGTTTTGGCGGGTTCTAAATAATTTTGTCGGGTTTTTGGAATGTTTTGGTTGGTTTTGATTTGTTTTTATGATGTATTGCCAAGTTTTTTGAATGTTTTGATCAGTTCAGGCTGGTTTTCTAATGTTTTGGCATCTTTTCAGAATGTTTTGATGAGTTTTGCGGGTCTAAATCATTTTGGCGGGTTTTCAGAATGTTTTGGTTGGTTTTGATTTGTTTTTATGATGTTTAGGTGGGTTTTCGGAATGTTTTGGTTGGGTTTTAGAATGTTTTGTATTCTCTTGAGTTGTTTTTATTGTGTTGGCAGGTTTTGGAAGGTTTGGATTCCTTTTGGCGGGTTTTAAAATCTTTTGGCGGGTATTTGGAATGTTTTGGCGGGTATTCGGAAGGTTTTGATTAGTTTTGACGGGTTTTGAAAT